>NC_054057.1:57275485-57605485 GCF_017639655.2 Falco naumanni
AAGCAGAGGGCTTTTCTGCTCCTCACCCCACCCCACCAGTGCTGGCCGGGGACACGACCAGGACAGCTGGCCCCCATTGACCAAAGGGATATTCCATGACATACAACATCACGCTCAGCACATAAAGCTGGGGGGGAAAGCAGGAAGGGGGCAGGGGGGCATTCAGAGTGATGGCATTTGTCTTCCCACATAACTGTTATGCGTGATGGAGCACTGCACCTGAGGATGGCTGAACACCTGCCAGCTAATTGGAAGTGGTGAATGAATTCTTTGTTTTGCTTCGCTTGCGTGGATTCTGCTTTACTCTATTAAACTTTTTATCTCAACCTGTAAGTTTTCTCACTTCCAATTCTCTCCACCATCCCACCGGAGTGGAGTGAACAAGTGGCTGAGTGAGGCTTAGTTGCCAGCTGGGGTTAAACCCTGACTGGGTATTTGAACTGCACATAAACTTGCCGACAGTGAATTATTCACCATCTTGATGAGAGGTCTCACTGTTGACAACACCACTGAAAACCACACATTGTTCAGAGCTCAGAGGTTTCTGCCCATGTAAGACAATGTCTTTCTCAAGACTCCTCAATGCTCCATGTACAGTGGAGAGCGATAAACCAGCAAAGCTCAGACAACGCTGCCAGCACTTGTTCAAACATGCTTCCCCTCCAGTGGTCCATCAATACAGAAACTCGGTGCTGCACACTTATTGCCCAGGTCTTTAATTCAGTTCTTAAATTCAAAAGGACGACTACAAACCCATCTCCAGTCACTTGTAAGAAATCTAGTACAATTTTCAGAGCCACCAGCAACTGACGGGCAATAGCCATGGCTGGGTACATCTCCCCATGGCCCCCTCAAACTCTACATTATAAATAAATGGCCGATTTCTATGCTGTGGAGAGATCTAACTACTATAAAATGCACAACTCAATGCCAAAGTTTCTGCAGAAAGGAAGGGGAGTCTTATGGAAATTTTCACCCCACCCCACATTGCATTGTTCTCTCAAAACTCTTTCAATATCTCTTAGGCTCTGAACACAGAAAAACATCATCTGTTTTCCCACCTTCAGCAAACATTCAGGTTAGGATCCGTACACACTAAGCACAGAAGAGACAGCTTCGGAGAGAAAACTGTCAGCCTGTCAATGTAACACAAGCCAGGACTGTAACAGAGGGTAAGGAATAAGGGTGGTCATGCAAAGCATGTCAGCAAAACAAAATTGTCACCAGGTCACTTTG
This sequence comes from Falco naumanni, assembly GCF_017639655.2. Taxonomy (NCBI): domain Eukaryota; kingdom Metazoa; phylum Chordata; class Aves; order Falconiformes; family Falconidae; genus Falco; species Falco naumanni. The sequence goes on from NC_054057.1 coordinate 57,276,722, forward strand.
CCATTTGATTTCACCAATTAACTGCTTCACCTACAGTCACCAGTTTACAGTGCATGCAGCTGAGCCAGGCTTTTCAGCTGCCTCCCGACCAGCAAGCAGTGCTGGACACAGCAAACAGCTACAGCTGCCCAACCATCAGACTCTACACTGGAACAAGAGATGCAAGGAGAAAAAAAACAAGGGCAAAAAAAAATCCATTGGTCACAGACGGTATCAGCAGAAAGAAGGATTAACAGGGACGAGTATCAGCTCATCTGATAGTCTCCCCAACCTTTCCACTGCAAACACCAAAGCATGGAAGAGAGGGTGCTGCTGTTGACTGTATGCCTAATCTCCTGCAGCCCCTCGGATATCCCCAATAAGTGCAAACTCGCATCCATCCCCATCATACCCTTAAGCCGGTATGATTTAACCTGAAGCCCACCTCCAGAAAAGGACAGAAACACTACCGACGGTCTGCAGGGAAGAGACCAGGACCTCACCAGAAAACACAAACACCCTCCAGTTGCACAAGGTGCCCAGGTGATTTGGGGAACACCTTTGAGACAGTTTGCCCCATGGCAGTAACTACAATAAGCTCCAAGGGCCAGTTACACAAGTCCTGCATGACCTGCCACATTTACTTAAGATGCTATTAGCATGCCTAAATTAGATTTTCAGTTTGAAACCAATTATATTTATTTGATTTCATGCCAACATCTCTGGCTAATTTAAAGGGCACTGGTGCTATGCAGTGTTAATTCTACACGATGGAAAGCAGGCTCAAACATCTCATTTCCAAACACAGCAATATTACTGGAAAAGATTTAACCTTCCCTCTTAATCACTGTCAGTTGTCTTTATGGTATATGCAGCAATGTAAATATCATACTGGCTGTCATCAGGTATTACCAAGGCTCAACACACAGCCCTGGTACGGTAGCCAAGCCAGCGCTCTCCTTTCCTCCCTCCCAACCTTTATCTCTGAACTCTGTCTCAAATGTAATTGTCAACTGTAGAAGATATTTTATTTGGCCAGGATTCCACTAAACAGAACAATCTGTCTGCATACAGTGCAGATATCTGATAGTACAGTGGTTACTTAAAAGCTTATTTACCTAAAATATCTGATAAGTCCTCTCTTAAAGGCTATCATCCCTTCTTTTCAGGGAATAGCTTGATCTAGTAAGTCTTTTCTGCATCTATTAGTGTGTCCAGCACACAAGATTAGCCCACTGGTTAAAAATTACATTCTTTAACCAAGAGTAATGAGAACCACCCTGAGCCTTAGGATCCGAACAAGTAACTACATTCAGGCTCCTAGTCCATCAGCCTCTCAGCTGTTCAAATAAAGATTTGCATTGGTGAGTGGTTCAACAGGAAAACAGCTCATGCTCAAGATGCTTTTTTCAGTGAAGTACAGTTTGCTGGAAGTCAATACCAAGGTATTTCTTAGCTGTTAATACCAAGTTATTTATTAGACACCACATGGCATCCTCAATGACAATTTTTACTTTAGTGAAGGGATGGAATTTACAGCCTCAGCTTTCAACTTGCTTGGTGCTCTACCTCACAAGGTGAGAAACAGAAAGAGGTTCATAAAGAAGTGGCCTAGGACATAAAGTTCTTACAGGTGAGGCCATATAACCCATCAAGTTTCCAAAGGACTCTTTTCCACTGGCAGATCTTAAGGAATCACAAGTCAGAGATGTTTGTAGTCAACATATTTTAAGGTTTGGAGACAGCACGAACACCAAGCTGCAGCTCTTCCATGCCTTCACTGGGAAGTATCCTTGCAGATTACAGCCTGAACGTAAAGCAAGCAGTGTGAAAAAAAAAAAAACCAAAACCAAAAAAAACCCACTGAGCTATAGACACATGCTATATAAGAGAAGGCATTGTTACTTCCCACTGTCATAGGGAATTCATTAAGCAGCTGTTTCATACAGCGATGACAGGGTCACAAGGAAGTCTGAGCGTTTAATAGAACGTGTGCCTGTAATTCCCCCATGCACCATTTCAAACGCAAGCATTCATTAATTTGGTATAGGGATTATACAATTTGGCATCAGCTGTAGCAGGGAACTGGACTCCATGACTCTAAAAGTCCTTTCTGGCTCTGCATCTCATCAAAACAAGTAACAGTAGCTTTCCATTTCTGTTCTGAAAATTGACATAATGAAATCCATCCCTGGGGACTTTGCAGGAAAGGTGTTTACCTCGTGACAAGAAGCATTGTCTTCAATTTATGAGTTTTTAAGCCACCAAGATAACCTAATATTGTGTTGCCTGCCTGAAGCTGGAGATGGCCTGAAATGCCTCACTGCTGTTCCAGCTCCCCCACTTACCTCAACAGGTTTCAGTTCTAAGCATGGCCAGCTAATTTTCTTAAGAAGTCTGTAAGTGCTCTCATCCCACAGCTATTAACTTGCTTTCTCACTTTTTCAAATGGCGTTTTCCACTACGCTCTGCACCATTTTCAAAGCTTCCTTTTCAGAAGGGCTGGAATGCACCCTGAAATCCAATAAAATGGACTCAAAATCCCCTGAAGATCAGAAATTAGCAAGAACCTGACTTAGAATGAATCAAAAATGAAAATTCACAAACTGTACAGCAGCAACTATGGAGCTTTCATCCAACATTTAGGAAAATTTCAGTTTTACAAAACATGTTGAATTGCCACAAGATGCAATAATCGCTCGTCCTGCACATCAATACAATTCCATGTTCACAACTAGTATTTTCAATCATTTTCCTACTTGACAACACTCTCCCCTCTAATGAGCTGCAAAATTTGTCAATTACCTCTGCTCTAAGACAAAAGGCAACTTAACTTCTTCCACACAGTTAAGCTAGCAGAGGATACCACAGGACCAAGCCACAAGCTCAGTCAGATCTCACCAGAAGCAAGGTGGGGTACTCCAAGGTCAAAATTTCACTCTGCAGTTTTAACTTAATTAACAATTCCATGGATGGATGAAAAGGAAACAGAGCATCCTCCCACCCAGCTTTATTAATAGCAAGGTGCTAGCAGTAAAACAGTGAAGTCTGTGCTTAAATTACCATTCATGACTATAAAGCGGTAAAAATTTGGCAAAACCCAAGGAGAATTTACTACAGTAAGGGACAATCACCGAAGTACTTCAACTCAACACTATCCCTTAACAGCTGCTCGTACCTTTTCTCTCCAGGATGAATTTACATAGGCTTATTTCCTGCCTGAAGGAAATATCCATTTGGGAGAATGCTATAAAGTCAGTTTAGCATGAAATAGTGAAATGAAATAAACCAAGAAATTTTTCTCTCTCCCCCACCCCCAAGTCAGTAGCTCTCAAGACAAAATGGATAGAGCAAAAAAATTGAAATTTGGCAAGAGATTAAAACCTCCTTCAGAAGAGCTTTTCTATATTCCCTCAAAAGTGCATTTTAATTCAACTGACTTGTAAGAGTTTGAAAGTGTTGTTTCACAAGCATGCAGTACAAGCTGTATAAAACTTTCATGGATGCGAAGTGGAAGGAAGATGCAGCTAATTTGGTGATTTGGTGAGAAAGTGAATCACCACTCTGAATTTACTCTGTACTCCATTCACAATGCAACTTGTGAAGCCTTTAAGACTTGAAGATAGCTGTCCCCTTCAGAACTCCCAGTGTGCAGAAACAAAGAGGTCTAAGAAATCTTTGCAAGGTGTGTTATTGGTAGAGGTTGATACACAACCAAGTATTTTTTTTCAGGGTGGAATTTCTCTCAATTGCAAGCAAAATCGTGCAATTGTGTTAATTTGAAAAGAATAATTTCTACTTAACACAGTGACACATATCAGGTAACAACGATCTTTAAGAACCTTGAGGAGTGGTAAAAGAAAGGACTTGGGGGGGGGGGGGGGGGAAGTTGCTGGATGTTGTAGCTAATGAGTAGGTGTGAAAAGCAATACTGGATTTTTCTTTTTTGCTTTTGGATCACCACAAATCCCTGCCTGCTTGTACTACATGATGGGACCACATAATCTGGTTAAAAAACAAGGAATATGCAGGCTGTGATGATTAATATGAGAACCTCAGGCACAAGCAGTGTTTCAAGGCAAACAACACACCCAGACAACCTAAGGGCTCAAACTTAGAGTTGACAAAATCCCACACTACGGTCAGTTGCTTCGCTTGTATTCATACCCAAGAGGAACACAAGAAGTACTGAAGCGATATCATGGACCTAGTCAGGTACTTGTTGTACCCCTGTTGTCATTTAGCTGTACTACACCATTTCTTACAGTGATCTTGTCTTACTCTTGTCTTGTCTTACTCAAGTCAAACAAGTATGATTTTGTTCTTAGTATGGCTCCCTTTATTAGCATATGCATTATTTTGCACAGAGGCACCACATCTCCTCTCATAGACCAGGAGCAATGACCTTCTGGTAAAGAGTCTGGACTGCCTGTCAGCCACAGGGACCTAACCCTGCCTTCAAGAATTTCCCACATGACTGCCAGAAAGATAGATGGCGTTTCATGTTTTTTTAGAAATGTCAAGGCTGAACTCCCTTAGGTGAAGTCACAGGAAACTGCAGCAACTTTGAAAGCCAAGTTCTTCACATCTGCATCTCAGTTGTTTGATTCTAAAGGGAACGCAGGGTAATAGGCTAAATTCATCTGGAAAGTCCCAGGATCCTGATATTTCAAAGACTTTGCAATGCCAAATTCCACTGCTCCAACAGCTATTCTTCTACACCCACAAAGCTCTCAAGTCTGTCTCTCCCTATTAAGAAATTTTAGTAACACCAAGTTTACAAGTGCTCCATTAGCATGTCCACAGCTAAATTTACTGCTACAGAGATTTACGATGGATGTCATGCATTTTAGGGGACATCTTCCAAGAAAATTTGACCAAAATGCTGATTTTCACAATTCACTAACACAATTAGCAATAAGAACCAGTGTTATTGCCCATCATTTTAAATAGCTCCAACTTTTAATAAAAGATTACATCTCTACACGCTGACTTGGTGGGCAAGCTGCTAACACTCAGAAATAAAATAGATCCTGCCAAGTTTAAACAGACTAACATTCTGGGAAAGAGCTGATTCTCTCCAAGATTTCTTCAGCTGCAGAAGGAAGAAGCCTCCCAGGCATGCATTTGTCAGCCAGCACATACACCCCTCAGGTGTGCATCAGAAGCACAGCACATTCAAATTTCCCAGCACCAGCCAAAATAATTGCATTGAATTGAAACTATTTAAATGGTATCCTTGAGAAATGAAAGTGTTAAAGCATTAATCAGCGCACGAACCTAGAAGTACTGGAAGCAACTACCACATAGAAACCAACCACAGGAAAGCATGAACTACTTCCACATGAAACATCCCATATGTTTTGGGATTTTTTTTTCCTGTTAATACCCCAGAGTAGCTGAAAGCAGCGGGAACCATCTCTGCCCTCCCCTGAAATCAGCAGGCAAGCAGCTATGCCACTTTGATAACAAGGATGTATTCTTCCCAGCCAGCCTCTCACCACTGCTTTGCTTTGTATGTCCTCAGTCTGCTTCCCTGTGCATTTTATCTTCCTTCCTATCAGAGAACAACAGAAATACTAAACAAAGACACACACACAACTAAACACTTTTTGCTTTCACTTCCCAAGAGGTGAAGATCACCTCAATTTAGCCCTATTCTAGTAGGGTGATAGTATCAAAGGTCTTACAGAAATGAGATGTGCCAAGTACTCAAAGGAAAGGTATGCTGGATGCAGAAGTAACCTGGCTATTCAGTTGCATTCAAGAATACACAAGAAGGTATCTTTGTCTATGTCCAAGCAGCTGAGAAATTGTGGTACTGAGCATCACCCACTCCAGTGCCCAAGCAGACCAAGTAATACAAATGACTACAAAAAAAATTTTTTTAAACAGATCTACATTTGCTCAATGTTAATTTTATGTAAGTTTTAACACAATACAAAATAACAAAAAGGCTTTTCTATCAACTTTAAGTGGAAAAAGCTTACAAGTGAGCACACAAAGGAAGTCTTCAAATGAATTAACCAGCCTGAATATTGGGAATACCATGCAGGAATCAAGTTTGTTTAGCTAGGCTGGGGGGAGGAGTGGGAATTCGTGAGGAAATGCTAAAACAAAACATATGGCACCAAGACTGAAGTCTAAACACTCAATTTAGTTCCCAAGCAGTTATGTTTTATAGAGTGTAACATTTTTCTTGAATGGGTTTTAAATAGTTAGGCAAATGAAACAGGCTGCAGCTAGCACATAAGACTCACAGGTAAAGATCAACACCACGCTTTAAAAAAAAATAAATAAATAAACCAAAAAAAGACTGAAATGTTATCATTGGACAAGAGCATCCCATTTCAGCCTGGTTTTTACACCCAAAAACTTTGATGGTACCCGGTGAGTACTTAAAGGCTGTTCTTTTTCAATGGCAGTGCTTTTTCAGTACATGAGATAACTGCGCAAGGACAAGATGGGTGGATGGGTGACCACAGACATTTTGATACAATTTGGGGAAGCAGAAATCTTAGCTTTAACAAGTTCCTCTATACCTGCAAAAGACAAATTTCTCCCACACAGGTGTACATATGCTCACACATAGAGCTTGGAAAGAAGATGGCTGGAAATCTGAATATTCAACTCCAAAAGATGGCATTCACAGGCAAAGCCCAACTCAAAAAGCTACATGAACTGCAGTCATTAAAAAAACTAATCACTCAGTAAACGGTAACTTCAATTTTCAATTTAAGCTTGATTTCTGATGGGATAAGAAACTCCCACCACATCTGTTCATGCAGCCTGCACTGTCCTCATCGCTACGAAGGAATCTGTCAGGGGAGAAAGGGCACAGGAAAAGAGCAAGGGAGTACTCCCACCTCTAATTTATCTTCTGTTTCTGGCACAGACTGTTCACAGCAAAGAGGATGCTCCTAAATCAAACAGCCACAGCCAGCAGGGTTCCCATCTTTCCAAAAAAGTAGCAAAATGAGAATGACCCAGTTCCAACCAACTTCACTACTGCTACCAGCATTTCCAACAGGAATTATGAGATTCAAGGGAACCTACGTGTGCAAGTATCTGATCAGCACCAGCAGCGTAAGGTCAATTTTTTTTTTCAGGCTTCAAAAAGACAACTGCAATGATTTATATGCAATCCACGCTTAGAAGACCACCTCCACAACTACCAGCACACACTACATTTTTCTTTTTAGATGAAAATTTAGATGTCCCCATAGGCGGTGCTCACCTGCAAAGACTATCGCTACTCTGGAGGTACATTTCATAGAAATACTTTATAAAATTGCTTCCTCTATCCCACCTCCTTTTTGACATGAAAGTCAGGTTCTGATCCTGAGCAAGGTTCCTTGATTCAGTGTACTGGAAATTATTTAAGCCTAAGGAGGCTACTCAGCAGTTATTAACACTAACCAAGCACAATAAACACCAGGATTAATCCATACCTTTATAATGGTATGAGTCACCCCCAGTGCCGAGTAATCCTTTTTTGTTTTAGTATTAGCCAGAACCAGGAAGGCAGTTTTACAGGAGAAGTTCTCCTTGCAGGTAGAAAACTTGCTCTTTCAGTTCCTGCACTGAAACGGTATGGAGCCACCCATGTCAAATAGAAGCCACATATGGCTATTTTCAGGCAAAACCAATACAAATTAAGGAATGAAACTACACATGGATTTCCTTTATTCTGGTGTGGAAAAAATAGCTGAGCTAGCAATCTACTGAATAGTGGACTCTGAATTTAAAGAGCAACAGTTTTCATCAGGAAACAAGTTAAATCCTTTAAAAGCACCGGTGCAAGGTTCATCTCCTTCCACACCAGGACGTCTCTTTGTTCGCCGCTGATAGACTTTTACAGCTCTACAGAAGTAAAGAGAGCTCAAGAAAAAAAAAAAATACAACCAAAAAAACCCTTGAGGTTTGCAGGAGACATGAAGCAGGAGGTAAGGCAGTCCAGTTCAGTTAAATGAGTGACATTTTGTCCCACAAATCATACATGTGCTAAGAAACCTACATCAAATACTCATCCAGGACACTAGCAGACACACCAATGTTTGGGGAGGGGGGCAGCGGCGGCGGGGGATGGGAAAGTTAAAAAGAGAAACCATATGTTTGCAATATACACGTTTCAGTCTACACTCCATGACACGCCACAATGCCAACACAATCTCTCAGTGAGCAGGCGACATCCAGAACCTCGGTTTACAGAAGGACAGGGAAGAGAAAGAAATTAAAATACTTCTGATTTCTCCCCAAGTTCTGTCAGTTAACATGAGACAATGACACATCTCTGTGCTCCTTCTAATACTTTGAGGCTATAGGATGCGCATCTCCAGCAGCAAGTTCTCCTAAGAGCAGAAGTGCATTTACATTCCCTTTTGTTCCCATCCCACCCTGCTACAAAGAGGCAGATTGTCCATTCGCTCCCATCTTTGGGTACTCAAGCTCAAATCCTTGCTTTGTGCTACCAAAGAACCCCTTTGCAGACTTTCAAAGGAAAAGAAAGAAAAAAAAAAATAATTTCTTACACACAGAGATCCAGTTCCCTTTCCCCGGGAAAGGGGTGGCACGTTCTCCCCCTTCCTCCCTGCACCTTTATCTCCAGCTTCTCAAAGAGGCTGAACATCATCCTCCCCAGGGCGCATTTTCCAAAGGAGGTTTAAAAGGTTGATCTGTAAGATTACACCTTCCTGTCTTTACAGGGAGTTTGTTACCTTCCTAAAGCACTGCTGCTCCCACCGAGCAAAGGGAGAGGACAAAGCCTGATCCCACAGAGCAATAGGAATTTCCAACAAGGATTTCCACCACCACCCCCCAGCTTTAGTTCCTTCCTACTTTTAAACAATGCCAAGAATTTAATCTCTTAAAAGAGCATTTTCACAAACTCTCCCACCCTCCTTAACAGAAAACAAGTCTCCCCACGAGGCAGGGATGGAAGGCCTGGGCACGATAGCGCTACGCCATTTATAAACTTCAAATAAGAGCACTCCACAAAGATTACTCTAAAAATTAACCTCCTTCCTAAAAGCCTTTGGCCAGGAGCCTGCCCTGCCGCCTCCTGCTTTATTTTGTGCCTCCGGAGAGCGAGACGGGAGGCACTGACCTTAGAGTCACCTGTGGCACCACCTCAGATGTGTCACATACTCGCCCTAGAGCAATATATCCCTCTAACACACACCCCAACAAAATGGTTGAGACAGCCAATAAATCAGTACAGCGGGAGGCCTTTGGTAACTGTGCAGTTTGAAGTCAAGAGAGAGTGAGAAGGGGAAAAAAAAAAAAAAAATAAATCATTTAATGGAGAGAGCAAGGGCTGGGGCCTCGACCTGTGAGGACAATGAATGAAAATGCACAGCAGCAGCAAAAACCCAGGATAAAAGGCTTGTTCGGTGCCACTACAAAACCCTCCGTCCCCTGCGCGGACCAAAGCAACACGGGGCTCCCGAAGTGCTGAGAGGAGTCGTCCCCCGAAATGAATGGGGGTGCCCCAGAAAGGGAGAGCCCACGTCAGCAGTGGAGTTGGCTCCTGCAGACCACCTCATGCCCACCGCATCGAACCCGCCCGGTGACGGGCACAGAGGAGCCCCCACAGCGTGGACCCCCATCCCGCTCCGTGCCCGGCGTCAGGGTACCCGCGCCGCCCCCCCCCCCCAGACAGGGGCGGCAGAGGCTGGAGATGAGCCCCCTGCCAGGGGGTGCCCCCAGCTACCCCAAGCCTCTGCTGGGGACGGGGCAGACCCGCACCCGCCGCTGCGGGTCCCGCACACGCGTGAGGAGGGGAAACCCCGCAACCCCCGCACCTCCGGCCAGGCTGCAGCCGCGGGGGCCCCCAGCCCCTCCCTGACCCCGCACCCCCCACGGCGGGGGGGACACGACCCGCACGCACCCCCCCTGGACCGGGGAGGGGGGCAGACACCCCGAGCACATACCTCCCTCGCGAAAAGGGGCAGACCCCCCCTCTGTCAAGCGGCCTCTTGGACCCCCACACCCCTGGGACAGGGGGCAGAGCCCCGCACAGCCTCCCCACACACACACGTATCAACCCACTCAGCGGGGAGGGGCGCGGGTGGGGTGACAGTACCCCCCAGCTGAGGGGGGCCAGGCTGCCCACGCTGCCCTCGGCGGAGGGACACACACGCCCCTCAGCGAGGGGGCGCCCCGCACCCCCCACCCGCCCCGCCGCGCGCACAGACAGCGGGTGGGGGCCGGGCGCCCCCGTCCCATCCCGCCGCGCCGGCCGCTCACCGATAACCTCCTGCAGCTCGTAGTCATCCTTGTTGATGGACCAGGGCAGCGCGCTGGGGTCCTCGGCCATGGCCGCGCCGCGCCCGCCGCCCGCCCGCCCTCCGCACCGCGAGGGGGAGTGCCACGCAGGAGCGAGGGAGCGGAGAGGCGCTGCGCTGCCCCGTGCGGCCCGGCTGCCCCGACCCCCAGCCAAGCCCCCGCCGGCAGCGGCACCCGCAGCCCCGCCGCCTCCGCCGCCGCCTGCCGCTACCACCGGCCAAACTTTGCCTGCTCCCTCCACCTGCCCATGCCCAGAGCGCCCTGACGTCACCCGCGCACGCCGCCGCGCGCACGCCCCGCCCGCCACGGCAGGGCGCCGCCCGCCGCCATCTTGAGCGTGGCGCCCCGCCGCCGCCGCCGCCGCCACACCACCACAGTTTATTTGACTGCCGTCACCGGTCTTGGGGGATGGGTCGGTACGGAGCGCTGCCGAAAGCAGGACGGCTAAAGGGAGAGTCCTTAAGGAAGGGAAAGGGAAGGGCGGGGATGCCACACACAAGATGGCGGCTGCCCACATCTTCCCCTCCCTCAGCCAGGAGGCGGGAGGGGCTGCTGGCCTAAGACCTTTTGCGGGCTGCAATTGGCTGCCAACGGCTGAACCCGCAGCACCCATTGGCGGGGTAACTGTCAATCGCATCGTGTCCTTCTCCAGGGTCCCTTCGCCTGAGGGGCCTGCGGTCGGGGCCGGGAGCGAAGGCCGGGGAGCGGCGGGAAGAGGCGGCCGGGGCTGCGCCTGCCGTGAGGCGGGTCCCAGCCCGGCGGGAGGCAAGTGGCCCCGGGCGCGGTGTGCCAGCAGCCCTTCTCCCAAACGTGGTGACAGCTGGCCGCTGTGGCAGCCTTGCAATGTGCGCTGGACACATTGGAACCCACCGGACAGAAGGGTGGAAAACGATGGCGCAGCCTCGTGTGGATTTGGTCCAGGAGGGACGTTTTAATCCCGAGGCGAAGAGGGCCAAACCACTGCCACCCGTCTCCGTTTCCCTACTGACCACGGCCCTGTGGTGAGCAGGTGTGGAGCCCAGCCCAGGCGCTTCAGGGATCCACATTCCGTGTTTAAAAATAGTTCCCGGGGTTATGATGAGTATGGAGGGATCGGGAGGTCGGGTTTTCTCCTCACTGCCTCTGAAGATGAGCAATTCTCCGGTTTCCCAGCTGCTGGATGCTTCTGCTTGCTCCACACTGTAAATTCAACACTCCTGGGGTATGTCCAACACCCTTATCCTATGGGTCACAGCCCACAAGTTTGTAGCTAGAGCTTTGTTGATTTGGATGCATTCAGAAGTACATCGGGTGGTCAGGGGAGGGGAGGAAATCCGATTAAAAGAGTAAGGAATGTGAGGCTAACTGGTACCATGAACCCATGAGGGATGCTGTAAAGTGTTTGCAGTTTGGGGATCTGATCGTTTTTTCCAACATAAAAAGAGATGAAATGGTGCATCTCTCACTGTCACCCAGCACGATAGTAACCATCAGGAAAGCTGGCTGGGAAGCTCTTCATCAGGTTTCATTCCTCTTTGTCAGTCACTATTCTTCTTGTAGCTCAATGTCAGGCACTACTGTGACTCAAAGAACATCAGTTATACATATTTTTAGCTTATTAGGACAAATTCCTGAGATGCCTCTGATGAACTAGGCTTTGTAGAGGGCCAGTGTACCCTGCCAAATGCATCCTCTGAGTTCTGAGTCCAGTATTTCACTTGTGCTACCTAACACAGGACACTAACTCCCTCCTCCTACTCTTTTTTTTTTTTTTTTTGTCTCCTACAGAAGCAAGAGGCCCACAGTCCCATCTCGCTTGCTGCGCTGCAGGCACTGAACAACGATGGTCTCTGTCATAAGGCAGAGCTTTCAACTGAAAAGCTGTTTGTTTTTCCTGCTTGTCTGTGTTAAACATTCCTCTGCTGAGCGATTTTTAATATTTGCTAAATATGCTTTAATTACTGCTCAGAACTGTCTCTGTGATCTTATAACCATGTTATAAAAGGAGTTTATACAGCAATTAAAAACAGGTTTTACCCCAGAGCATGCACTTGGGTAGCCAGCGTCATATTTCTGATAGCTAACAGCATTTTAAAAATGGATCTGAGCCAGGCATCAACAACAAAGAAAGACTTATATATGCTTAATTTTACCACAATGTTTTTTAAATCAGAACCGTATTTTTAATTCTCTTATATTGGACCAAAAATCCTCCCCCTGAAGACAATGCTAAAACTCTATTGATTTAGATCAGTAGGGCAGGATTAGGTCCACAATGAGCCTTGTTCTTTAAGAATTAGCACAGACTTTGATCTAAATTAAAATCTAACGAGTGCACTGACAAGACCACCAGCAGCCACATGAACATACACAGATGAATGCTGTATTTTAGTTTTCCAGCTCTGCCATGAAAAATGCACTTCCACATTTTTAAGCCAAAATCTCTCATTCACATAGAATCCAGGTCCCACAAATTTTGTATTATTTTTTAAATGAAATCAGCATTTTGGGGCCCTCAAAAGACAGGCATTGCTGTTGCATTCATTCATTCAGCATGTTGGTTTAACCTGCATCAGTTGAGGGATGAAAAAATGGAGTTTCCAAAAAGGTCTTAATCCTTAGTCCGCTTCAGATCTCCAAGCAGCATCTTCTCCTTTTTCATTGTTAATATTCTGCTTATGCTACTCTTCCCAATTTGCTTTATTTTGTCTAGTTTGTGTAGGTTGTAAGCTCATCAGGGCAGAGGCGATGCCTGTATTTATAAAACAGCCTATGAAGTAGTGCTGCTGAATCCAGTGGTTTGTTGTAATAATAATAAGTTTTAGTAGAAATCTGAAGTGGAAAAGCAGTTTCCTCATGCATCCACTTCCGCTGTGGACCAGGCTTTACAGGAGACTGAGAAGTGGAAAAAATCCAAATGTCTTTCAAGTAGGAAGGCTGCAATCTGAGAAAGTCTCAGAGCTGGGTTTCCCCTGATTTTTGACTTCCAGGAAAACACCACAGTGATTAGAGCAGGCGGTGCCCTCCTCCCATTGATTTTGCTGCAAAGTAAAGGCTTTCTTCTGGCACCTGCAAGCACAACAGGCACACGATCCATGCACAAAATGCTTTCATTCTTATAAGGTACATGGTTTCCTGCCTTTGTGGGCCAACTGCTGATTACTGGGTGCTGTCCAGCTCTTTACATTTTTTTTTCCCCATTCATGTAATATTGGCTATCATAGAACTGATGTTTAATACATAGATTGGTGATTCTAATCCTCAGTACACAGATGATACTAGCTTTAGTGCCTGTAAAGGATCCTTGACGGTTGATATATTTTATCATCATCGCTAGTGTGAACATAAACTTCACTTACACTTGGGTTGTACAAAACTAGTCTAAACTCTAGTTTGCATATTGAGGCACTGCAGATTTCATCTTTCTATTCATGTAGACTCTCAGGCATAATTTTCTTCTTGTTATGGTTCAAGGCAAAGTTGCTTTTTTGGAACAGCCACACAGAAGCATTTGCTGACACAGTTCAGTAGTGTTTGAGACCATGGCATTTGTTGCTGCGTTTCTAGTTAAAGGCTTTTGAAGGCATCATAAACTGCTGTTTGTAAGTGACTATGCATTAGCTACCATGATTCTTGCCAGCAATAGCAGTTAATGTGCTTATTGAACTGCTTGGTACGGCCATGGTTTGCTAAAGCGAGGGGGAGCCCAACAATGCCTGTCTTATTGCATTTAGAATAGGGCCAAGCGCATGTCGGCAAGTGGAATGCCTGACCTTGTTTCACTGCAAAATTTGCCCGCTATTCTTGCTTTATGGAAACACTTCCAGATTTATTGAAGGGACCTTACTCTATCAAACAGCAGCTGATTATTTAACAAAGTACAAGGCAATTTCCTCTCCAGCTGACTTTATCTCTGGGGATTTCTCCTGGCAGCTTTACTTTGGGTTTCGAGAAATAAGGCAAGGACCATGCCATGGAGGAAGGAGGAGTGATTTAAAACCCTCCAACTGGGGTAAGTTTTTAATAATAGTTGTTTTCAAAACATAAGCCAAATGCCAGTCTAAACCACACCAGCAGGTTTTTGTAAGTGATCCTGTGTACTACCGTGTATCTCCGCCCCGTCATTGAGTGCCGGCGTGCTAAGTCATTTAAATTCACCTTTGAGGTCACTTTGAAGTCAAGTAGCTGAAGGCCCGGTTTTAACAGGTGAATTCTGGTTCTCACAGCATGTTTACTGAAACCAGCTTTCGCTCTGCAAACACACTTCTTATCCCATCACCACTGCCCCTCAACAGAAATGTTGTGCTGTTCTCTTACTTCCTCCACTGAAAATATCCCCCAGATTTTAAGCTCCCGGGAACAAGTGAAGAGCTTAGGATCAAGACATGTTTTTTCTTTTTACTCTTTTCTTCTAAGTTTATGATTTTGTAGTGTACAAACTGAAAGCCAGTTAACCCTCTCTGTAACAAACTATAGCTGCTGCCTCCTTCAAATCTAATATAAAATCAGTTCTAGGTTTAGAAAATAATTATAACAAGATCTTGATTACCACATACCTGAACCAGAGTTTAGTAATCAGCTCTTGATCTGCTCTGGTTTACAATAATGCTTTCTTCATACTGCTTTGTCTTTACAGAAGCTGATGAAAGACACTTCACATGCCCACACCTCCTTTCGCCCTGGGAATGTCAAAGCTTCTAAGGACAGAGAAGTTTTCCCACTGGCCTTTTCTGTGGAGGGTAAATCTCCATTATGAAGCATTTCTAAGCAGCTGAGCAGGACAGAGGGGTTGAGAATGTGTTTCAGAGCCTTTTCATTCATTGCTGAAAGCGCAAAATAAGCCTGATGCAAGCATCCAGACCCTGACAGACAAGCAGGTACACCTGGCCTGACTCCTCTTTTGCAGTTGGTGCAGGGTGGGCAAGGACTGTTGGTTCCATTACGCAAAGCTTTGTGTGTGTATTCAAGACCATTTTGGACACTTTATTGTTACACAAAACTCTCCTAGAAAAATACTCAGTCAGCACATAACTCCTGACAGAAATCAGTTTAGCAATGCCAGAGAAGATCCTGTTGCAGCAGGGAAGGCCATACTTAAATCTCCTGAGGGATGGCCATGGCAGGACTGAACACAGAAAGCAGCTTTTGGAGGAAACATTGCTGCTCTCAAGGTGGTACAGCATGGGTACTCTGTCATCTGGGAGTGCATGGGCCCAGTTTACAGCTGGCAAACTTTGAAGAAATAAAACATCTTGTGTGACATTACAGTGAAGCAACATGAATTCTCTTAAAAGGCAATGAGAAGAGAAACCCTAGGAATAGAAAGATAGGATTGAATAAGGTTTTGTTCACTTCTTGCTATCTGGGAATAAGATTTGTGAGGGAATATTGTTCTTATCCTTATAAACGGCCAATATCTTCTTGAACCCAGGTAAGCTGAGGCCAGGCAAGGTTAGTGGTTCACATTAGCAGATTCTAATGACATGAGTTTACAATAATAGTGTAATAGTTCAGTGTAACAGTGACTCATAGCTTATTACGATGGCAATAGGAATGTATAGAGATCTCATCTGAAAAAAAATCTATTTGGATAGTTCACATCCTTTCCTTCCTTACTCATGAATTCCTGTGTCATTGACTGCTGGCTGCTAAAAATAGGATCCTTTTTGTGTATCTAAAGTAAAGCAAAACCTAGAATGAGAGACAGTAGGAGACAACCAAGGTCTTTACATACAGAGCCTTCAGGAAATATTTGTAATGAAAGCCCTCCAAGAGTGCAGGAATGTTTTTAAAAGATGGGAACAATCTAAGTGTAGGAAGATATTTTGCAGGGGAAAGAGGAGAAGAGTTAATGAATCACACCAGCTCCCAGCTTTGGTATTTTGCACCATGGGGATGAGAAGATTCCTCTCTCTATTAGGTATACTACCAAGCTACAGTTTCGTCTTAGAGAAGCTGTTCCAGTTCAGCAGCAGGAGAGCAAGCTTCAGGGAACAGGCCAGGAGCAGCCCCGTGGGCTGATGAGGAGCCAGAGAGGAGCCACAAGAGGAAACTAGGAGTTGCTTGAAGTTGTACAAATCTCTGAAGGACAGCAGTAGGAAAGGAGAACCAGGAAGACACAAGTAAGGTATCTGCAAATTAAATGGATTACCACCACCACCCCTGTGAAAAAGAAAAAAACCTACATGGCACCTCTGAAACAAACCGCTGAAGTGTGAAATCATACGGCAGGGAAAGCTGTCACACAGAATCAGAAATTGATGTAATAGAGAAAAATTGACTGCTGCATAATTTGTGCAGATTGCTAGCTGAGAGAGAGAGATCCATAGCTCCTAAGGGCTTAGCTGTGGGCACTGTCTGGCAAAAGGTGTGGAAAGCAAAATTTCATAGTTGGTAATTCTACGTGTACTGAATGCTTCCTCTTCAATACCAAACAATTAAAATCGATGACAGGATGCTAGGTAACAAAAGAAAATGACTGATCAATATGCATGTCTTGGAGCTGAAGAAAAACCCGTCTGCCGAGAGCAGCATGCTGATGAGGCGAGATTTCTGAGAGCCCAAATAGAAAATCTTAAAAGCTTCCATTCCCGATGCTCAATAAAACAATGCAGCTAAGCAGATGCCAGATGCAGTGCTAGGAGAGCTTAAGTCACCAAGGAGGCTAAATAATAACTGTTAGGAAAAACAGGGAATATTCATTTTTAGACTAAATAGCTTTACAGTAAAAAATGTGATGCTTCTCTTCTTTGCCTTTCTTTCTAAAGAGCTCAAAAGCCCTTTACTGATACTGAAAAATAATGTTCTTTGTATACTCATGTGAGGTTTTACAGATGCTGAGGCACTGACATTTTAAGGCCAATGTCCATTTTAGTCTTCAGCTCAAAGCAGTTTAAATCTCATTTCCATGTATATTTCCGTTGGGGGTGTCTGCCAAGTGCTGCCAAAAATCAAACACTAATCTTTGATGATTCAGTAGTTTTAAGTCAGTCACCTGATTTCTTAATACTTCCAGAAATGTTGTTGTAAAGCAGTCCGCAGGGTCTGCCATGGCTCCAGCAGGGCAGGGAATGACACATGGACCTTTGGGTTCACTTACCCAGTTTTCCCCTCCTGAATGGTATTTTTTGTTTCTGAGGCAGCAGATTGTAAACTGGCACAGAAGCAGTTAAGCACCTAAGGAACTGTGGCTTTTACATTTCGTTCTGCTGACACAAACAGAAGGCGAACATAACTGAATATTAGAGCCAGAAAAATGCTGCAAAAACTTTGTGAAAGTTCACTTCATCGTAACCCCCACATTTGGCTGACCATATTTCCCGTGAGTCCATCCTTTTTCTAACTGCAGCCTCCTCAACAGTGGATAAAGGTCTCTTTCTTAGCCTCCTGACTTTGATTTCATTAATAAACCAGGCAAGATTCGTAGTGTTGTTCTCACTGCACTTGGAGCAAGGATTCTCCTCCTGGTCCTGCACCGTCTTGCCGGCTGCTTCCTCCACAGAGCCCTCCTGCACCCTCAGCACAGGTGAAACGAGCAGCCACCCACCTTACCTTTCCCCAGCAGGAGCAGGAGCCAGCAGGACCCACTGAACCTTTCCCCCACAGGCTGGCACCCAGCCTGGAGCACTCCTTTGCCCTTTCCCCACGTGGTAGGGCTGAGAGCTGTACGAAATCTGCCTGGTCCAGGAAGAATCTGGATGCTTGGCTGTTGAGGAAACCCTGGCACGTTCCTCCCAGTGTGGCTGTGCTACCAGCCATCTGCCACCTGCCTTCTCACCCGGGGGGGGCCACGTTTGCTAGAAAGGGAAGGCTTGAAAGTGCAGCACAGAGCAACCATGCTGTCCTCAGGCTCAGCCCCAGACACTGCACTGCAGGGCAGCAGGAAGGCGGGTGTGAAACAAGAGGAGGAAAAAAGTTCCAAGCATCCTTTTGTAAAAAGACGTAAGTGTTTCACGGACAGTGACATCGTTCCCTCCTTCCAGGCCTGCCCCACCAGACCCCAACTTAGGAATCGGCGACATTGGAATTAAGGCCCCTCTGCTGGCTGCCAGCCAGGAGAAACTCCAGGTGCAGCTCATGAAATGTTCATGCTCTGAACTGAAGGGATGCATCCCACACAGCACAGGACAGCAGTTCACAGCTGCTGGTGCATCACAACATGCCCCGGCAGAAACCATCTTACCCAGCTGAGAGAGAAGAAACCACTGGCTGGTGGGCACGGACTGCCCCAACCTCTGCCATGTACGATCAGCTTTGTCAGCTGAAGCCAGGTTCTGCTACAGGAACAGAACATGTGTTGTTTGTAAATCAGACCTCACAACAGCTTAAAACTTAAATACACCTTCAATTAATTAAACCTTTGCAGAGCAGCTCAGGTCCGGAGTGGATACAATATTCATTCTCCTGCCTGCATATTTTGCTACAAAATAAACAAGTTTTCCAGGCCAGTCTCCATACTGCTTGTCTAGGAGTTTGATTGGGTTTAAAGTAATCTCAGAATCCTACTGGGGATCAGCTGAACCAAAAATTATTATAACATAGCACTTAAGAGAAAATTACCTTTTAGCGAAATATTTGTACACAGCACATGTCTGGTAAAACCTCAACAGGTCTGACAGAGGTGCTTTTAAATAAGCTCTATTAACATGCTTTCCAGTAATGTGGAACTTGTGGGGTTTGTTTCTTTATATTGCCTTATTACAATATGTTTCCAGAATGCTCAAACAACATTTTTCCCAGCCATTTTTTATACATAATTGCATTTTCTTCCCTGTCCTAATTTTCTTCCTGTAAATGTGCCCTCTGCACCAATCAGTGCCTCAGTGGTGATAAAGCAACTCTTCTCGTGTCAGTGTAATGAAGAACAGAATTTGATCCATCGAGGGGCAATATTTCATCTCTCACCCTCCACCCTTGAAGCTTAGAACATTCGGCAGTGGTTACTGAATTTCACCAGGTAAATGCTGTCCTCCAGTAAACGAGGAAATGGCACCGATGTTCCTGCATCAAAGTGAAATGGAGGACCGGGAATATTTCTTTAGCACAAGAGGAATGACAGCTAGGAAAGAGCTCCTGTGCTGGACCCCCTGATCCCACCTGACTCAGAGGTACACTCACGCTCAGATAAGGGCAAAACCCATTAACTGCTCAAAAACAGGCGAACAGGTGAGTGGAGTAAAGCGGCACTGAAACTGATGGGATGCCAGCACTTCTAGGAGTGGGACTCCAGAGAAGCTGTGGATACCCCATCCCTGGAGGTGTTCAAGGCCCAGCTGGAAAGGGCTTTGAGCAACCTGGTGTAGTGGAATGGCAGAGAGGCTGGAACTAGATGATCTTTAAGGTCCCTTCTAGCCCAAACCATTCTGTGATTCTGTGACTCTCCTGGCAGGCTGCTCTCGCCAGCGATTTCTATCTAGAGGAGTATGTTCAGGGATGGTTTCCATATCACTGTCCATATGTTCACTCATAGTAGCCATAGCAAAGACATTACTTCATATACTTTGTAGGGGATATTGTCCCACAAGTGGCTTAGCGTATAGCCTCCTGTTGTGAAGTGCAGCTCGTCCTTGACCTCCACAAATTCCTTCCAACCAACACTTCTATGATTCAGTGATCCTTCATCTTTTCCTGTGGCAGGGCCTTGGCCTGACAGCTGCTGGGTTTGTAAGTTATTTCCCTGGCTTGGACTGACTCGGAGCCAAAGGAAATAAAGCTGGCAAATTCCTCCAGATCACCGCACTGCAATATATCCCCTGCCGGGGCCTCTAGAAAGGATGCAGAGCAGGAGCTAACCGCCCGGCATCCCTGCTCGCCAGGCACGGGCAGAGCAAGCCCCGGCTCCATCCCCTCCAGCCTGTTGGGTACCAGGGCTGAAGCAAGTCCAGGACAGTGACAGACACAAACGGCAAAGCCAAAAATGAGACCTGGAGAGGAACCACACATCTGAAGTACAATTCCTTGACAATTTTCCTCCTGGCATGACAAAACTCTCCCTCTCCCAGGCATGGCCAAAAACCCCCTCTGAGGAAGCTGTTTAGGCAAAACATGAAGAAATAAAAAATAACTAGCTCATATAATTTCTTACTAACACTTCACTTTGAGATCAAATATTTATTTTCTTATGCCCAAGAAGTACTTTCAGCCTGCTGCGTTGTAATTCTTTATTTTAAAATGCTTTCAAAAGTAGCGAAAGTTTGGGGTTTTGAGGAGGAAAAACTACAAAATCATTGCCTATCTTCAGAATGGCTATACAGCACATGTTTTTCTACAGATTTGTATTAGGATAGAAAGTAATATAAATATAAATGTATATGTATAAAAATAAGTGATTTGGTACCAACAGATTAATCTAGGACAATTTCAGAGAGGGAAAGAAACAAAAATAAAAAAAACCCAGTAACATCACAGTTTTGTAATTCCCTTTCTTAAAGGTGTTTAAGATTTTGACCTTCCACTGAGCATGAAATAGGGGAGGAGAACTACCACTGCCACTGAAATGTGCTCACAATACCTAGATTTTATATTAGTCATAGATGTCACACTTCATCAATTTACCATGACAAGACAGATATGAAAATATCAGAAGTGCATAAACTCTAGAGGATACATATGTAAAGCACATATTTTATGTGTTAGGGCTGTTACCTCGCTTTACCCCAAAATAATTATTTTAATCTGTAAGACAAATTGTAACTGCTTGTAATAAAGCAACAGTCCAACAAGAGTGATGCTTGCCCAGCACTCCAACCAGGCACACAGAAGGGCCAGGGCACAGGGGGCAGGGTGGTAACAAGATCCCACCGAAGCACAGACATCTTTCATGATTAATTGGAATATTCCACTTATCTACTGGACATCAGATTTACAAATTCAGCTCTTCTTTTTGCTTTCCCTTCCAGAAGCAGCACCTTCCCTATTTGGCAACCACCAATCATCTATTACAAACATTATTTTTGCTGCTATTTTTTATTTCATCATTTGCAACACCCCATGTCCCAAACCACCCATCAGGACTCACGCAGAAGACACTGCACAAGGTTCATTCTGCCAAAAAATCTCCCTAGTTTTGGTATAGCCTCCTAGAAAAGGGTGCAACGGGCAGAGGAAAAAAACCCACTCCCCTTTTCTCCACCCCAGACCCGGGTCTGCCTGCCGCCTCCTCCATCCCACCCAGCAGGCAGGAGCCCTCCCGGGGTGCCAGCATGGGCCATTGCTTCCCTCTAGCGTCTGCAGAGCCGCTGCCTCTGCCTGGGCTCCCCGCTAATTAGTTACCACAGCCCTTTCAGCCCTCCAAACTAGAGGAATCTGGTTTGGTCCTGCGAATAATGACCCATAATTAATGTTTATAGACACTCCAGAGTATGAGAATTCACTGAGCCCCGGGAGCGCCTGGGGATCAAGCAGCCTCCAGAAACTCTTCAGTAATTGACATTTAACAATTATGTAGAAACCCCGAGGCAAGCAGCTGTCTCGGCTTCTGCAGGAGAGGCCTGAGGGCAACAGGACATGAAGACAAGCTATTCAGAAACCCCTCATCAGCTTAACTTTTCTCCTCCCATGCCTACAGACTTCTCACTTGTTCTAGCAAGACAGAAAGGTGCAAACGTCACCTTGGCACGATGGCAGCAGTTATATTTGTAGGAGGGACTGAAAAACACCCAGCTCAGCCTATCCAGCAACGGCCTCTGATGCCAACGTGATGTGCGTGAACAGGCTTCACCGTGTTCGGGCCACGGGCTGTCAGCCAGGAGGAACCCACAGCCACGCGTGGACGGGACTGTGCAGCACGTACTGGTAAGGGACCATTCATTGATAGGGAGGGAAAGGCATGAGCCTGCATTTCCATCTGCACCTCAGCCCTGGTAATGCTTTAAAACAAATCCTTTAAAAAAATAAAATAAAATCGCATCCAAATGCAACCTTCAAAATGTAAACTAGTAAAACATTAAGCTGTAAAATCAACATGAGTCAGTGGCTGAAGTAATGAACAAAGTGGCAGAGTTCAAGCAGATACATAAGCAAGATTCCTCTCTTCCCAATTTAGAAAGTAAATATTTACTGTAAATCTGTTTAATACACCAACAGGTCACTTCAGAATGCTACTTTGGGCAGAACCCTTGCCCCTCACCCCCAAATATTGAGAACTGATGAGATCCACTAGTCACTGCAGTATTCAGGGCTAAATCTAACAAGCGGAGCAGTATCAATGTTGCCACTAGTCTTAGTCACAGAAATACAGTGATTATTGTGGCCGTTAATTAAAATATGCTCTTTCCTATTAATGTAACATTAACCTTTATATTTTAAACAGACCAATTGACAATTTAATACGCTCTTAATTCAGTATTTATCCCTGTACCTTTGAGGCATCCCAAAAGCTGATGTGTTTTGGAAGGCTTTTGAAGGTGAAACAATTTAAGATCTGGACCCACTTAGGTGCACAGCTCGGTTCCTGGTCAAGTCAATGAGCAATAGCAGCCTGCACTTTGCATAGCAAGGACTTTCACTGAAAATACATTATTTTAAGACTGAATTTCTACGAAAGTAAGACTCTATATTTAATAAGATCTGGAAATATAAAACACTAGTATAAGGTCATTTAATCAAATGTGGCCTGAACAGAGACAGACATGACCAACACGGTACAAGAGCATGCCTTTCCTTACATTTCTTGCTGTCAATGAACAAAAAAACCCCGCTTACGAGTAAATCTGAGGGACTGCCTGAGAAAACACTAGTGACAAGGGATTTACCCTGTAAATGAACACAAGACAGGAATATTGCGGTATACCTTGAGGAGGAAAATGTCCACAGAAAACAAATCAAGCTCAGTAATTCTGCATTAGTTATAACTACATGGATAATTGCTCTAATTCTGCAGATATTGCTGAAGACAATGGGAAACCCATTCATTCCTTTGCAGTGCTTTAACAATTAAAATAAGCTTCTGCTTTTCTCAAAACAAGGACCGAAGGAGACTGTCTGCCCTCAGAACCAGCGCGGGCTGGGGAGAGCCCACCCGCATTCCCCTGTGCTGCCCAGCAGTGGGGCTGCAGCGCTGGGCAGGGGATATTGGCCCTGGCAGGGCAGGCTGGGCACCAAAATCAGTCATTCTCATAGCACTGGCCATTCACAAAGCAAGAAACAGAAGTCTGAAACCTCAGATCCTGCATACCACTGGGCAGCCAGGGGATTTCACTGGAAAATAAAAAAAAATAACCACCAACCCTAGGTGTTACTATAGCCATTAAACAGCTCTTAAAATAATAGAAAACATTTAAGAAAACCTGTGGTTTGAGGCTCTAAGTCTTATTAACTGCTTACAATAGAGCCTTCTTGTATTAGACACTCAGTCTTTAAATATATTTTCTGTATTTTCAGTTAAAGTGTTTACTACACAAAATGCTGGATGCTGTCGCTCATTGACTTAAACAGGAACACCCACACAGTTGCTTTACTTCCCCTTCCGACTTATGAAAAAGTGCTAGAGAAAATTCTTTGCTCCCCATTGCAGGCTCCAAACACCAACTGCAAGGATCCAGGTTCTGAAGCGGTAAAAGACCGTGCGTGAACACCACCACGGTCCGAAGGCACAGCCAGGGTGGATTACCAGGAAGCACCTAGCTCTCATGACTTTGCATCACGGCAGCAAGAGGGATTTTGCTAGTCTTGTCCAGAACCATTTTTTGGTGCAAGGATTGGTGTAATCACAAATCGTAATGAACCGTAAGATACTTGGAAACTCGTTCTTCATGGTTTTGCACTTGACTGGAATGAGCCGTTTGAGACGAGCACCTGAAAGACAGGTCACACAGGCAGAGGGTTACACAGAGCCACAGTCAGATCCTGTCTCCATTCTCTCCCCAGCACAGCACACACATCACAAGATCCAGGTTTGCTCCTGATGGTGTGTCATCTCATTATAATGCAACCAGCTCTCACTCTGGAGAGCAAGTTCCTGGATCCCAAGCCCTCTGCTAAG
The DNA here is from genome assembly GCF_017639655.2 of Falco naumanni. NCBI lineage: Eukaryota > Metazoa > Chordata > Aves > Falconiformes > Falconidae > Falco > Falco naumanni. Next base: position 57,300,948 of record NC_054057.1, read on the forward strand.
AACATCTCTCTCCAACACGCAGCAGGGCCCCGTCCAGCATGCGTAGGGCAGCTTGCGCTGATCCCAGCTGGGAGTGATAAAGGCCTCACGTACTGCAGATAAAAACCAACAGAGTGCAGTTCCTTGCGGAACACAAAAGGGAGTATACAGTTCTAACTACTTCCAGGTGTGTATGAAGAGAAAATTCTGAGATTAACCTGCTTCTAGCTGGCCAGCTTCACTGGGTTACCTCCGTTTCTCTACCCTGATTTACTCAGGCTGCAGATGTTACCCAACAAGGGGCGGCAAGGAAGCACTCAGCTAACACGAACTGCTTTTTTTGAGGCATGTACAAGATGAGACAACTTTCCCTGTGAATGCTACTGCTGGAAGGTGCAGCTTTTCTAAAAAGGAGCCTCTCCCCTTGTAATTCTCCACAGGGATACCTACTACTAGCTGAACCATGCTGCCCAGCGCATGTGATGGTGCTGAGACCTGGATGAGGCAAATAACCAAGGTTTTGTAACTGCAGCAGATGCTTAAGTAATCTGTGGAGCTCCCAGAACTTGCCACCAAGCCTCTCTGTGCACCAGTTAGCTTACGCAAACAAGGAACTCTGATTTCTGTAAGCCTGTAATTACAGGCGTGTTTTACCGGAAGAGCTCAGGTCATTACATACAAACGGACATTTCTTTTCCTGATGTTCTAATGAAAGGTATGATGCCAACAAAAAAACTGGTGAAGAACTAAAAGGACTTTGCTGCAAGTCTTGATGACTGAGGGCTAATGCAACATGCTAGGGGCTTTCAATGGATTAATGGCCATCATATGAAATTATTGTGTCAAGGAAAATGAAGCCAATTCCTAGCTCTGCCACTGGCTTCCAGTGTAACCTCTGGCATGTCACTTATTAATACCATGTCAGATACATCATCTAGAAAAGAGATTTTATGTGCAGACACTCCTACTGATATTGCGTATGCTCCATACTGTTAGGCTGTGCTGCACTTACTCCCCAGCAACATAGCCAAGTGTAGAATAGCTAGTGGCTAGAGAAAAGCAATCTGAACAGACTTGACGGAAGTAATCTGATGGCTTTTCAGTTCAGAACAAAATATGTAACAGATTTTTCCAATCCAAGCTGAACATTCATTCCATATTTTGTTTACCTATCCACAATACTCAAGCATCTCTGCAAAAAGCTGTGTGTTTGCTAGTTGCTACCCTATTCTCAGCATTTACTCACACCCTAATTTTATTACAATACTTTTTAGTAGCATATTTCTCATATGAATCCTGAAGCACTTCACAAGCCTGACATGCTACAATGTCTCTGAAGCAGGCAGCATTAGCCCACTTGACAGCTGAAGCACTGAAGCACAGACAGAAAAGCTTCTCGCTCGCGGTCATGCAGAAGGTCAACAGCAGGGCAAGGAACCAAGTCCAGGCCCCTGCCTGCACAACAAAACTATAAAGCCACCATGAGTTTTAATGGCTGCTTCTAATAGCGACAAATGACTGTTTGCTTAGTGAGGGGCATTACAGCCAGGGCAAGCCCCAGGCCTGGGTGGACTTTTGCGCACATGAAAGGTAGGTCAGTGGTGAGAACCCAGGTCTGAGACTGAGTTACCTGTTCTGTAACTTCTCAGTTATTTATTTTCTCCTTTCTCACCCGTATTTATCTAATTGATTTAAACACATCTGAGACTACCCCTCATTTTGCATTTGTGCAGAGCCCAACAGTACAGTGCCCACTGATCTCAGCTGGAGCCTCAGATGCTACTGTAATTAAAATTATAATGTTGATAAGCGATTTTAAATGGGTTATTTGTGAAATCTTACCTGGGGAAAGACTAAGAGCAAATTTGGTCTGAAAATCACATTCATCACTTTCCAGGTAATCATCTGAAACGACAACCACCATCCTCCGACACCTGAAGATGAAGCGGTCAGGGGAGAAAAAAATAAAATGTCAAGAGGGATGCTTCTCATTCACACTGGTAAAAGTATGTATTCCTTTGAATTGCTCCAGTGGAGAAAGGAAGCCACCAGCTGTGTTCCAGCAGGAATTAACTACAGAGCAAGGACTACTGCCAGACAGAGTGCTACGTTACACACAAAAACCTGATCACAGATACACACTTATATACTAAAAAAAGAGGAAACAGCAAAGTCCAGATCGTCTGTGCAGTCTTTGGTTGATCCTCTATCTATATATTACAAACAATGCCATCTTAATTACCTGCTTACACACTGCCTTTATTGACTGAACATAACCAGTACTTTTTAATACTAGAATGAACTGGACTGAGCTTTCATGTACTCATATTACTGTTAATTCACCTGGTTTCATACATTTGAGCTTTATTCTCCAATTTGTTGATTACATTCGAGGTGCCTGGTTCTGCACTACATATTAGGCTCTTTATGGAAGGCAACAACGCTGCACTGAATGCTCTGAACAATGCTCTGAAAGGCTGATGGGTAAAACCCGAACACCTGCCTTGGGATTTTTCAATCCCTATCTGGGGAGCTGCTTTTATGCCTCACAGCTCCACCGCCCCTGAGTCCCACATAGGTCTAGGGATCCCTGAAGTCAGTGCCAGAGCAAACACCAGTGCTGTCCCTTCAAACCCCACACTGTGGGGTGGAGCTAACTCCACCTGGAGCTGCGTTCATGTCCAGATCACCTCCAAGGATGTGACTGCAGGATATTCCAGACAAAGAAAAGTGATCAGATATAAGCAGCTTCACTATAGTGCCGTCTGTCTTGTGAACACAATGAAGTGATGTGTTTGGGAATGCTTGAGTATTCCTTCTTGAGCCAAGAGCATAACAAACCCCATAAAGACATCTTTGTAGATTTTTACTGCTTCACTGGCACCACACTGCAGACATCATGGTAAAATGAGCATAATGTTCCATTACACTCAGCTGTCCCAAACAGCCACGGTTCACTTACCTCTTTTCTATAAGTTCTCCGCTGATGGACCACACACACGTTCCTGGCAAGACATCCCGATCAAATACACAGAGCTTCAGTTTGAACTCTGTTTGTTCCAGCTCCCTGATCATCTCCTGGACAAACTGAAGGTCTTTCTGACAGTAGCAGATGAAGGCATCAAACATCTCTATTCCGCTCCCTGAAACCATTAAAAATTTAGCTGTCATCTTCTATAAATGAAGTTAACTCCTGTAGTGAACTTTCACTGGCTCTCACAGACTTGGACTCAGAATCAGGAGCTTTCACAGACAAGCTCTGGCCAAACTTGTGGAAGCAATTTAACATTTTACCAGACGAGCTACCCTTCAGCCCAGACTCCTGTCCGTAACAGGGCTGGCAGGAGGTAACATCTCTGTGCCTTGACCGCTTCGGTTCACAGTCCAGGCTATTCACATACATACACCCCCGTTTGCTGACAGTGGCTGGGGAGGGGCAGCTGAGACGTGCAAAATCTGCAGGGGCAGTAACAACCAGCCCCAGGGAGTCGAAGGGAGACTGAGGCCTGGGAAGAGCCGGAGGGGGTAGGGTTGCACCCCAGAGGATGCAACTCAGAGCCCCGATGCTCTGGGATTTCACTGGCAGTTACACATCTGAAATACCTTTGTGGCTTTGTGTCCTGGTTCTCTAGTTCAGGTGACAGAGATTCAAACTTCCCAACCAAAACCTTCCTGCAGGCCCTTCACCCAGCAATGTCCTGACATCTGCCATCCATTGAGCTACAAGGCAGGCCTTGAAATTTGGAACCTGAAATTTTTATGGCTAAGATGTCAAACTTGGGTACTTGAAATCATACCTGAAGTGAATGGCCCCGTTTTCCCAAGGTGTTAATGGCTGGCAGCTCTTGTTTATTTACCTATTATCTAAATACTAGTGTTTTACATTTTAAGGGCAATGTCTCTTGTAATTAAGTGCCTTAATACTGCTGAATAGTTTCCCACTGTATTATATTTTTCCGTATCAATGCCACTACACATGTTTTCAAGTTTTTATGCCAGTTAAAGCCTATGACAGTGAAAAAATAGGTCAGGCTCAAAAAGCTGCTGAGAAAAATATGAACCCGGCAGGCAGATCCACCCAAGAAGCATCCAGTCAAGCAGAAGGGTAACTGTCTGCTGGGTCCATCAAACTGAGGGTGCTGAGAGCACAGCGCTAACCTGGGGGTCACACCAGGTAAAGCTGCCATGTACAAACACCAGCATATTGGTCTAGGGACATTTGGGGAGGGTTTATTATGTCCCCATGTACAGCAAAGGTGGCCACTCAAAGTCGGACTAGCCAGGGAGCATCTAAAGAGGTGAGCTGAGATGCTCAGAGGGCTGGAGCACCTCCCCTGTGAGCACAGGCTGGAAGAGCTGGGGCTGTTCAGCCCAGAGAAGGGAAGGCTCTGGGGAGACCTTAGTGCAGCCTCCCAGTACCTAAAGGGGCCGACAGGAAAGCTGGAAAGAGACCCTTTACAAGGGCCTGGAGCAATAAGACAAGGCAAATGGCTTTAAACTGAAAGAGGGGAGATTTAGATGAGATATTAGGAAGAAAATCCTTCCCTGTGAGGGCGGCGAGGCACCAGCACAGGCTGCCCGGAGCAGCTGTGGGTGCCCCAGCCCTGGCAGTGCCCAAGGCCAAGCTGGATGGGGCTGGGAGCCACCGGGGCTGGGGGAAGGGGGCCCTGCCCCTTGTGGGGAGTTGGAACTAGATGGTCTTTAAGATTCCTTCCGACCTAAACTGTTCTTTGATTCTGTGATTCTATCTCCATTCAGCCTCAGCTGCTGCTCCAGCTGTCACAGAACTTTACATGAGGTCCGCTTCCTCAGCCCACAGCTGTGCACGCAGCCCAGCCAGCACGCACACAGCTGCCTGCGCAGCCCGGCGCGCAGTTAGAAACACCAAAGGCTGTGCACGCAGCCTAGCACACAGCGGCACATGCACACGGCTGCACGAGCAGAGCTGCACATAGCCCAGCAAGCGCACACCCAGAGAACTGTGCTTCCTCTCTCCCCTGACTTCACACCCAGCCGTACTTCAAACCCTGCTTCCTTTTTAAAGGTGGTTAAATCTGCCGAAGGCAGGGCAGCGCAGCCAAGGCAATCAGCTCTGACATCCTTCCCCCTTGACTCCAACCCGCTGTGCTTTGTGTGCCAGGCTGTGCTAAGGGACACATTTCTGGGAAGTCTCCTCCCATGCGTGTCCAGCGGGCTCTGTGCCAGCCCGTTTCTGGGTACGGTGTTTCCTGGGGTTGCTTTTCCTCTCTGCTCTAGAGAACAGGAAAAATGAAAATGCCTGATGACTACCAGCTAAAGCATTCTGACCTAGGTTATGAAATGTCACGGGGAGTAATGAAAGCAAACAGGTTTTCTGCACTTCTCATGGGAGTCTGCTGCAGCTGAAGGCGATTCTGACATGAGGTATCACGCAGCAATGTCATCACGGGTGCTTACCGTACGGATCATCCCTGGTGGTGATGCCCATCAGTTCTGATGTCTTTGGCACGCTGCTGTCTACTGCTGGCACTTGAAGTGGCTGGTCAGCCTGCTCCTGCTTCCTTTTTAAGTACTTCTTACAGTCCTCCTCTGCAAAACCACACAAGGTGCAAGAGGCTGCTGTGACGGTGGCTTTACACTGCTGGAGTTCTTTAAAACAGGAATAGCTATTTCATGGATCAAGGATATTAGAGGCAAATGCCCGGTCTGGGTTTTTTTGGTACCTAGAATTTCTCTCACCCCTTTTTGAACCTCCTGATGCTGCCTCCACGACCTCCTCTAGCAATTAATTCCTGAAGCACACCCTTGCTGTTTAAAGAACTTTCTTTTATTCTTTTTTAACCAATCTCCTCCTATTATCCTTAGTTCTAGTATACCCCTGTACACTTAACAGCATGCATCACATACAGAACAGCTCTCAACTCTACCGTCTGCTCCCATTGTTACGCTTTTTGGAATATTTAAATTAACAAAATAATTGGAGGGGACTCTCAGTTAGAAGTCTTCTTGTTATATTTTATTAATGCAGACACACACTAGCTGATTCACACCACCAGCCTTTGTCAGCCAGAACTGCAGGTGACAATGAGTATAGACACTCACCACACACAGGAGGACCGTGTAAAATACTAAGGAACCCTTGAAACTGTTTTTATATTGTGCAACAGCTAGTAGGGATCCTCTTTATCTCTGGCAGAGTGGGTGTGTACCTCCCCTCTGGGATAACGGAAGGGCAAGCAGGCCTGTCACAGTCACTGCTGTGAATTTTCCGAACAGGAATACAGATTCATCACAAACAGATATTGTTTAAAAACAAATGATAAACCTAAATGTTAAGTCTTCGGAGAAGTGACAAGAAACTGCAGTCTCTACCACTCTGAAATATACAATTACAGAAGAACTTGAAAGTAAAAGGAGATTTGAAACCAGGAATTAAGAAAAAGATGAAACACCCTAAAGCCTTCTCGTTCAAGGTTAAAAAAAGCCCCAACAATTACAAAGCAGAAAAGTACTGATCACTCAGAGGGCCAGGCTGGCACAGCTACAGAGATCACTGGTACAGCAGCAGCAGCAGCAGAGTAAAGAATCTCCTGGAAGTGCAGGACGCGGTGGGAGCCCGGTGAGCACAGCTGTGACTGCCCTGCCGGGAAACCAGCAGGTCTGCAGGAACTTCTGGTCCTGAAGCCCCATCCTCTGCTTCCATCTCACAGTTTTGCATCTCGTGACTGGATTGTCTCCGATCTAATAAGGTGTCAGATCTGATCAAGGCTTCTCCTGAGGCTGAGGCATTCCCGTCTGTCCCTCTCCTCCCCAGTCCTGCAGCAAAGAATTCTTTAGCAACCAGAAGGTTCAGATTTCAAGTCTTTCCTCACTAAAGCACAAGCCCGCTGCCATGAGGCCTGCACATTCTGTGTCAGGTAAGTCTGTGTCTTTGAAATCATGATTGAAGCCACTTTGAACTGGCCAACTGCTTCGCAAGTTCCACAGGAAGGACTGGCACATGGACACCACCTTACATGTGCCACGGTCCCCTAGGCAGCCAGGCTCTCGAGCCGAAATACTGCTCAATAGGCAAGAACAGGCAATTATTTCAAGGCACACTAATACTATTGCTCAATACAGAAATGTTAATTTTAAGTGTATTTGCTCCCTGCATTCTCCCTTTGCTTCTCCCAGCTGCAAAAGTGGCATCTACACTGCCCTGACCCGCGTTTTTCCAGATTGGCGCCCAGAGCTCATCACCGCACCACTCATGGCTGAAACACATTCTCATGAGCGCAAGTGTTCTCCTGATTCTTCTAGGCAAGCCGACCCACAGAGTTTTGATGGCATCATGCTGTAATCCCAGACCCTGTTTAGCCCCACAGGATAACCCTGAGGGCTGGGCAAAGCTTTCAAAACAAAACACCGGAGCTTCGTGGGTTTATTACAAGTGCAAACTGGGGGCCCTGTCGCACCAAAACTGCCCATAAGCCCAGTGAACCTGAAGGGATGAAAGACTTCCACTGATTGGGCCTGAATTAGTCCCCAGCTGAAAATAGTGCCTGGCTGTACAGGTTAACCAGAGCGAAGGAGGGTCAGAGGTGACTTTGCAGGCCCCTAAAGCAAAAGGATGCAAACCAGGACAACAAAGTAGCAAGAAGCTCCTCCAAGCTAAATTGTCCCACTCCACCCAGCATCTCATTAACCCAGTGCAGGCTGTACGTTCTTCTCACAGTCAAACAGAAACCTGAGGTATCGGAAAGAAAGACTAAAACCAGAAAACCTAAAGTGCAAAATGATTAGCATGATGAGAAGAGAGAAGGAACAGACCCAGTAACTGTCAAGCAGGAAAGTAGCACTTTTATAATGTGTCAGGAAGAAACAAAAATCATGAAGTTTCAGCAGGAAAGAGTTCATGTAAATATACCAAAGCAAAGAGCTTCACATCCCTGAAGGTGATTGCGGAACAAAATAAACTGCTGAGAAAGATCCCTGTTAGGGCAGATCTGCTGGGATGGAAAAGCTGCATCCTGCAAGAGTCTGTACGCCACATGCTGCAACAGGGGAGCTCCTAAATACAGCCCTGCTGTACAGAGTGGCCAAAGTGGAACTGCTCAGGGCTGCAGGAGACACCGCTCTTTAGCACCCTAAGCATACCCAGGAATGGAGCAGACGACGGAGAAGACACAGAACTGGTCCTGCAGCAGAAACCACAAACCACATCCTCTGGAGCTGCACAGCACCAACGAGTTGTGTTTGACAAGGACGAGTTGTGTTTGACAGGGACGCTGCGTCCCAAAGCAGCTTGGCTCACCTGCCCACACAAAGGCATCAGGTGTCATTCGAGAGACTCCAGAGTGTCCGAGACGTCTGTTACGGGCCAGCAGGTATGACAGCAGACCTATGAATGGCCTGTGTCCATCAGAAGGTAGAGGCCATGTGAGATACCCCGATGCCTCTCAAATGACTTGAGATGCCTTCTTGTGAGCAGCCGAACCGTGCCCCAGATCTGCACTTCCTGTGATGAGCACAGATCGCAGAAACCTCCGTACTGACGTTTTCTGATTCTGAGCTGAATCCTACTGCAGGTGTCCTAACAGCGTGCACATGGATGGCCTTGGCATCAGGAAATACTGTACATGCAGCTGTTCGTTTCCTTTCCTCTTACGAGTGGAAGTATCTCCAAGTCCTGCAAGAGCTCAAACTGCCAGCAGCCGGTCACAGGCCCTACCTGCAACCCTCAGCCAAAAGTAACAAAAGAGAGGAATGGCCATGCTGGGTCAGGCTGAGGGTCCATCTACCCCAGCATCCTGTCTCCAGCAGTGGTCAAAACCAGATGCCTAAGGGAGAACATAAGAATAAAATAAGCATACAGTGATATTTTCCTAAAATAATCTATCTTTTGGGTATAATCTACAACCTATTTTTATAATCTATTTGCTGGACAATTTGCAGTTAAGGAATTTCCTGAGGCAGAGGCAGTATTTTTGCGTTGAACAGCCCTCAGTGGGTCTTTCTTCCAAGAATTCATCCGTCTCCCCTTATCAGCGTGACCTACCACTGGGCTAAAATTGTGACTTTCCTGAAGCTCAGATTCCTCCCGCTTATTCTGCTATTGAGAACTGTCTGTTCAGGTTCTGACAAAGACCACCCACCACACTCCGTCCACTGGGCCAGCTCCTGAACTCAGGGCCAGAAGCAGCCTAGGTGGTGCCCAACATCTTTGTGAGGTCCCAGCTCCCCTGCACAGCTGGAAGCTTCTGTCGTTTGTTATGAACCTCTGATCAGTGGGTCACAAAGCACACCGGGCTTTTTGTCTTCCCCAAAACTGGGTGTTCAGAGTGTGTCCTTAAGTAGGAAGAACGACCAGAGTACAGGGAAGTCCTCCACTGCTTCTTGGTCAGGCTCTCTACATAGGCGAGCCTCTACCTCTTCACTTATCTCCCAGAGTAACAGGAAATGAGATTTATTATTTCTTCATCACTAGCCCAGTAACCTATATTATACAACACAGGACATCAATGGAGCCTCCGGCTTTGGAAATCCTCCGGCAATGAACCTCCCCTTCTGCTGACAACTGGCTTCCCTCTGAATTTCTGTGAGGGTGAAGAATATGAAGAGTCTATAAAGAACAAGTTACCAAAGCAGCACAAGGACCTCCATACTTTGCACCAACCTATCTCAACTGTTTTTTTGGTATGCAAGGAATTATTTTTCCTTCCATTATCAATTACTTTCCCCTTCCGTTATCCACTTCCACACAACCCTCATCTCTCCCTGTAAATATCTTCCTGTCACACTGGACTGTAATTTTCACCCTGTCCTGTGTCAGCACAAGCTGCCTCCTGGCTGACCTGGCCCACGGCATCCTTGGACACACTGAAGCTTTGTTAGTGCAAGTTTGCGGTAAGACGGGGTTCGCAGGGCTTATGGTTAGCAGAGGTAGGAGTACGCGTCTCACTTCCCTCCTGGAAGCTCTGTGAGGCTCCGAGGAGGCCACTCCACAGCCTGGGAACGGCTTTTCTGCGTGCGTGGGCTTTTTTCTTAGCATCAGCTCCCGGGATGGTACAGCAACGCCAAACACAGCCAGCACCCCCTCCCCTCCCCTCCCCTCCCCTCCCTCCCTCCCAGGCTCCGAGTGAGCGCCGAGCCCGGCCGGGCCCCGCCGCTGCGCGGCCTGCGGACACCCCGGCCAGCCGGAGGGCCGCGGGACACCGCCCCGGGCTGCCCCCGGCCCGGCCCCAGCCCCGGCCCGGCCCGGCCGGGCTCCCCCCTCCCGGGGCCGGGGGTGCCGCCGCGCCTCACCCACGCTGTCGGCCAGGTCGAGCAGGACGTCGTGGCGGCCCAGGCTGCGCAGGGTGTCGAGGAGGCGGCCGACGGTGGCTCCGCCGGGGCAGCGGCACGGCCACTCCTCCAGCAGCGCGCCCGTGGGGTCGGGCAGCGCCTGCAGCCGCCGGATCTCCAGGTACTCCCAGCCCAGCCGCTCCGCCAGCGCCGTCCAGTCGGCGGCCGCCGCCGCCGCCGGGTTGAGGTAGAGGCCGAGGCGGCGCCGCACGCCGTAGTTGAGCGCCACCATGGGCACGGCGTGCAGGTCGGGCGGCGGCGCGCCGGGGCCGGGGCCGGGGCCGGGGCCGGGATCGGGTCCCGCCGGCGCCGTGGCCATGGCCGCGCCGCTCTCGCAACTTCCCCCGCCGGCTGCGCGGCCCTTTCGCTTCCCGCCTCGCCCCGCCTCGCGCCGCCGCCCGCCCTCCGCCCGGCGCGGGGGCACGGCTGGGGCCGGGGCTGCCGCGGGCTCCCCGGGGGCGCGCAGCGCGGGGGCGGGGGGGCGCTCGGGCCCTGGAGGCTTCCCCCGACCCCCCGACCCGTACTACGAGCGCTGGCGTTATCAGCGCGGCCCCGGCAGCGCCTGCGTTCAGATCCGCGGGGCTCGTCCCCGCTTGCGGCAGAACTGGCCGCGTCCCTGTCGGCGCAGGCCCGTCCGGAACCGTCCGCCCCGCTAAGCGCCCGCGGAGGCTTGAGAGCCCTGCGGCAGCGCTCTGCACTAGAGGCCCAGCTGCATCCCGGCGGTAACACCCGGAGCCAGAGGGCTGCCGGGGGCTGGAGGCGTTCACACCGGGCTGCCCGGCCGGTGACAGCGCTCCGCGACAGCACAGATACGGCTGTCTGCGAGTTCCCAAGCCCTTCCACTAAGTACAACGTTCTGCATAAAAGTAAGATGCTTAAATTGGCCAGGGAACCGTTTTCAACTGGGTTTTGATGCTGAGTACGAAACAGTTCTCAGCTACAGTTTCCAGCTTCCAGGCTGGTACCGAAAGTGGTGCAACGACACCAGGGCAGTTTTCATGAGGAACCTTCTGTCTCTCCAAAGTACTGTAGGAGACACAGTAACAGAATGTCCTCTGAAGTCTCCCTCTATCTATGCATCTCTGTGGAAACGAGTAAGATCAAATATTCCAGCAGCAAAACTTTTAATTGCCCAATGATTGGTAATTTTAAAGCTTTAAAACATGAAATATTAGCACAAGAAAGTTCATTAGAAAGAGTTCTGACTGAACACCTGCCACAGAAACCACCTGCTCGAGTTTGTAGAGGGGTGGAAATCCAGCCGTAAGCACCAGTGCAAAGCAAGAGGCGCAGGAAACGCAGCTACGCCTCCTCCAAAGAGAAAGGCCATGCCGTTTTGGTTAATTAGCATTGGTTAGGCGGCCCTGTCACCCGAAGGAGTTTGCAGAGTTGGGAGTGATGTGCGGAAGGGCAGCCGCTCCTGGGGAACTACCTCGGGGCTCACAGCACGGGGTGAGCACACAAGATCCATTCACCACAACCAGTGCCAGTGCCCAACCCCCAAATTGCCACCAGCTGGTGTCCCTGGGAACACTGAACGGCCAGATCCCCGGTTCCTTTACTGGGGCCAGACTTGTATCATTGGCTTGAGATTAACCTAGTTCAAGGCGATGAACCGTTATCCCGGCGTCTTCGGCAGCCAAACCTCCCACAGAACACTCCTCCAGCATGCACCTGTGCAGGCTTCATCATGCATCTTTCTTGCGAGAAAAGTAAAAATCTATCCCTCTGTCCTTGTGCTGCCTTGGCGTGTGTGCAGGGCCTCTCCTGCCCCTGGGATGGGGACTTCTCTCCTGCTGCAAATGAGAGACGAACAGCGAGATACTCACTGATGGCGCACAGTGAATCTGATCACAGAGCAGCCCCGACATGTGGAAAAGTGTGCACATGGCACTGCTGCTCCCAAGTTCACTCAGAAAGCCGGGAGGCCTGACAGGCACAGCTCTAGGCTTGGGCCTGGGATGCCAGGGTTTCTGGTAAGGTGTTTGCAAAGGTACTTTGATACTTGGTTGGAGGGGACTTGGAGGGGGGCTCAGTAACACTGGGTCAACAGCCCCTCCCAGTAGTATTTTAGTTTCACAAGCACAGTGTGGCAGTGCTGGCCCACAGAGCCCAGGGTGAGCTGGACAGTTGATCAAAATGGATGGAGGAGCTTTATGGGTTCAAGTTTCATTACTGCCTCAAACCAGCATGTGACCGAGGGGCTCCTTCACAGATCTCTGTGCCTTTCTCTGATCTCAGATGCACTCTTACACAGAAAGGTGATAATCCAGGCCCTTCAATGGCATGGCCAGAAGCGGAAGGCTTTGCTTCTGCAAAACTTTCCGCTCATGGCAAAGGAATTTGGCCTGAGAAACTTGGTACTGCACCTTGGGATTAAAGCCCCAAATGGATACACACCTTATTCTTTACTGAACATAGTATGACAACTAAATTTGCGGGTCCACAAAGTATCCTTACTCAGGAGGAGACAGGGAGGATGCATGGGGGAAGACAAAATGCTGAAAACACCTTGAAACACACCAGCATTAGTTACATCCATTTTTCTTCCTTTCCAGCTCCACCACCACTGACACCACCCAGACCTATGGAGCACTTTCCTTCCATACCCCTCTCCTCCAAGAACAGCAGCCAGCTCAGCAATGTGAGCCTTGGCATGTTACAGTGCCCACATCTTAATCTGTCCCCATTCTAAAGGGGAGATACACCCAAAAAACAAAGTGTAAGGGCCAGTCCCCATATATACTGGTCTTGCCGACTCCAGTTTGGATGCACTTAAGCACGGTAGGAAGCTGGTTGGGTTTACTTCCACCTCATGAACCGAGTGGAAACTGAGTGTCGGTCTTGGCTCCTTTCTGCCCATCTGCATCGGGGGGGGCGGTTAGGCCTCTGGAGATGCCCCATCCCTCCCTGCCCACCGTTGGGGCTGCCAGGGCAGGCAGGGCCTGGAGGGCAGGGCAGGACGCTGTGAAGGACACACTCTCTGTCTAAGCCCTGCTGCCTGTCCAAGGCTGATGGGAGAAAGAAGCAGCTAAAAAATTTACACCATGCACCACAGCGGGTGTATCTGGCACAATTGTATATCCAGGAGAAAAAAAAAATTAGAAAAGCTACCTGGAAAGTAGTAAACAGAACATGTGTGGGTTCATTCTTCAGCCCTAAAGCCAGCTGGCCCAGCATGGTTTATGACTGTATGATGTAGGGTGGCTTTGTCACTGTATCTTGTGACAGTCCTTAGCACGTGGTACCCTCAGATTGTGCTTGGACAAGGTTCTGGAAGGTGCTTGTTGGCCCTGACAAAAACAGTGCTGGGGAATACACTAACAATATGACTGCCCGGGTGGCAGGAGGTCAATACATGGGCTTGTGCCTCAGACCTGTTTAATTTAGTAGGGCAGACACAGCTAAATAACGCTGGCTGCACAGTCCCTGTGTAGAGCAGGACCACCCTCTGCTGTGAGGTCGTGTGACTCTGAACTAAAGCAATTTTTTCCCTTTTTACCAGAGAAAGAATTCACAGACACTCCTACAGACACAGAGCAGCTGCCTGGAGCCCTCCCACCCCATCTGAACCCTCCCAGTACTCACAGGCCTCTGGTTGATGTGTCGGCTCCACTCTGGGGCTGTCACAACTGGCTGTGGGTAGGTCTTGCCTAGAGTTACTCCCAGCTGGGAGAGAGCAGCACTGTTCAGTGCCCAAGGGGTGTGGATATCTGCTCCCTTTATGCCCTGTAGTTCCAGGACCCACAGCCGCACGTAATCCCCCTGCAAAGAGAACCAACAGGACAGGATCCATTCAGTGACAACCTGTAAATGCTTCCCAGCAAGGGTCTTTCTTAATGTGAAAGAAAGAACCCTGATTTCCAGGTAAAGAGGCTGGTGTACTACAGCATCGGTTACCTCTGTCAAGTCTTAGCCCCTCCTGCTAAACTCTCTACACAGAATTAGTGCCTAAACACAGAGGACTGGATGCTGGAGCTCTTCTCCCAGGCTTACTGCAGGCAGGGGAGGGAGGCAGAGGTGCTTTTCTGCTACAGTTCACCTGCCCTATTTAGGACACAGTGAGATGAAGTCGTTCCCAAGAAGTCCCTGTTTTCTTTCCAAGTGAGCGAAGGAAACTAGGGGCACTAGCTCAGCTGCACACTCTTGTGCTTGGCAAGATGAACCCCGCCTTGCCCCTGAATCTCTCCCATTAACTCCACTGCTGTGTCCCCTACTAGGACTATTTTCTGGTTCCTTGCGAAGTCCTGCCAGCTACAGTGCCAAAGGCAACAGCACAGCTTGCCATGAAGCTCAGGAATAGGGTGGGACCAGGTAATCTGGTATGTGAACTAAGCACGTGGAAAGGGTGATTTATCTGTGCCCACCGCTTACGGAGGATAGTCAGGTTTAGTCACAGGTTTAATCTACTCTCTAGGTCCTCCCAAGGAGCAGCTCTGTCTCTCCTGTCACTTCTGAGTTCGCTAAGAAGCTGCTCTGTGCTCAAGGAAATGGCTGTGTGAGATACTGATGGGTTGTGGCTGTTACCCGGAAGAAACGGTGACGAAACATAGGCCAGTGGCAGGACAGGGAGGCTGTACAGAGCACCAGCCTCTTTGGAGACAGCAGCAGATTGTAAACGTCAGATCTTCCTGTGCAGCAGTGAGGAACCTGCCTGACTGTTGGCCAGGAGATCACAGAACCTTTTGCAGCAGTATCCACACAGCAGGTCGATCTCTGTTCCCTGAAACTCTCACATACGCTTTGCTGCACTATTCATTGCAAAACAGCCAAACACACTTACATTGCTGTCGTAATCCAGGCCTTGTTTAATCATGTTAAACTTCCTGTTGTCCCGTGGGTCGTTGCCAATACCAGCACTGTATAACCAGTTGCCATAATTGCTACAAACATCGTAATCCACCTTGAGAACAGAGGAAGAAAACAGCATGAAGAGATGGGCTGGTGCTTGGTGAATCTTCTCTCCCCGTCCACCCCTCATCTCAAGGGGAAAACTCCCTGTGTGGGCATCAGCCTGGCAATACTGGGGCAGTCACAGCTCCCATGTAGGTACAGCCCTCTGGCTCAGAAGAGAACTGTGCTGCATGGCTGTATTTTACAGCTGGGATCAGTTTCCCAGGCTACTTCACTTCATGGTCCTTAGGTTAATGAGATAAAGTCCAACCAAAGTCACTTTCTGTTTCCTTTTTTTTTTAAAAAAACTTCTCTTTCTGCTGACATCTGGCAGACCTAACGGCAACTAGCCCTAGCTTTTGAGTGCTCATATTCCAAGAAACAGCAGCCCAGTCCGTTTCAAATATGAAAGAAAAGTCTTCCTGACCAGTTACCCAGAGCCCACAGACTAACAAAATCATCTGTGCAGATCCTGTTAGGCAGACTGGAGAAAAGCCTAACTCAGGCTGTACAGAGTGACCACACAGAGTGTGTGAAGATGCAATGGATACAAACACTACAGTTTTTTCCGTGCTATACTCGACCTTCATCAGGCAATAAGCCTCAACTCACAGGGACTTGGCAGAAAGAGATGCTTTACTACTACGGGGAACACTAGAGCTCTCATGATGTACTCAGTAGGCTGCACATCGCCAAGTTGTTCTACATCTAAACCAATAAAGAGCTTTCAAGGATGCTTATGTAAAATGGAGCGAGGCTTCTGAAACAGGCATAAGTGGGAGCAGGACATGATCCAGTCTGAGTGCTCTTCAGCTGGGCAGGGTCGCTTAAATCCAGCATCAGAAGCTTTCCAGCTGTAGGACAATTCAGACCTAGCTCAGGAGAGGAGTGGCAGCGATAGCAGGTAGGGCGTGGGATCTCTGAGCGTTCCTAGGAGGGGCGTCCACATTGCAAAAGCGTAGTGCTGGCAGCTGCAGCAGTTTGCAAAGGCGAGTCACGAAGCACATTCAGTGCTGTTCTCTTCTGCTTTTACTGCAGCTGCAGCAACAACCAGTCCACACAGTGACACTTCCAAAATCTCAGTGACAATTCCAAAATCCTTAAAGTGAGGAGCTGATCTGGTCTCCACTGGGATAGAATTTATTTTCTTCTCAGTAGCTGGTACAGTGCTGTGTGTTGGATTTAGTGTGAGAATAATGGTGATAAGACACTGGTGTTTCAGTTGTTGCTAAGTTGTGCTTATTCTAAATCAAGGGCTTTTCAGTTTCCTGTGCTCTGCCAGTGAGGAGGTACATGAGAACCTGGGACAGGTCTTCCAGGACAGCTGACCCAAACTGGCCAAAGGGATATTCCATACCACAGAACGTCACGTTCAGTACATAAACTGGGGGGAGCTGGCTGGGGGGGTGATCACTGCTTGGGGACTGGCTGGGCATTGGTAGCAGGTGGTGAGCAAATGTGCATAATTTTTTTTTTCCCCTTGGGTTTTATTCCTATCTCTTCCCCTCCTCTTCATTGCAATTATTGTTATTAATTTTTTCCTTATCTCAATTATTAAACCATTCTTATCTCAACCCACAGGTTTTACTTTTCTGATTCTCCTCCCCCTCCATCCCTGGTGGGATGGGGAGTGAGCGAGCAGCTGCATGGTACTTAGTTGCTGGCTGAGATGAAACCACGACCGAAGCTCAGCGCACCCAGATGGCAGAAGGCACAGGGCAACGGGCTCTGCCAAGTTCCCTTCCCCGTTCTCTGCAAAGCCAGCTGAGAGCCGGGGTCAGGGTGATCAGTAGCCAGCTATGCTCACTGTGCAGCATGCTCCCCCTTCCCAGCAGCACTTCCTCCAGCTGGTGAGGATAAGGAGTGGAAGAAAGATGCCATTGGAGGCCTGATTGTGTGATTAACACACAGGAAAGCATGTGGGGGAGGCGAGGGCAAATCCAAGGGGGACTGGAGGAGGCAGGCTCATTTCCCCCTCAGCCTTGCCCCTTCCTGGCATTCTCTTTGGTTTGTTTCTCTCCCTTTCCTTGGGGCCTGACCCTGTGAATGAAATCACAGCTGAGATCATCTCTGTTTCAGGCCACCAGTGGTCTCCTGCCTTCTCCCTGGCTTTGGCAGGTTGCAGAGAGCTTGCCTCAGTCTCACTGCCCACCTGGCGTGGTTAACAGACACCCTCTTCACAGGCACACGCAAACACTTGGTGGGCCTTTGCTGGAAGGATCAGAGATGAAATACACGTTACTTTCCCTTTTTAGAGCCAAGTGAAACCAGTTTCAGTTCTGTACTGGCCTCTACCATTCTATAGCTATATCTCCCCATCAAACTTATGTCTCCTGTATGTTACCCTGGGGATGCCGCCAGGTTAAAGTAACAGCTGTCTAGCAATGTATCAGTGTGACACAAGTGGAAAGGAAGGGACAGAAGGACACAAGGATCAGCCTGTGCTACACCAGCCTATGGTGGCAGTCAGCCGCTGAGGCTTCCCAAGATGAAAGGCCTAGTGCAGAGTGCTAAATCCTGCTTCCAGCAAGTCTGGTAACATTCATGTGCCTGTGAATAAAGGTAAATAACCCAGGGAGCATCTTTTTCGTGTTAGACCTTGCAGGTCTTCCTTACTTGGGGAATAGGACCTGGAATCTGCTGTGGCCATCTGAGTCGGCCTGCAAAGTGAACCAAGCTCCTGTTGGAGGAAAGCAAAGCTGCCCGCCTGTCAGAGCAAAGCCTCAGTTCCTGACTCCCAGCCCTTCATCAGCTGGTGACTTTGAGTGCAAGGCTTGCCTGTACATGAAGCAAGCTGCCCTCTCTGTGAAATGAAGTCTCCTTTGTCACTGCTGTGAAAGCCACAGCTGACAGATGCCATCAAAAGCCAGATACTACAAAACATTCAAAGTGGTCCTAGTGGCTGACTCTGCAGGACAGACATGCACTGATGTGTTTGTGCATTTGCATGTGCTGCACCATTCTTCTGGAGGGCCACTGTGTGACGTACACAATGCACTCAGGCTACAGGAATTAGATCATCCATACCAAAATGCAGCCCCTGCCTGGTAAGTCACACACACAGGGTATCAGCTTTCTTATACAACCCACTGAAACTGCAAAAAAAAAATGCACTCGAGGTAAGATTTTCCATCCCAGATTCCAGCCATGATAGGAAGGATAATGCCACCACTTTTCCAATACAAGTTCTCTGGTGCCATGTGCTGGGGGCTCTCACTTTTATCTGGAAAAGCATTGCTGCATGCAGCTACCATCACTACTTTCTGGAGGATCCTGCAGAAGTTCTGCACTGTGTTCCTGTGCAAGCCCACCACTGCTCACAGCAACGGTGTGAGTCACAGCACTGGAAAAAGCACCCAGACCTTCCAGGAGATCTTTGCAGCCAAAGCCATGTCAGAACCCAGCACCACGGAAGCTCAAAAAAAAAATATTACATTCACAAAAAAGGCGCTTTTAATTGCAGATAATGTTGGTGACTGAGCTCTCTCTGGATCTCCAGCTGTCCTAGTGAGTAGAAAGTTTCCTGATTACCAGTAGCCACTTGTATCCCACAAACAAGATCTTTAATGGGAGGCTGATATTAGTATTTGGTCTTTTTCAGTCTGATCCATTCAGTCTGGTAAAGAACAAAATGCAGATTCACCTGCTCAGCCTCAGTTCCCACTGCTCAGCATGGTGCTGCTGACAGTCCCTCCATCACCATCACCATCACCAGAGATAATGGCAGCCAAGCAAAGACACGCAGAGCTGAACTGGGGACTGCCAGCCGGTGCAGACTTTCCTGGGAAGAAGCTACGGGACAGAGGACTAAGGACGGAGAAGCGAGCCAGCTATTTAACTGAGCTTGCATGGCTGCCGATTGGCATATGAGAAATGAATTGGTGCTCCAGTTGGCAGGGAGGCCTGTGACTCACCAGAACAAAGAAGGATGCCTCCAGCCAGGGTGGAGCTCTCTGGAAGCTGATGCAGCTATTGTCCGTACTTGCCTGTTCTTGACTAGATAGCTTCCCTGTCCACAGCCATCAATGCAAGGACACTGTGCCAACACTGGCTTCAGTGGCCAGAACACATATTTCTTGTTATGTTCTATTTCTGGGCCATCCTCCTCCCCAGCCTCTGGGGTGAGCAAATCAGAGCATTGTTAACATAATTTATATTTGAAAGTCTTCTCCAGTGTGATGGATCTCTGGCTAAAACCCTAGATGGAGGACCAAAACTATCATTGAAAACGTCCTAGCTACATCTTGGTTGATGGCAGCTTCACTGTGACAAAATTCCCTTTTCTTACGTGAGCTTTGGGAAGTAGATACCATGCAAGCAGTATATACACGCATTTATAACAGCCTGAAAATTACTCATCCTCTTCTGTATCCTTACTAGGCAGAGCTGTCCTCCTGTCTGTCACTCAGGGCAGGGAGCACAAACAACTCCAGAGGCACAAAACAGCTCAGCCTTACCAGCAGGTATTGGAACCATTCCGCCCCCATCCTCCAGTCCAGACCCAGGTCCTTGGTGAGAAAGCTGGCAACATTCTGCCGCCCTCTGTTAGACATGAAGCCTGTCGCAGCCAGCTCTCGCATGTTGGCATCGACAAAAGGAACCCCTGTTTTGCCCTCTGCAGAGACAAAAGACAGTGCTGGGACATAATGACATTTTTGGGCACTCATAAACCAAACTGTGGTCATGCATTCACAGCCATCCAAGCAGGTAAGACAGTGCCAGTGTAACAGCAGAAGGGAGAGATTTCAGTGAGGTTTAGCTGGTGTGCAGCCACTAAGAACCATGGGAAATTATACTGAAAATTAAAGTGAGACTTTTTGGCAAGGAAAAAAACAAGGTACAGAAAAATCTCAGACTGGAAAAACAACGAGGTGGATTGCAGGGAATTTTGCAGAGCAGAATAAATACACAGATAATAGCAAGGTGGGCCAAGAACAGGAAGATTCTTGACAGGTGACTAATAGCAGAGAGGGATCTATTGGACAGTCTTTGTCTATTGTTAAGGAAAAGATCTATTGTACCTGCATGCAAATGGATACACATGGCATTAACATGAAGAAATATACATAGGTGTGTATTTCACTGATTCTGACACTTCAGTCTGTTAGCCCCTCCAAGTTTTGAGATATTATGCTTGCTGTTCAAGTGACAACAGAGTTATAAAAGCTAAAGGAAAAGCAAGGCTATTAAAAGACTGTGGCATAATGGAAGATGTGATTTATTCTAACACTGTTCCAACCTTCTAACCAAAACCAATCAGAAGAACAAAATGTAGCAGGCATGGCAATCTCGCATGGGTAAGAAGGGCTGGTCAGCCCCTGTGTGACTGGACAGAAGGAGCCAACAGTTTGTAAACACTTCTACCTGAGCAGGAAAATCTAACTGCAGTGCATCTCACAAAGCACGTACCAGCCGGACAGAGCCTGGCCGTTCACGGTACCCTGCGGGCCTGCTCCTGTGCAGTGCTCAGTCTCGGAAGGGAAACCAAGTATCCTGCACTCACATCACACATCAGACCACGGGGCTGGATTCTTGTTTGGTGGTAACAGTTTAAATGACAGGCCTCGATCATACTGACAGTTCCCTGACATAAAATTGAGTTAGCATGAGGGCACATGTTAGCACACAGACATGTGGAAACCATAAAGCACACTTAGACAAACCTGCGGTTTCTACTGACCTTTCCAACAGTCAAAGAGCTGAAGGTCCTTTTTCCAGGGGACCTCTTTATTTTGAAGCCCTATTGAGAAGAAAAAGAACTGTTAATGAAGACAAATGCTGGCACAGGCAGTTATTAATAAAACAATGACAGCCAGAGGCACTTTGGTTGACGACACAAGACATTAGGATGAAGCGAGCCCTCTCAGTGGTATTACAAACAAGCCATGTTCCTTCTGCAAAGATTTAGGGATGATCCATTCCTCCTTTCAAGGGTTGCAAAGGAATGTCTTGTGCACATGGAGGATGCTCCAGCCTTAACAGATTTTGATAATTTGTTTTGTTAGCGTTTGCTCTATTTTTATTTTTTAATTTTTTTTGTTAATTAAAAATTACTCAGACCTCTCAAGTGGTCAAAGATGTGCTCTGGCCCAAGCTAGTAATTTCTTGTTCAGTTTTACTCCAGGACAATGTCTATGTGAAATCCATTTCTGTAGCAGACACTAAACCCAGAATTACCTGGCAGAAGCCCCAGTAACACTTTGCTCCTGCAGTGGGGTAGGAACAGATGAGGGGGATGACTTTATGTTTGCAGGGTCCAGTGGCAATTACAGACCTCTGTACAGTGGAACAGAGGCAGCAGGGATGACTCAGCTCCAGCTCCAGACATCTAAGGTTAGGCCCACCACTGGCATCCAGTGCCATTTGAGATGCTGTTGGGCATCTGAAACAGCCACATAGGCCTGGCCAGGCAGAT
Source organism: Falco naumanni (assembly GCF_017639655.2). NCBI lineage: Eukaryota > Metazoa > Chordata > Aves > Falconiformes > Falconidae > Falco > Falco naumanni. The sequence goes on from NC_054057.1 coordinate 57,322,540, forward strand.
GTGATGCAGGCCCTGAGGGAGACATGTTCCTCTGCACCCACAGCTGGATGCCAGGCAGACTGCCCCGGGGCATCTAAACCAGTGCTGTATGCTTAGGTGTGGGCAGCTACATCACATGGAGAACAGCTCACCCAGCACACGCATCAGCTGTAGGGTTTCCTGGCTATGTAGACTAGGTATTTGCATTGCACTCAAGAGTTCAGACCCCCATTTGAGGTGTAGGCACCTGCACGTAACTCACTGGGTCTGGAGCTGAATCTCCTTCTGATTCCTATGTAGTGCAAGGCAGAAAGAAAATCTGGTTTCTTGGGATTTGTGCTGCTGGATCAGTTCCTGCTCTCTTTCAGCTACTCTGGTGAATGTGGAGCAAACCTGAAGCCTGGATCCTCTCCAAAGGTGGAATGTCTCCAGAAATAACATCTTTACTGTTACCATGCTGCTGTTTCCCACTGACATGTGTTAATAATACTCCCCATATCTAATCAGATTTGGGGGAAAAAGTCTCAGTGTACAGAATCATGGTGTTGAGGCACTTCTGTGCCACCACTAAGTCCCCAGCAACATCCAGAGTGGTGACACAAGCGCGATGAGAAGAACATTTGTACGACACAATGCTGACAACATCTCTTAATTTCCCTGTTGTAAGACTGTACCTTTCCTCTCCGAATACGGTGATCCATACACACCTCTTAATGAGAAAATCCTTCTGCCATACTTCAGGGCCACAAATCGAAAGTAATCCCGCCACAGCAGTTCAAACAGGACCCTAAAACACAAAGCTGCGTCTGTATTTCGCTGTGGGTCAGATGAAATTACTGAATTGGGATTTTGCTTCCATAGTACCCACCATTAACCCCGTGAGGTTTACTCACAATGAGCAATTTCACGCACCTTCCCATGATACCAGTTCTTGCCCCAAGCCTACCCATCTAGCTTGCACCTGGATGACTATAGTGAAAGCAAACTTCGCATGAATCACTGGGGAAGCTTTCCTTAACTCAAGTGCAGGAACAGAATTTCAGGAAACCTGTTTCTCATCCATCCCTACTGGGATGTAATTCTCCAAAGAGCAGGGCGAGGACCTGATTCAGCTTCACACTTCCGCATAAGCAAGCATGTCAGCACATTCCTAAGACCTTTGCATTGATTTAAGCAATAACCTTTGTAAGGGACTTACATGCACCTTTCAACACTCTGTTTACAGTGGTCTAGCTCATGAAATCAGGTGCTAGGCCTGCAGAAAATAGACAGTTTTATATAAAAACTTTTATATAAATAAAGCTTCTTGCAAAATGATGGCACCTCAGCCTCTGAGACTTGCTTCAGCACTCTGGCATATTGGAAATATTCTGCTCAGCTGATGTTTAGGCTTACAAGATCCTTTTGGAAAATCTGGTTACAAAACAGGACACTGTCCAAATGCTAAAAACTAGTGTCATGACACTGAAGTTCAATCAGTCCCTCATGTGCAGCCACTATGACCTGTACTTCATTGTTACAATTGACTGCGGTGCCTACAGCTTGACAGCTTCTTTTTTATAACTATTTATCACTTTAACACACTCAGATTTCCATGGCACCCCACCTTGCAGGCAGGCTGGCTGACTGTTAGATGGAAAAACACAAGTATGTTCATTTCTTGAAACCTTTCCTCTCTTAATTGTCTTTGAAGAAAAAAAAAAAAAGGCATACACTTCAACAGGCAAAAGGTTGATATTTTATCTGTTTGAATTTTAATGAAATGGAGTATTTTGGCAAGAGTTATTGGCAATGTTCTGCCTGTTCCTCACCGACCACTGTGCTGTCACACACACTGCGAACGTAACAAACCAATTTGAAAACATAGTTCTCCAGTTTGCGCAGACTTTGTGGTTTGGGCTTTTTCCCATCCAGGTCTAGTATTAGGCCAGGCTCTAACATGAACCTGCTACTCCTTATGAGCTCCCTACCAGGCTCCAGTTCAGAGTGTCTGGGCAGAGCAGAGCGCATGAGCAAGTTCAAGGCCTGCTCAGGGACAGCTACACTGACCTCAGTTGTCCCCCAGACTCCTTCAGGACAACCTGCAGGCAGGCAAGCAGCCAGCAGTGAGGTGACAAGGCAGGATGCATTAAGCCCACTTCCCAGTCCCCTCTTCTTCTTTGCTATGGTGGCGCACTCATGGCCAGGCAGCTGAGCAAGCACAGGGCCATTTGCTGGACTGTGCCCAGAGGTCCTTCTGACACCGCGTGATTTGTACACGTCGCAAACTACTGAGCCTTTTTGGTGAAACCCTGCTCATATGCTTGGCATGAGAAACTCTTTGGCTTTTATTTGTAAATCATTCTTCTTCCTTCTCATCTAGCCCATAATGATGCAGAGAGGGGTTGTACTGATTTATAGAGATAATTCTTAAAAATCATGACCCACAATTTCCCAGCAATCACGACAACTAGCTTTAATAATCTTCCCTTACAAAGTGCCTACAGCCTCTGGATGTCAAAGGCAGACTAATAAATCCATACTGAAACAGAACTGCAATGCAACCCCGAGGAACCAGACAGCAGGCACAGGAAAAACAAACAAACATTAAGTTAACAAATCACTCTCTCCTGTGCATGAGATGTCAGTTTCCTTTTCAGAGAAAACAAGCTATGCTGATCATGCAAGGACATACCAGTATGTGCTCTGATTTGCCGTTCTCTCTTTTTCATACTTCTGTATCTGCTCATAGATGTATCGAGGTGAAATGCAGCCCAGCGCCAGCCTGAAAGGAGGAGAATGATGTCCTGAATGCAATGTAGGACTGACAACTCGATGTCTGCAGGGACAGATTGGAGGGGCAGCTTTGTGTCTAGAGTTGTTGTCTGAAAACTTTTGCTTGGTTTGCAGTTCTGCCACTGACTTCCCAAATGGCTTCAGTCAAGTTGTATGACTTCTTTGCAACTTTTCAATCTGAGAATCAAAATCTTCCCTGTCCCAGTGTATGACTGTTACCGGAGTTTCCAAGCTACTGAGATAAACCATTTTACACAAGTCTGACAAGCATTGCATAAAAGACTTGATCATCTGGTGATTTAGTGCACCAATGACAAACACAGAAATGAGTCCCAAATGTCAGCCCCTACAGCAACTGTCCTAGTGGTTCAACTGCCCTCCTTTTACTACAAATTTAATTATCATATGTCCAGGGCTCCTCTTCCTGCAGTACATTAGTGTCTCATTTGAGCAACAACAGAAGGCAATTAATTTGCTAAAAATCTCACGAAGGGTCAGAAAACTAGGGAATCAAACACAAACTTTGGCATTTCAATCCACTGGGCTTCTCCCATTTGTTCCAGATCAGTGCTGTGCAAGACAGGAAAGAGCTTGTAGACTCCAACCCCATCACAAAGAGTGATAAGGAACAACTTTTACCTTTATTTTCCTAGAAATGTATTTTACTGCAGTTTCCCACTAGGGCTCGTGGAAAAAATTGATGTTCTAGTGAATTTTGGAAAACAGGAAGAAAGGGCCTGAAGAGTTTTCCCTTGATTGTTGACCAGCAATAACACTTAGAAATGGCCAATATGAGATGTGAATGGCTGGCTGCAATCTGAACAAGTCTGATTTTGATCATCTGACAGGGGAACACTTTGTGACAGGCAGATCAGGATTGTCTGCTCTGGGCAAATGTCCAGATCGGAAAAACTCGAGTGGAGACTACAAATAACGAACTTCTGAAGTGGCAGCGGTCCCGGACCCCACAGCGCCAGCAGGTGGAGCTGTCCACTGCAACCAGTAAAGCACAAAGCCCGCTGAAAATAAATCCTGACTTGTAGGGGGCTCAGAAAACTGTTTCACGTTGCAGTTCTGTCGGGAAAACACACTGGATACTCTCAGCCTTAGGCTGAACTGGGTTCTGCTGTTGCTGTTGCAGTCTGAGATTAACTCTTCCCCTTCCAGCACTGGAGACTAAAACCCCTAATCATAATAAATCATCATATCTACCCAAATAAGAGATCCTTTTGCAATAGGAATAATCAGAAGCATCTCTTCACACCACAGAAAAACAGAATGGCAGTGAGGTGAAGTGACTTGGCCCACATTATTCAGCAAACCAGAACTGGACTGAGTTCTGCTACAACCCTATCAACATGCTGAAGCTACTCTTCCTCCCGGGCTCCTCACAACCAACCCTGATAACACACAAAACAGCACAAAGGCAAAGACAAGTGGTGTGTCTCTCTAGTGCCCTGTCCACACTGCTGCTCCCAGCACACTGGGCTCTTGGCACACTACTGCTACACTTCAGCAATTCCTAACTGCAGGAACATTCCCAGGGAAGCACTATATAGAAGCACAACAAAAAGCAGCTTTGAGGCTGCTGTACCCCAACAAAAAGGGCAGAACGAATCACACTCAGACCTCTGTCCAGTGAGCACTCAGCAGCTGGGCAACATCGGTTTGGGATGAGAGCAGAAAAGGAGCTTCCAGACTCACAACAAAAATCTTTACCATGGTGCAAATTTGGTCGAGTAATCCATTCCCACCAGTCCGTTGCGAGTCTCCTTGTAAGATGCAACCAGGTTCTGTGCGAGCGAAAAACCAAACGGTTTTAATACTTTAGTGCAACATGCTAAATACGTTTTCTTTCATACTGGAGCTAGGGCAATCTAGCAGGGCTGGGCTCCCTCTCATGGCTGCCTGCAAGGACTACAGAGCTGTCAAATTACTGCCTCCAGTGCGCAGGAATGAATCAGGCCAGCAGTTCTCATTATAGCTCTGGGATGCATGTCACAAGCTATGCTCCTGGCTTCAGCCTGTAGCACATTTATTTCTACAAGCACTATGAACCTGGCTGTGCTGCTCCCTGCCCGTACCTGTCTGACTCTGGATCAATGATCCACTTAAAAGCACCAGCAGAACTGGAGGCCAGTTCCCTTGTCCATGTGGTTGCTTGTTCAGGTTTGAGAACTACCGTGTCTGACAGCACCCAACACACAGCTGCGGGAATCCTGGCCACTGTTACTTCTGGGCCAGCCACATTTACAGCAGAGCGCAGATCTTCCGTTTTCTGAGAACTCCACTGACAATGCAGAGGACATTGGGAAGCCTGATCTCTTCTGATTCCCTTTGGCTGCACAGGTTACAATTGCTAAAGGGCTGTTCTAGCTCACCAGGAAGACAATATTTGCATAACAGAAAAGAAGGAACAGGTTTTCCAGCAGTGACTGTATGCTGGCAGCACTGTCAGACTACTATGAACCTCCTACTATTTTTAACTGTGCTTGTTAAAAAAACTGGAAGCAGTTTGGGTCAGTTGTTCCTCACCCCATTTGCAATTACAGCTCTTCAGGCCACTTTTCACTCCTACAAAGTGAAGGAACTACATTGCTGACGATGTGGGACAGGAGAGTAGAAAGGGCAAATCAAGGCATCGTCCTAATTCCCAAAAGTTGATGAAAAAAAGACTTAAGAGGGATGGCCACTAAACTAGATTCCTAAGTATTTGGCTTACATTCCCAGTTCCTGGATGACTTCTTTGGATTTAGTTTGTCCCTCTGAAAACCTGAAAAAACGTTAATTCCCTCCTTTGTACAGTGTTATACAGGAGCTAAGGAAACATCACTAGGAAGTAAAATTGCAGCCTCACGCACTTGCACAGCCATATGTACAAGGGGGAGGATGTAGACAAGGAAGTGTAAGAGTTACCGTGTCCCAGAAGTAATACTGCAGTCTCATTAAAGCTTGGGTCTCTCCTCCACTGCAGGGGAAGGCTGTTCGTGGATCAGTCACAGGATCTGCCACAGAAAACACCATCACCTTGTTACCTTCTTGGAAAGCATCTCAAAGGTAAGGAGCTTAAAATCTAGGGATGTTCAGCAGTAAGGGTGTCTGCTTTGGGGCCATAAAAGATTGTGCCCTGTCTTCCTCTAAAGCAAGGGTCAAATCAAACATATTAAAAATTACTAAGAGGATGTTTTCTACCCAGCTGCAGGGCAGCTCCTCCACACAGGGAATTTACCTTCATTTGTCATATGAGTGAACAGCAGCTTAGTTACAGTTTGAAGGGCAACCACTGCCCTTGGGAGGCCTCCCTCTTCTCATCCTCAGTAACAGACAGATCTAAGTAGGACTTCATGGGAGGAACTGCCACATCAAGTTTTCTTACCCTTCTGTCCCAAATCCTCCATCGTAGGGATACACCCTTCTTCCACCCCTGGAGCCAGAGGCTTTAGCTGGTCTGCCATCTGCAGAGTTGGCCGGACCTTTGCCTCAGATTCCACTGCTTTTCGGAAATGGGTGTAGACATCGGGCAACCTGCAAAGATAACAGCGCGGTCAGATCTCCGCAGAGTGGCTACCCTGGCCCCTCCACACAGCACCACATATCTTCCATAGATGGAGGGTTAGCTTTCCAGGCTGCACTCTCCTGAGGGCAGAGCGCGTATTTGTGATGCATGTTTGTACACTGCCTGCTGAAAGAGGTAGATTGCCCTGGGGCTAGAAGCCATCAGAAGTTCAGTCCTTCATCCAGTTTCTGCCTCTGATGCCTTTTCAGTTTAAGGTGTGTCCTGATGGAGCAATCCCTGAGGGTCAGATTCATCTCATCTAACTTCTGATTACCCACAAGGCTGACTTCAATGTAAAAATCTGCAACCTCCAGCTGCTTTTCAGTCAATGGAGAGAAACAGCAATTTTTATCGCCTGACTCTTCTGCTCTGTTTTATACATTTTCTATAGGATGCCATGAATCACTCAACTCCACTAATTACACCTCAAGTGACTACTGAGGGAGGCATGAAGAGTCCACATGCAAAGGGCTACTGTCACAGGCAGCTGCATTTAGCCAGATGGGGTAATGGAGCAATCCAGTCCAATGTCACAAGGACTGAGCACTGCAGACAGAGCATCAAAACTGTGCTGGTGGAAGGGCAAAGAGAAATCAGTCCCTCAATAAATGGTCACGATATGGAGAAATAGTGTGAAATGGGGACAATGGACATCGATTGTGATTGTATATGTCTGCTCAAGGAATGTGGGTATGGTGACTGGTCATGGGTGTGGTGTCTGGTCACATAGGCACACAGCTTTGAGGAGACAACTACAGTTTTGAGGAGACGCCTGCCCCTCTTCCTCTAACAAAGGGGCTATTTAAAAAAGAATGAGAAAAGGATGAGAGATATTCCAATGCTATCTAGAGGGAGGGAGTGCTAAGTCTCCTTGCTGGAGAAGATCGAATGGTCACAAGAACATGAATCACCTACAAACCTGCAAGACCACCACATTCCAGGCAAAGGACTGATAAGCTAATTAACATACGAAGCAAGAGTAAGCGGGTTTAGGTAACAAATATGTATAGGCGTTAATTGAATATTCATTTGTTTCATTGTATAAATGTGGGATGGTTCGTCACTTCGGGCATGCACGCTTGTGGAGGAGCGATCCCCCGTGCATCTGCGTGCAATAAACATACCTACTTTATAACTTTCAAGTTATAGAGTCTAATTCCGCACGTCAGTCAAACCCCTTGGCTTTATGCATATTGAAGAGTAAATTCTACTAGTACAGAGGGATGAATGTGCCCCTTCCCCTTGCTGTGTATGAGCATGACAGCACTGTTCCGTAATGCAGATGGATTCATGGGTCCCTTCCCTGTGGGACTGGATGACTAAGACCCCTCCTAAGCAGTTCACTGGAGTTAGAAACAAATGGGACAGTGGAGCGAGCGATACCACAGAGCAGCCCACCTGGCGATAGGCCTGAAGGGAAGGTCATCCCGATGATACAGCGTGGATCCCCAGAACGTGTGAGTCTTCACCCCATGCTGACAACACACCTCGCACAGCAGTTTCTCCACATCCAGCTCCTCCTGCGTGGCCTAGGGAGAACAAAATGCAGTGAGGCCATGGCTGCGTGGCTTCAGCTCTCGTAGGCACACAGACCCTGGTCACTGGCCTTGCCCTTCTCCCTCATCTCCACATTTAGCTTCACCCCTTTGGAGAGAGGTGCACACAGACAATTTCTGAGTATTTTCCTCTGCCAAACCCAATAAGCGTTTTCACTCTGTTAGTAGTGCCAATGCCAGAATAGGGAACTCCTTGATGTAGGATGTTGCAGATCTTTTAAGTTTGCATGGAATGAAAAGGAGACTGGACAAGTACATATAAAAGAAATCCACTGAGGGTTATTGGCTATCAGGGCAGCATTCCTGTTTCAAGAAGTCCTTAAGCCACAGATTCTTGGTGGCTGGGAAAGTATTCTGGGGAAGTATCTTTACAGATATGTCCTGCTCCTGTGGTCTTCCCTGGGCATCTGTTATTGGCCACCGTCAGGAAAGGTTATGGAATTAGATGAGGCATTTTGTCTGACCCTCTGTGGATGTTCTTAGAGCTGCATGGAACAAGGCACTATGGGATGTGCAGGCTGTCACATCACATTACAACGGTCTTAGGCCTGACAGCAGGAATACCTGCAGTGCGAGTCACAGAACAATTCCTCCATTAGACAGCTCTGAGGTCCAGACTGCTAATACTGAGCGCATCTATGTATGTATATACATAGGTGTCTGTACACAGCCTCCAGACCTAGTGGAGTCTTCAGAGCCTTCCATTGAATTCGGCAGGCTCTGGATCAAACCATTTACTTAGCTCAGTGAAGACAGGCCAGTAAAGCACAAACCCCGTCGGCAGTGCAGGACCAGACTTGTCTTTTGTTCAACACACTGGCGGGCAACCTCCTAAATGTGGGTGCTGTCAGCTCACCGTGGCCCCTACACTCAATACAATATGTCCCCTGGCAGTTAGCTGCCTGTGCAAGGAAGGCACCGGGAAAAAGCAGCTTGATGCAAACAGGAGGAGAAATGAACTCAGCTGACCTAAAATGCCAGTTGCTAGAAACTCGTTTTCCTCAAGGCACAGCACTTGCAAGTCATCAATCACAAGGACTCCCACTCAGACACCAATCCCATCCCAGGAGTTAGCCAGTTTCCCCAAGGTTAACAATGCCACAGACAAGAAAGGCTCTGAACACACAGGATCTGCATCACCATTTAGTTGTGGAAGAAACCTCCACAACCTAATTTTATCTTTTAACAATGTCACTCCAGTATTTCCCTTACCTCTTCATGGAAAGCCACAGCACTGACAGAACCTAACTGCGTAATCAAATCACAGACCACATCTTCTGGCTTCCCCTTCCTCACAACCAGGGTACTGCAAACACAAAATATTGCCCTGAATTAGGTTTGATGCTATTGTTGTTTATATGTACGAGAGGCCCTTGTCCCAGTCCACACACCCATTAGTTCTCTACAGAGCACAGACAGCATATGGAGGCAGACAGACAGGATTTGACAAGCCTACATTTTTTAGGACCCACTGAATGCAGTTTGTAAGCTTCTAGGGCAGAGTTTGTGTCAAACACATTTCTATCACCCCGGATGCTTTAGAAAGGATGACTGGGCAGAAAGCCAGGCTGTTACCTAAAAGTAAATCTGTCAGATCTGTTCAATGGATTCCTCTTTCAACCCTCTTCACAGGCAGTGGTGGCCTGTGTGCAGACCTCTCTCCACTTTCATGTGGGAGTATTCAGACAAATGCTTTCCTCTGAATGCTCTGTGTTCATAACAGCCAAAAAAACTCCCTTCCCACCTTGCAACCTCACCAGCTGCCCAGCCACTTGAAGGGGTAATACAGTGTTTTTGCCAGAATAATTTAAAGCACAACTGAAAAGTTTCTTCAAAGATGGGTTGGATCTGAAGAAGGCAGCAGCAAGGAGTGCTGCTAAGAGAGCTGTTCCCCTTACTTCCCACAGAAAAGCAGAGATCAAGCTGTCCACAGGGAACACCACAGACTGGACGTGAAAGAGATTTCTGTCTATCACTGCATTGAGAAGATATCATGATTGGGCAAATGGAGCCTAGGTCTTAGCATGGCTCTTCACAACCACATGTCTCTCACTACAGAAGACCAGTCTCTTATCAGCCACCGACAACAGCACAGCAGCATTCAAGCAGCTCTGAATCTGTTCACTGCAGAGTATGGGTGCAGATACCCACCAGTCATTTCTCTCAGTCCCCTATAACATTCACCATCTACACTGGCCACACTGCACTGCAAACCCAGAGCCATTCCACTTGCTTCTACTACCACTGTTATGCCCCTCTGGGAGAAGACAGGCTGGCTGACACATCTTCTGCTAAGCAAAGCCAGATGTTATTTGGTAATGGATTCTTCAGCATGCAAACCTTCAGGCCCTGGTCTACAGCAGTTATGGTTTCTAAAGGCATAATGAAGAAGGAATCTCTGAAGACCCCCTTCCCACAATGTAGCCTACCAAAGAGATTGGGTTTAGTGGGACAGGGCATGAGCAAACTTAACTCTCCAGTCTCACAAGCCAGGATCCATGCTGGTCTGTCTCAAGCCGGCTCTTAGGGAAAACTCACTAGAGACAAGGCCACACACCCCAGCGGCTAATGTCATCGCCTACAACTCGGAAGACTGCCGGTTCGTGTCTCCAATTGTCAGGACTCTGGGCAAAGCGCTTAAGGCTGACGCCCATCTGTGGTATCCAAGTTCAAAAAAGCAAAACCCCACATGGCATGCAGCCTGCATGGCTCTTCACTCCCTTGCAGACGGCACAGGAGCTACGTATGGGACCTTTTTGTATCTAACAGAAGGGCGGTGGCTCTCAGAAATAAGCCATCATCACACCCCAGAGTATCTGACACGATTAGGCTTACAGCACAGGTATGTGTTGAAAACGAGTAGGAAAATAAAAATAGACGTGTTACTTGCACAGTGCTTTCTCCAATACCTTCCTCTTTTCTTGAGAGTTTCCCTTAGATCCTTCACGCTTTCCAGCAAAAACCTGAGCCGATGGGGCCCTGTTTTTGGGAAACCAAAGCAATGGGTGCCCAGGTAGTGCCGTGGGTCGAAGCAGTAGAGGGGAATAACGAAATCCGCGTTACTCTGAGCCCAGTGGAGCACCTGGAAAGACAGAGGGCCATGGCAGCTCTCGGGGGCAGGATGCAGGCACCCCTCCCCAGCCTACCCAACAGCAGGGTTATTCCTAAATAAATACCCGGGGGGCCGCGGCCGGGCCCTACCTGGTTATCGTGGGCGCGCAGGTCGCAGCGCAGCAGGCAGATGGCCGTCCTCGCCACCCCCGACATGGTGCCCCGACGGCACCGGTCCCGCCTCACCCGGCCACGCTCTGTCCCTCCTCGGCCCGGCCCCCTCAGCCCGGCCCCGTTCCCTCTCCGGCCGCCCCGGCTCCGTTCCCCCGCAGCCCAGCCCCCTCAGCCCGCCCCGTTCCCGCCTCACGGCCCCGCCGCTCCCTCGGCCCGCCCCGCCGGGGAGAAGCCGTCCTGCCCCCGGCTGCCTGCGGCCGCCCCCGCCGCCTCCCTGCGGGCCCGTGGGCCGGGCGGGTCTTGTTCCCGGTTCCGGGAATGCGGAGCGGGACGGGGACGAGCCCCCAGCGGCGCCGGCGGGGGCAGTGCGGGCGCGGAGGCAGCGGCGGGCTGGCGGCCCGTTTCCCTTGGCGGGGAGTCCCCACGCCTTCCCACGGCAGCCTCTCACCAGAGCCCTGCCCCGGGCCGCTCACACTTCACGCTGAATTTGCGGTTTTATTTTTTAACCTCGATAATCTCTTTGCCTTCCACATAACAGCAGCTGGGAACCGCCTGACGCAGGAGCGTGTCCCCGTCGTGCTGGGGCACTGCCGTGGCGAGCCCGGCCCCTGCAAGAGCACCGCTCACCCAGCTCGGGCAGTTAGTTCTGATTAGTACTTAGAGAAGTGCCAAGGCTGCGATATGACTGCATCCTTGCCCACTAGTGTGCGAACCAGCTTTGTGGATAGCTGCTGACTAACCAAAGGTGAGCTGTAGATTAGCAATAATTAATGTCTTTGAATCCCAGCACTGACTGCAGCGGCCGAAGTGAAAAGGCTTGCCTTAGCCTACAGCTTCCATAAGTCAGCGTTGGACACCAGTGATCACACATCCCTTACTCACTGAACTGTCCGATTGTCCTCAGGATCCGTGATTTTCTTCATTTGACAGCTCTCATAAGAGGAAAAGCAAAAAAAAACCCGCTTGGCTCAGAGGTCTCCAGCCACATGCTCCCCTTGTGTAACCACTGGTTCTCTTGGGGTGGGGCAGGATGGGGAAAGGGGTCAACATCTTGCAGCAAGGAGCTGATGATGACTGAGGATCCAGGTTTACAGAAATTAATTGCTGCACCTCATTTCAGTTCCTGAATTGCTGAAGTGGAACATTTGGTGGAGCCACACAGACTCTTAGATGCTCACCAGAGATTAAATGTGGTACCCAAACCCCAGTGGGTCCCAGGGAGTCCTGGCTTTATTTCCATCTCCTCCAGGCTTGCAGGTCCTCTGCATGCAATCTGCATTGGCTGGTTATGGGAAGTGATGCTGATTCCAAGCGTGACCTACGTGACACATCATCTCCTGATTCCTTCTCTGTGCAATAAGGGCTCCTCTTCCTGGCTCAGCAGACAGCAGCCCGCTATAAGAACCAGTGACTCATCCCCAAGGGCTCATGTTTGGTGAAAGAAAAACAGCCAAAACTTTGGCTCATGCCCAAGGAAAACACTGTTGTCAGCTTGCAATGCACATGCCATACAAGCCAACACCTCTCTATCATATTATAAATGAAGGTATTTTGCAAATGCAGTTTATAAATCTTCCCTGTTTGCCTTCATTTGGACAAGGACATACAGTATAGTTGGCTTTGCTTTTGTTTGCAGTCAGGTTTCCCCCACAATGTCGTGGTTGACATTAAGCTGGGCCAAGTCTGGCAGTAATGACATCCTCTTGTAGCTCACTTAGCTGCTAGACAGCCACCCACTTGCATTGAAACCTCAAGAGGTCTTATTTAATGGGTGTGCAAGAGAGGTGCCTTACTGCCTGAAAAGGGTTTATTTCCCTTTGGCAAGGAAGTCTGGTTATCACTAAACACAAACCTCTGCAACATAAATAAAGAGAAGAGAGAAGATTTGAAGCTTGATATGCCAATGAGGAAATAAAAATGGGTTTAGACACAAGTGGGTCTCTGCCAGCTTTCTATTTGCATAGATGATGCAAGGTGTCCAACATTGCGGTAGCAGCAAGAGCACCGTGACAGACTCTGCACTGGCATGCTGTTAAATGTGGCAATCTAGGCAGCAAGAGCAGGCAGGAAAAGCAGATGTCCATAAAGGACAAACAGTTTAGTCAGGACCTCCTTACACCCAACACCATACCTTTTCTGTCACATGGTTGGAGGTCAGTTTTATTTCCTTTGCACTCTCACAGGGAAGTATAAATGCTGTTGCACACTCAAACCAGTGCTTTGTAAACCAGTGCTGATTGCGTCTGCTCTGTAACCTACCCTGATAATGAAGAATTATAGTTTTTCACTTACACAGTTGTTTTTCCTTCTTAGATTCTGTAAGTACATCTGCCCAGTCCCTGCTTCTGTGAGACCTTATGAAAACATCCTTTGAAAATATGTGTAACGGGGGTGTTTAGGAAAAGCAGTGGTGAGGAATATTTTGTTATAAAATTAGAAACCGGGAGACCTGGCATTGTGAATTACAGGCTCTTCAGTCTCCTTGCCTGGATTTTCCATTCAGATGAACAGAGTTAATGAGAACAAAAGCTTTGGGGTTTTTCCACTGACACCTGTCTCTTTACTCCAAGAGGGTGTTCCAGCTTTCCGTTGTCCCTTTGGTATACAGAGAAGCTTTGCCAACAGGTGCAACAACACCATCAATCTCTATGCCAGTATGGAGGGCAACAAGCTTTCCACCATCATTTTTGTTCTTTTAAATATCCTCCAAGGAATGGCTTCCTTCCTGGAGCCGTGAAGTTGTTAGGTAATTCATGGGATGTGGGGGAAGGTCTGTGAACTTTAATGAAGTTACACAGGGGACCTGTGATAAAAGGACTGGATAGCCATGGACTATGCAGACCTAGGGGAAATCCAGGGACCAGGCTAGGCAGTATCTAGCAATTCCTTCTTGCAATGTGAACAGTGGCATGTGATCCATTTGTTTCTCAGAGACAACCTCATGGGATACAAGGTCTTGGTCAGACTAACGCCCAAGTCAATAATCATTCCTCTTGGGTGCCCTTTTTCACTCATTAAATCCATTTATCAGCTCTTGTAGTATTACTCCTGGAGTTGAGTGTTACAGTCAGAAATGTCTCTTGTACCCATCTTGGATAAGAAAGCCAGAGAATTGTACCTCATCGCTCCTGCAGTAAGTTCTCCTCATATGGCTTATGCAGGACAAATCTGGTAGAAAGACAGCCAGTTTTGTGACAGAGCAACTGAAGGTGGACCAGATTCCTCTCTCCCCTCCCCTCCCCTCCCCTCCCCTCCCCTCCCCTCACCTCCCCTCCCCTCCCCTCCCCTGCTCTCCTCTCCTCTCCTCTCCTCTCCTCTCCTCTCCTCTCCTCTCCTCTCCTCTCCTCTCCTCTCCTCTCCCTCTCCCTCTCCCTCTCCCTCTCCCTCTCCTCTCCCCTCCTTACCTTTCTGCAGCTAGCTTGCTGTGATGGAAGTTCAACAACATACAAACACCAATGCTTTTGTTTGCTATACAGCAACAGGCTGCGATGGAGCACTGAGGCAGGAGACGGCAGAAGTCTTCCTCTATAGTGACAGCTTCCTGCTGAACAGGAACAGTGTTTAAGACAGGAGACAGAGCAGCAGCAGGTCCACCCATGCACTGAGCAGCACTGCAAACAAGATTATGTTAAAGGCTCACTCTTGGTGACCTTGCCTAGGACAAGAAAGCTTTTGTCTGCTGGGCAGTTTGTCTCCAGCACTGCTTTGTCATTGCATCACTGATTACAGTCTTCGAAATGTCATCCCTCGATGTTCATGTTCATACACATCTGTGTCCAACTTCATTCATGATGCATACCACCATCTTCATTCAGGTGGTGTTTCATGTGTCTAAAGTAACAAATTGGCCTGAATAATTTCCTCTTTCATTTTGGAAGCAAATCCCAACTGTTGCTTCTTTTAAGTCTCTGTGAGAATGACGCTTTTGCATTTTGCTTGTCATGCATGAAAAGTTTGACATCATTATTTGTTTTACTGAGTCTCCCTCTGAGCCCTTTACAGAATCTTGAATCATGTCATCATTAGCTGTTTTTATAAAAGCATAAAACCTCCGTGATGAACATAAAGTGCAGCACTGCTCAGAGGCAGACTGTAGTGATTCTGTTACCAGTCCTGCTGCGTCCAAGCATACGCTCTAATGTCCCTGACTATGACAAGTATGATCTCATTTTCTCAGATTTGAGTAGCATGCTAAATCCTGTCCAGCAGCATGAAACACCTCTTTCTTTTCATGCATATCTGATACTCCACCTAGATCTATGTTTCAGCTTTTTGAACCATTAATAACAGTGGCAACCTGCCTTTAATGCCAGAACCTGCCATTCCAGAGACAATGTTGTGATGTTTTGGCTGCAAAAGACTTGGCACTCTTTGTTTGTGGTGGAAGCAGAAGGACATAGCCCTGCTCAGAGAGTTCAGTTCACCATCTGCATAAATGCAACCGCTCTTCTTACTGGTCAGAGAGTTTTCCCTGCTGTCATTTGTCATGCCTTCTGGTTTGGAGTACATCATCATTTGGAGTTTTTGCCATCAGGTACTGTTCAGGGACCATCTGACCTTGATTCTGCTATGATCATACCTGTAGGAAAACATACAGACCGATTGCTCTTTGTAGTTCAGCTTGTGACCACTATTCGCTAAATCTGTCATTTCCTCTTCTGCCTTTCAGCGGTATTTCCTCCATCAGGAACCTAATGACCTTCTGCAAGCTCTCATCCACCTACAATTACTGGCTCTGTCTGAGGTTTGCCAAGTGGCTTAAATACAGTTTAGCATCTAGTGTCAGCTACTGCTGACATAGGGGTTTGCAACACACTCTCACCTGACTTATATATTATGCCCTCAAAATGCTAGAAAAAACACCTGCCCAGGTAAAGGATCAGAAGTGCATATCTGCAACTGAAATAGATTAATATCAGTTAAGTGTGCTCGCATCCTTGGCTGTTGTAATACAACACGGCTTCAATGGAGCTAACCAAGGATTTGCCTGAACCCTTAGCTGACTAAAAATCTCAGTTCAAAAGGCTTTTAAAGCAAAAAAAAAAAGACATTGTGGTTTTGTGGTCCCAGCTAGACCTGGGAACATCATGTCTTTGTTGTGTTCTGATCCATGCTTCTCCCTATGCTCTTGGAACGGATCATTTCAACCCTCTACAGCAGAAGAAATTCTGCTTTTGTCTTCCCTATTGCACAGGGCATTTTGAGTGTTGACTGCCTTCATATTAGAGACCCAGCTCTAATGACGCTAATAAAAGCACAGAATATTCTAGACAATGGTATTTATAGAAGGATACAGTCAAATAATTTTAGACATTTAAAAATGAAGAACCAAATGTTACTGTCCACTGGGTGAAATCAATAGTCACTAGGCCATTTCTGACATGCAGACTGTGATGCAAGGACAACAAGAACTGCAGCCTAGGTGATGCTTGGTGTCCGCTCAGCTCAACAGCAAGACACAAGCACTGTCTGGGACAGTGGAAGATGTTACAGTCCTGCCACAGACACTAAAGAACAGCTGTCCTATACAGCATTTTCTTCTTCACATCCCCACTGGATGTTTCATGTTAAGTTTTGTTTTAAGGAAGCAGTAGTTTAATGTGCAATATCTCTTGGAATCATATAAACACTTTTACCTGGTAATCATTATCAAAAGGAAATGCCTTTATAAGGGCCCTGTATAGCTTTCACATCCATTAGAATTTTTCCTTGGAGACAAACCTCAAGGTCATCTCAGTTCTGCAGCCACCTTCTCCTTCCGCTGAAGAAAGTAAGGTTCTTTGCTGGAAACGGGAAGAACCAACATTGACCAAGGACATGAAGTATTGGCCCAGAGGCTCAGTATAGAGACCTTGGTACTGATCCTGCAGGTGACACTGGTGGCATGGTTTAGCCACGTGTTGCCAAGGAGAATGGCAAACGAATGGAAACAACAACAAAAAAAGTCAAGTATGGTAACAAAAAACAAGTCAAGAAAAAAGCCTTCACTTTCTCCGCTCCTCCCCAAATCACATTTACTGTAGTCCCCACCAAATCATACCTAAAATAGCTTTTGTCTGTTGCTATTTAGCTATTTAAGTTGGATCTACTAGCTGCATTAACTTGCCCCTATTGTACTATTGCAGTTGGATTGTTGCCATCCTCCTCCCATGGGCTTTCTACAGATCTATATTTCAAAGTTATGGCTCTTGCAATGGCTCTGCTGTGTGAGTTCAGACAAGCTAAAAAAAATTAGTCATGTTTCCTCTAGTCCTGCTGCTTTACTAGGCTTCCTATTTGCAATCAAATTATTTTTAATTTTGACCATGTTCCTATTGTTTGCCAGGAAGATAATCATCTTATCTTGCTGCCGGGATATTTCTCTCCTTTCTCATGTAGTTTCAGATGGATTAAATAAATACCTTTTACACAAAGCACACCACGCTGGGCAAAAGGGCATTTCACCATCGCTGGCTGATCTTAAATTTAGGAAATGTCTCCCTTTTAGGAAAAATAAAAGATTGGAAGGACTCAGATTTGACATAATGGCACATGGCAGCTGTGCTAATTGTATGCTGTTGGTTAATTTTTATCCATCTCAGAGTAGCTTTGTGGAAATACATGGGTGAAGTTAGAAGTGAGTGGGTGACACTGGCTTGGCTTACCAGCACTGAACAAGGGCCACAGATGACAGTCATCTAAGTTTTTGGTAAGGCAGAAGCCAAAAAATGTCTGAGTGGTCCTGTGGGACCCTTCTACTCCTTCTTTCCAAGTGAAACCATTATTAGCTCTGTGCAGGGAACAAGGGATCCCCCACTGTGCCATCCATCCAATGAGAAGGCTTTTCACAGGACCATCCATGGATGCTTTTCTTCCCCTCTGTGTGCCTGGGGATCATACCAAAGGGACTTAAAAGGGACCGGGCCAGTTCACTGCATTTTGCCATCCGATTTTGAGTCCTTTTGAAGGGAAGGATAATGCCCAGCAAAGGTGAGCCACCAGGCTGCCAGCTCAGACCAAACCAAATGGGGAAGATCAGTCACCTCTTAGACCTTTCCAGTTTCTCCAGTATCCCCTCCATGGCAGAACTGGCTTGTTAACACGCAAACGACAGCTGCGCAATGGAAAGTTGTGTGGACAAGTGACACCGCTTGAAACCAAACTGCTCTGTTTTTGTTTTGTAACCTTCACCCATATACACTTTCCTACTGCTGGATGCTGACTGCTTTACCTCCAGCTTCCTAATTATCTAAGCACCGCTGCTTGTATTTTACCACAGATGAGGAAACGAGGACATATGGCTTTTGTGATAAGAGATTTATGTAAGCTGTCTGTGCCACAGTGCTGCAACTTTCTATACAAGTCCATTTATAAAACAAAACATGTGTAAACAGTCAGGTTTTGATTGTTTTGGTGATTTCTTCCCCCTCGTGACAGATGTAAAGGAAAAACTGTAGGTTTCCACTTGATGTGTGCAGATAAGTTTATGGCCAATGGGAGAGATCCCAGTTGTGGTAAATCAGTCTCTACTTCCCCTGATTTCTGTCACCTAAAATCCAGCTCCATGTGGGTGGATGGGAAGAAATACAAAGAAACTCAGGCTAGGTAGCTGCTGGTACATGATTCTCTTTCAGCTGCAGAAGTACAAATATGCCTGAACGGTTCTGGTAGGAGCTACTGGGGAGGTTTAGATTGGATATTAGGAAAAATTTCACCACTAAAGGGGTTGTCAAGCACTGGAACAGGCTGC
This sequence comes from Falco naumanni, assembly GCF_017639655.2. Taxonomy (NCBI): domain Eukaryota; kingdom Metazoa; phylum Chordata; class Aves; order Falconiformes; family Falconidae; genus Falco; species Falco naumanni. The sequence continues at coordinate 57,341,360 of NC_054057.1, forward strand.
CCAGGGAGGAGGTGGAGTCACCAGCCCTGGAGGTATTTAAAAGGTGTGTAGATGTGGCACTTAGGGACAGGGTTTAGTGGTGGACTTGTCAGTGCTGGGTTAATGGTTGGACTCAATGATCTTAAAGTTCTTTTCCAACCTAAATGATCCTATGATTCTAGGAATACAGAAAGGAGTGCAAAATACCAATTGAAATGGCAACTGTAATGCACTCATTATAATGGGTGACTTTCACTACACCCCTGTAGATCAGTTACTTTTCAGATCAGGAGAGGGATTAGAGAAATACGCTGATATTCTCAAGGAACCAAATCCGATTGAAGTCAGTGGCAACAAAGACAGGGCAGGCTGGATACACATACCTAATCCTGTGTCTGGACCATGCTTTTTCAGTCGTTCTCTTATCCCTTAGACTGTACTCAAGAGGACCCAGTTGCAGGGCGGAGAATCTTGAGGTTTTTTTCAGAAAAAGTATCAAGATTTTCTCTGAACTTTCTGGGAAGGTGAGATGGAAATGCAGGATGTTGCCTGCAATTTTTTACTTTCTTGCAGTTTCAGCTGCAAATGCCACAAGGACATTATTTCTTGTGCTATTTTCTACAATATTCAGGTGCCAGATGAGCCCATAAATGTTCTGGGATAGTTCTGACCTTACCTGAGAAAGTCTACACTGGGTCTGTTTGCAGATAGGTAGTATAACTCTCCAGGGCTTTCAGCTCCACACCTTTCACCAGCGTGAGACACAGACTCACCTTGCAAATACTGTTTGGGTGACACAAGTTCCAAGCTCCGTGAACACATGAAAAAGCATCACAGAGAAATGCTCTGCAATGATGTTTCCTCAACAACCTGCCCAGAAACCAGATCCTCTTCACTTTCACTCTGTCCTTTTGGAGATTTTTCCCTGTGTTTGGACAGAGAAGGTGAGTCATGGAACAAAGTCAGCGTGGAAACTTACATTCAGCTATGAAAGCGCATGTGACAACTACCAGGGAAAAATACCATCCATACAACTCAATCTCATTGTAGTCACACTCAGCTTGGAAGAAACACAAGTTAAAACCTGTTCCTTTTGGCTGATCAGCGTTGCTGTCTGCTGCATGCTGCTACCTTCCTCTGCGTGTCACACAGCCTTCAGTGTTTGTTTCTTAAGATCTGAAAAATTTCTCCTGTCAGCTGCGTACAGATAGGTGGATGGACACAAACACTGCCTCAGAGAGTCCTGGGGGGCACCTCTTTGCTCTGACACCTTCACAGAGCAACTTTCTAACCCCACGAATAAGGGGAATTGCAGTATTCCTGGGTGGTGGATGGGTGGTAGTGCATAGAGAGTGTGCCCCTGCTCTTGGGTCTTCATGGTCTGAACCCTCTCCTCTAGGACTACGCATTTTATCTTCAAATGCAGCACTCACCCTTTCCTTTTAAAATACGGTTGCTGTTGCTGCCACCTACCTTTTACGCTGGAGTGGATGCTAGGAATATCCCATACGGAGCCTGGGAAGGAGCCCAGGATTTACTCCTCAGCCCAAGAGGTTACAAACCCAAGGTCTAACCCATGAGGTTAACTTGCTGTGTGGGCAGGAGGCATTAGCTGCTGTTTACAAGAAAAAGTTTTCTGCCACGGAAGAGGAGAGGTTTCAAACCCCATTGAGCTGGAGAGATCACTTGTTGCTCTTGTTTGGTTGTGAGAGCTTTCATAGAGCAGATCTTGGTGTCTTTCCTGCACAGTATATGGTCATATCAGCCAGGGAGCATCTCATGTAACGGGAGAGGAAGAGAAAGGTAGCCAGGAATGATGCGGTGACCTCAGCAAAGGAGATCTGAACCCACCTCTCATCCTCCTCAACCGTTCCACAATGTGGTTCTTGTAGCACAGAAGCAGAGGTAGAGATGAAATGCCATCCCCAAATGTCTGTCCCCAGCAAACCTCTGCACACATTCAGGCCTGTTCTGGGAACAGCACGAATCCTTCAGGAATGCTGACATGTTTGGTCTGTGGGTCCTGACCAGGTTTATCTGTCAGGTAGTCCCCAAATCATTCAGCTTTGCAGCAGTTAGAACATGTGGGAAATGGGGGAATATTTAAGCAAGATGGATGTGGCTTCTCTGTAGGAAATACCATTAAGAGGGACATAGGACAGCTGTAGCACTCTTTTTCCACCCGCTTTTCCACAGCAAACAGCAGACCTGCGATTAATCTTGGGTAAGGAGGAGCTGCAGCCAACGCAGGTCTGCCAAGCCCAGGCGCTGCCATGCAGACGTTTCAGCATCACAGGCTCGTGCCTACGTGCTGAAATCCCACCCAAGCCCATTACCAGCTCCAGCCTTCAGCTGTGAAGCAGCACACATTTTCTGAGTAATTGGTTTCTTTTCTTTACACCGAGATGGCATAATTCCTGTACAGTTTGCAAACTAAGTATAGGAATGATTTCACCCACCGCCAATACGCAACCATCTTGATGGGAGAGAAAGCCTGACAGACGTCTCACAGCACACAACAGCTTTACGCTGCCATTTAGGACAGGAAGCAAGAAAGGATATTATATCAAACAGAAGGCATGGGAGACTTTCAGGTTAGACGGAGCATACTTAGTCACAGAAGAATTGGGTCAGTGCCCTGGGACCTGTGTTCACTTCCTGCAGGGACCCTAACATAGCCCAGAATAGCAGTAGTTAGGTAAAAGCCAAATATCTTCCCCTTTTTCTCCCCGCAGCAAATACTAATGCTTACGTCATTGAAGGAGAAGCATAAATAGAACAGCCTGGGGCTGTGGTTTGCAAAGTTCTCGCTCTGCAGATGAACCAACAGCTTTTCTTATAGCTCACTATTACCTACTTGTGCCATCAAACTTTTCACTGAAGACGTTATCAGGATGATCTAATCCTTCATATCCACCCCACCATGTATACCAGTCAACTAAGGATAACCAGTGCACACATCTGTGTTTTATGTGTGGCATGGTTTTCATCTCACTGGCTGGCACACACACCAGCATGGCATGGGACAGCATGCACCGAAGAATGTTTCCCACTGGCAGAGTAGACACTGTTTTGGAAAAGAAGGGAGAATTTGGCTGTATGTACAAAATATGCCAGGCCTGATGTCCTCAGGGACAAAGAATAGCCCATGTCTGTTTTGTTTCCTCATATGGAGCCACTACAACCCCTGCCTGCACTGTTTTTACCAGTGCTCTCCACTGCGCACTCTCTACCAGGTTTTCACTCCTCTCCAGAAACATGGTGAAGGCTGTCAGCCAGCATTTGTAGGAGAACGTATGGAACTACGCACAGAGCCACACACCTCTGTCTGTTCTTCTGCCAGGCTTTGTCAGTGTTTTCAAGAGCAACTTGAGGAGGCAGAATCCGGGGGCAGATCTTTAGCACACTCATCAGGAGAGAGCTGTTGACATCAATGGAAAACAGGCTTTACACACGTGATAATCCTTATATTGTTCAGGAACACCCTAGAACTGAAATCCCTGTAGCGGGATTCCTGGGGCATCAAACACATTCAGAAAAAAGAAGCTGCTTGGAAGGAGTTTTCAGCAGTAAATGGTGCTTGCCTAACCAATTCCCATTAAACCTAGGAGGTTTTAAAGGAGCTGCCTGTCGCTTAATGCCTTATAATACTTGAACCTGAAGTCCTGGGGTTCTGTGCCTGGTTCCCAAGGTAAACACATGTGATTTATTTCAGAAAGGCATCTGCAGCCCAAGAACTCATTACATACATCCCCAGTGGGCAGCAGCCAAAACATTTCAAATATGCCAAGTTACCAGAATTTTATTAAAAGCTGTTAAGAGTTAGAGGGAAGGTGCAGAAAAAGGCAACCTCCTTCCCAAAGCCAGGTGGCTTAGGATAGACTTACGCCGCTTCCCAAACGGATGAGGCAAGCTGGAGTCAGAGGTTCCTTCCAGCAAAAGTCCCCCTGGATGTTTCTCCGTAAGCTGCACAAATATTCTGGGGAGGGGGAGGGAGAAAGAAAAGAGTGAAACCTATTCAATTACATCAAGATCACGACTGGCCCTAGTAAAATCATTTATGGAGTGAGGGAACCCGGAGCGGTTTGGGCTGGAGCCATCTGCTGTTATTTGGTATATACAGAATTGGTTTCTATGGATTTTATTAATAGGTCACGCGATTGTATACGAGGATGTGAGATCTGAATCTCTCAGGAGGGGTCCCTGGTTGGGGTTTCTATTGCCTTTATAGGCAATGGCTCAAACTTGCTTGCAGCAGCAAGTCCTTAAAAACTTGAGGGGAATGGGTATGGGTTTAGGATTCTGCCCATTTTTTTCTCTCCCCCCTCAGAAGCTTGAGCTGACTTTGTTCCTGATCCTTTCCACAACATATTTACTAAATGGGGAAACAGGGAAATATCCTTACTTACTTTTCCCATTGTCTGCATGAATTTTCTCGCTTTCCCACCAGTTTGAATGATATCTGACACAAACCTCAGGTCCCGCTTTGATCCGTCTCTCAGGCACGAGGCTTTTGGTGAATTTTGCCTTTACGCCACCGTTGGCTCTCCCTCTACGGATTCAAGCCCAAAGGGACTTGGACACACAGAGGCGGCTTGGGACAGGCGGGTGTAAATCGGGCTGCTCTGCCTCCCACGGGGAGCTACCCACTGAGCCCCGAGCTGTTCTGGCCAGCAAGCTGTGACCAGGGGAACAGCCCAGAGCCTCTCCCTACCCTTTGCTCTGAACTATGGCTCACTTTTGCTTCAGTTCCCCCCAAAAGAGGCAAAGTCAAACCAAGAGAGTAAGCCTTTCACCCCATCTTCGCGTCCTGGCTGTGTGGAGAAAGCCGGGCCCTGCAGAAAGCTGTGCTGCAGCAAGGGTTCACCACCAGCTCCTCCAACCCTTCGGCTCACGAAGCCCCATTTCCCGGAGTCAGGAGGTCTCAGCACCGTTTCTCATCAGCTGGTTTTCCAAGGTAACCCTCTGCAGGACCGTGGGGTCCCAGCCGCCCTGTTTCAGAAGGTCCCAGAAACCCTTGGCTGGAGCGCAGAAGGTCAGATACCACCCTCGAAAGCAGGGGATCCCACGGTGTCTAACCGGGGCTGACCCGAGCTGCAGGACCGGGGGAGCCCCGCCGGGGCTGACCCGAGCTGCAGGACCGGGGGAGCCCAACCGGGACCGAGAGGAGCTGCGGGACCGGGGAGCCCCACCGGAGCTGATCCGATCGTCGGGACCCACACAGCCCCACCGGGACCGAGCGGCGCTGGGCCGGTGCCAGCGCGTGCCGTGCTGCCAGCCGCCCCCGGGGTCGGGGCTGCCCCGCGGGCCGGGCCGGGCCGGGCCGGGCTCCGTTGCCCCGGCCGCTCGGTCGCCCCCTAGCTGCGCGGCACGGCACGGCACGGCACGGCGCGGCACGGCGCGGCACGGCGCGGCACGGCGCGGCACGGCGCGGCACGGCGCGGCACGGCACGGCACCGCGGCCGCTCGGCCCCCGGTCGGTCGGTAGCGGCGGGGCCAGCCCGGCCCGCCCCGCGCCGTCCCATTGGCCGCGGCGGCGCCACGCGTCACCGCTTCCTCCCGCTTTTGTGCGCCGCCCCGTGCCGCCCCGCGCCCCGCTGCTGCCGCCGCGCCGAGCCGAGCGGTGCCGAGCCGTGCTGAGCCGAGCGAAGCTGAGCCGAGCCGTGCTGAGCCGTGCTGAGCCGAGCCAGGCGTTGGGACCGCGCTGCCTCGAGTGGCCGGGCATGGCCCTCCGCGGGTAGCGGCGCCGCCGGACCGGTAAGTCCCTCCGCCACCGCGGGGTAGGGGCGCTCGGCGGGCGATAGGTCCCCGCACCCGCTCCGGGCTGCGGTGCGCGGGTTTCTTTCGCTCTTGTAATTTTATTTGTTTATTATTATCGTGGGTTTTTTCGCAGTAGTGACCGAGAGTTTTGCAGCCGGGTCTGGCTTTCGGTGGCTTTTTCCTCCTCCCCTTCTAGCTCTGCGAGTGGGAGCCTGTCCCTCCGTGCAGCCGGGCTGCGTTTGGGGAGCCGCGGGGGGCGAGCCCGGGGTGGAGCGGCTCCCCGAGAGGGGTGCGGGGGTGCGAGGGGGTTCTGCTTCCCTTTCGGGGATTCACCTCCCGCGGCGCCGGGGCTCCCCGGCACAGCCCCCGCCTGGTGTTAGCGCGCCCGGGTGACTTTTTCTCAGGTTATTGCCTGGTGCCATGAGTCAGCCTGGGAGCCGGTCCCTGGGAGCCTGACAGCCAGCGCCAGGATCAGACCCTAATGCGGACGGTCCCATTACCGGGATGCATTAAAGTACTGAGCCAGCGGGTATGGCACTGCCTGCGCTTGCTTGGGTCCCGCTTCGGTGGAAAGTGTCACGGCCATGCCAGGGAGCTGTGGGAATGCCCAGCTAGCCCTCTCCAGCCTCATCGTGGGCAGTCCTTTCTGCACAGGCAGCCCTGAGCGGTGAGGATGGGATGCGTGGTGGGGAGGAAGGCTCTGCGGTGGGCGTGGGAAGCCACATACCAGTGTGGCGTGAGCGACCGTGCCGGCTGGCAGAGCTGGGATGCTGGGTTTCCACCTGGATGGAGTGAGCGGCTGTTGTGGGGAGCCGTGCCACCAGTCAGGCTGATGCTCTGGGATGATTCGCTTTGCTGGCACCAAACCTCGGCCCTGCGTGGCCGGGCAGGGGGAGGAGGTGGGAGCTGTGTGCCAGTGTGAGTGGGTGTGCACCGGCAGGCTCGCCAGGTCCTGCATGGTGGCCAAGTGAGTCTCTTGCAGGCCCCGACACAGCTTGGAGAGTGGTTTCCCCCTCTGCTGCTGCTTTCATCCTCCTTTTCAATTCTTGTCTTGTAATCCAGTGGTTCTTGGAAGTAGACCCACTCCTGATTCAGTGCAGGATCTGCATGCGTTGTCTGTGCACGGATCGAAAACATGGGGCTTATTTGGGATTTGGAGACTTGGGATGTGTGTGGAGTTTAAGTGACCCAGGGATTTCCAGGGTCAAGCTCTTTCACCTCCGATGAGCGTGAGAGGTTTGGGGGGCTTTCCTTCTATGGTGCCTTGTGAATTTATTTCCAGTCCAACACACGCAGTTTGATGTAGGTCTGTGCAGGATTTGTGCCCAGAGTGCAGCTTTAAGAAGCTGTTCCTCAGGTGCATGGGCAATCAGCTGCATGTGGGGGTTGGCTTCTGACTACCTGTGTCTTGTGGTACCTGCATTGGAGTATCCAGTTTCCAGCATCCCTGATTTGACATTAGGTATAAAGAGGGGTTCAAGGTTTCCGATGGCTCTTGCAGATTACGGAGCATACCTCTGTGTCTGGGCACAGCCTTTGCCCTAGGAAGGTTTTGCAGCTTGTAAAAGCTTCTCTGTTGGAGGCAGGATGCGAGGCTGGATGGGCTGCCAGCCTGGTGGGATGTGGATTTAAAGGATCTTTTATACCTTCATTCTCTAAATGAGTTTTGGTGCTGCAGTTTTTTCCGTGGGTCTTAAATCTCCATGAGAAACCCACAGCTCTGCCCTGTCAACGTGTGCTGATGGGTGATGCATTTCTTTTTTTTGGAGGCTGTTAGAACCCATGAGGGAAGTGTGCTCATGCAGAGAGATGCAGTCTGGATTTTCATCCAGGATGGAGAGACTGTGTTGCAAAGAGCCAATGATTACAGCAGCTGGAGGAGCGCAGTTTTCTCTCCTTTCCTTCCAAAATGTTGCTATCGCTTGATAATGCTTTGTGATGTTAGTGTGCAGCTTGGACTTGATGTGCTTTCTGAATTTTCCCATCTGGAAGAAGCCGGTGAGGATTGCATGGTGTGTCTGGCTTCCTGGCAGAGCAGCGGGATGGAGTGTGCTGCTGTGGTACGGAAGGTGATGTGCTTCCAGCCCTGCTTTCCCCAGATGGACGTGGGAACCAGTGCGAAAGCTGGCAGGATCTTCTGTTCTTGTTGATCTGGCCCTGCTGTTGGAGACCTGCTGGTCGAGGCTAGAGGGAAGTGAGTCAGGGTTTGCTGTTAGAGGGGATATCTTTTATTAGACCGCTTGGCGAATGCAGGCTGGCTTTGAAGCGTACAAGCCTGTCTACATGTAGAAGCAGCAAACCTCAGAGATGAGAATTAGGAGGGAGCGACTGCTCTGAGCTTACATTGGCTCTCCTAATTGAAGAGATCATCTGAAAGAACGGGGGGAAAAAAGCTCAAGAAAGAGTTCTTTAGCTACGGTTCAGCCTGTGCAGTTCATCTGGTCTAAGCAAACATGGTTACTCTCTCTACAGATCTCTGGACTCTTCTAGATCTTGAGATCCAGCACAGGACAGGCACACGTATCCACTGTGCCAACCTTTCTCGGGAGGTGCCAGAGCCCTTTGCAGCCCAGCTCCCTCAGCAAGGAGCTGTGGGCAACGGGGCTGGTGCTCACTGATGCCTGACAGCAGCAGGAGGCTTCTGGGCTCAGTCACTTCCACTCCCTTCTCTGCACGTAGTATGGGCTGAGCACAATGTGCACAGAAATGTGCAGAATGTCAGCTGTGCACTGGGGAGATGGAAAACGCATTACGGAGCCATAAGAAGTGGAATATGGAATTCAAATTTTTTTTATTTCCTCAGATGCCTTTTAGAAAAGCTATAAATGGCCCTCTGATCCCAACCCTTGGCACAATTACCCTCAGTCCCCAGACTTTTCTTATTTTTTTAAGCTCCACAAGGGGAAATGGGTGACCAGGCCTTTTTGGTGAGTCCCTCTGAGGAGCCGTTCCCCGTCGCTGCATGCGGCTGTGCATGCCGGGCCAGGACCATGTTTCTTCCTGGTACCTTTTAGGCCTTTGCCGAGTGCAAGGTGAGTTGCAGAGGTGATGAATGTTGTCTCAGCTGGGCCTGAAACATGCTTTCTCCCTGGGCTTGCCCTACACCCTGTGTGGTGTGAGCCTTTGTCTGCTGTGGTGAAGGCTGTGGTGAGCATCAGATGGACAGGGCTAGTGGTTTTCTGTCTGCGAAGGTGTGGGTGAGCAGGCAAGAGCATTGATGTGTTTTTGTTTGTTTTCTGTCTGTCGTTGCAGTTCTGATCTGGTCTGGCCAAGTAATCTTCCCATTAGTCACTAAAATGCCACTCGTATCCAACTCAATCGGTCTGTCCCAGGTCATCTTTAGTAAGACATGAAATCAAAAGCAAAGATCTCCTTTAGAATAGATGCCTTCCTTTTCAAAACCACTGGGGAGTTATTCTCAGCAGAAGACATTGCACAAGAACAGAGAGCAAGAGAAGAATGCTTTAGTGGGGCTAGCGAAGAGATTCAGGGCTGCAGGATGGGGTTCATGCTCCTTGCTTCATTTCAGTGCTGAGGCTGTTGCTCCAGGAGCTGTTCCTGGAGCCACAGGGCTTGGGACTGAGCTGAGCCTGGGATGGTGGAAGATGCATTATCAGTGTGAGCCATGGTGGGGACCCATGGTGTGGGCCAAAGCCGGCTCACCTGGCGCTGCAGTGGTTGTGGTGGAAGTGTTCAGCGCCCTGGGCATGTGTGGGCTCATGGTTGAGCGCTGTGGCTGTGTGCAGCTCTTCACCCTACTTCCCTGTCTCGGTGACATGGGGTGGGGAACATGCTGATGCATGTTATTGCTGTGTCTGGTCTCAGGTGCCAGCTTCTCTTTCCACAGCACTTGGGACATTGCAAAGGCTACCCGGAGGTTTGATCTGGTCTTTCTCAGGCTTTTAGAAGTCAAGGGTGAAAAGTATGCCCATACCCCCTTAAAAAAAGGAGGATTCAGCTCCCAAATGCATTCCCCAAACCCTTTTTCCTACCCTGGCAGATCCTGATATAAATGCTAGTGGAGACCAAGGGACTCTGAATTTGATGAGAATATGCAGTAGGCTGGTGCCTGTCCTGCTCTCCTGAGTAAACCCAGGTTGGCCAGCATTTTGTCCAGAACTAATAGCCACTTCTGTGAAAGCCCCCCTAATTTTACACTCTGCAGGATGATTTGGGGCAGCCCAGGGAGGGCAAGCCACAACAGCAATGAAACCCTGGGTGGAGCCGAGCCAGGGTTTGGCTCGGCACCGTAGAAGCTGCATGGGACAAAGTCCGGTTGGCAGTGTGTGCTGTGTGCTGTGCCCAGCAGCACGGGACAGATCCTGTAAGGAGCCAGCCAAGCTACTGCGTGGGCTGCTGTGTAAACAGCATGTGTGCGGGCCAGGTCCTCGGAGAGGGTGGGAGGATGGGTTGAGTGTTCAGGTGGTAATTAAAGACCACGTTGCTTGAAAAAATAGCCCTGGGTGGGTGGATTAGAGGCGCTCTGCAAGCCTGCTATGACCCCGAGCTTGTGTGCCAAATAACAGAAGTCATCTAATTGATAGCTAGATGATTCAGGGGAGAAAAAAAAATAATTCTGTACAGTTGCTTTGGGAAAATAATTTGTGAGATAAGGCTTTGCGAAGGAGGTAGGAATATCTTAAATCCAACACAAACAGGGTGTTTGTGGCCTCTGCGGTTCTTTGAGTGCTCCTACACTACTAGGACTGTCCTGGAGTGATTGTGTTTGCCTTGTTCATGTGAAAGTGTTTCTTGAAGAGTAGCTTCCAAGTGCCTACAAATCCCCAAGGGTCTATTGGAAATTTTGCACATAACAGTTGTTAGCCCAAACATCATCTGCAAAAGTGAACTCTGTATTGTGCTACAAGTTCTGCTGCTGCTGTCCTGGTGCAGAGGTTAAAGAGGTTCAGAGGAAGATGCTGCTGCTTTTGGGTATCTGTTGAGATCTGTCCTTGCTGGTGATGTCCCTTTCCTTCAGTCCTGAAGTGGTCAGACAGTTAGACTAGATGACCATTGTAGATTCCTTCCAGCTGAACTATTCTATTAGATAGATATGTACACGGAAGTCTGTCGTGATGAGGATGGTGGATTACTTGGATTGCTTAGTGGTTTTGTGCTACAACTTCTTTGGGTTTTTGTGGTTGAGCAGAGGTCAGATCATTATAATCTAGTTGTAAACTGGAAATAGTGCAGCACGCTCTCTAAGAGCCTGAAAGAATCTCGCAGATACGTAAATCTCTTCATAGTGGGCTGTTGCACCTTCTGCTCTGCAAGGTGGCAGCAGTGATGCCCTATCCCAAGGCATAAGGACCTTGCAGAAGGGTGGTGGATGCAGGTTGATGGGCACATCTGGCTCTTGCCAGCTCTTGATAATGGGGAAATCTTGCTTCTGATCTGGGTTAAAGGGTTGGGGCATCCCCTGTGTGGGGCATCCTGAGTGCTGTGATAAGGAAGGCTTGTTTGGGGAAAATGGCTGGGGGAAAATAGTGTAGGGTGATGCCTGTTACAGCTGGTGGTGAAGATGAACTGAAGGAAAGAAGTGTGCATGCATGGAAAACCTGTTTTAAATATACTCTTCCCATCAGCCTCTCACCTATTCCTCTCTGTCACTACTCGGGGAGTGCCCTGCGTGGGACTGTCCCTTTTTTACATGCTGGGTCAGTGCAATGTCATTGCAGAGGGGTGGCTGCTAGCGTTATCCGTCACTGGGGGATGCTGATGGGTTGATAGCTTGGTATCTGCAGGAGAAATAATATAGTTGGCTTCAGAAGTGGGTGGCTGGAGAAAGATGTGCAGGCTGAGATGGTGGGGCAGAGTGGTCCAGGAGTGTGTAAGTGATGAATAACTAGTGCTTGGAAATAGGAGATCAGAGATTTGGGCTTACTTCTGTTGAGATTGGTCAGTGCATTGATGTAGTGTGGAGCAGCGCTTGTTTTGCTGGATTGATGAGGCTTCCTTCAGTAAAGATACCAGGCTGGGACAGGTTCACGAAAAGCTTTCCTTGCTGAGTGAGGTGCTCATGCTGCAGCCTTGATGCCTTCGGTTTGCCTTTCAGCACAAACCTACAGCACTGATCTCTCTGCTGCAATCCTTCTGCTGGCTTTCCGCTTGGAGAGTGAGTGGCTTTTGGGAAACCTGAGCACCCGGTTAATAAACCCGTGGAATGCATTTGCTGCTTCTTGGTCTTAGTCCCTCAGTTCGGGTGCTAGCGGAGTAGCAAGAGTCATTAGAGAAATATGCAAGATATTTCGGTTATTTCTCTTTGGATGGTGCTGGTGGCAAGTAAAAGAGATAAACAGAGGCTGTATTGAGCTGTGCTTAGTTTATTGCATCATGGGTTTTATTGAAAGGTTCAAGGTCTGTCTCTGAATGCTGTTGCTGCCTGGGATAAACCCAGCAGCAGGGTGCATTCGAGCTACTCCCAAGCTGTGCAGTGCTTTGCCAGAGGGAAAATGGTAGGGAAAGGTGTCATTTTAGTGCTGTCACTCTGTATTCTTTCTGAACAGGGACTGCAGGGGGGCCAATTACAGTGCTTTGGAAAAATTGTGGCGGGGCAAGTCCTGTCATGCTTGTTTCTTGGGTTTGCACTGGAAAACTGCACTTGGCTCCTCTTAACTCCTCCAGGAGCTGCTCCTCTGATGGTAGCAGCCAGGGAAACCCCTGCTGACATCTCTTGTTGCAGCCTTCTGGATGTTGAGGCTGGGAGAGGACCATCAGGGCTGTCTGAATGTGGGACCACACAGCCTGTTGCTCCCTCCCACTCCCCATCCTCTGTTTCCTGCTAGGATGGTTCATGCTGGTGTTGCTGGCTGGGAGGATCTGCTTCACTGGTGGCCTGGACTGATTTGCTTGCTCCACTTCTTGTGATACTGTCACTTTTGGCTGTGCTTCCTGGGGAATAGGGAGTGCTCCTGGACCCTGACTCAAGCCATGGGTGGCTCGGATGAAAGGGCAGCTATGTTGTTTTCTGTGTACCCTCATGATGATCTCTGTCTGAAGTCTGGCTTGGCTTTACCTCAGAAATGATCTATTGAGTGTGAAGGATCTGAGGGACCGTGCCTGCTCTTGCCTGTTTTTGTTTGGCTTGGGGATGCCTGCTGAGGCTAAAGATGTGCACGATGTGTCACTGTGTTACCTGTCTGATGACTCAAGAAAAAGAGAGAAAATGTTTAATCATCGCAATATTTTGGCAATTTCACCTGTGGCATTACCGGTGTGACTAACACCTGGTGCATGCCTGGTTGCCTTCAGGATGGGGCTGTGAGGGGTGAGGGTGTGTGTTTTCTGTTTGCAGTTTATGTTACAGGAGGTGAGGCCAAACAATTGGTTTTGGACCCAGCGTAAAAGCTGCTGAAGATTGTAACTGTCTCATGGAGGGAAAGCTGGGGAAGAGCTAGTTTCAGCCTTGGTCTATGTCCAGGAAATAATGTGCTGGAGAACTTCCCCTTCAGGAAGCTGGTTGGGCTGTACCAAGGAGGTGGTGTGGCACACTGTGCTTTCGTCCTGGACTGCCATGGAGAGTCCCAAAGCTGTTGGGGACTTGGACGAGATGGAGCAAGACTTCCAGTACCCAGTTCATCATTATGTGAGAAGCTTATTTGCCTTTTGTAGTAGGTGTTGCCGGAGAGGTGTAGTCTGATGTCACCTCTGCAGGAGCTTCTCTGGCAGTCTGGCAGCGGTGGCTGTGTGTTTCCTGTGGGAGTTGGTGGGAGGTGCTTGTGGAAGAACATGGGATGTGTTGGAAAGGGTCTCCCCTTGCTGCAAGGGGAACCTCCCACCTCCCTGACTTGTCTTGGGCTGGATTTTCAAAACCTCACTCCTGGGTTTTGACAGATGGGTGCCTTGGGCAGGTATGGTTGAAGGGCTCTAGGCTGCATCATGGACCACCATCATCTTCATGGCCGTGTTAGGAACGGGACTGTCACTGAGGGCTTTGAGTTACGCTCTTCAGTAGTCTCCCTCACCCAAAGAGGATGTAGGGAAATTATGTATATAATGTATATTAAAAGCCTGCTTTTCCCTTTGCAGTGCTTGGATAAATTGCATGTGTGTTGTTTGTGTGAGTCTTGAGCTGTAGGTAGACACAGCAATGCTCTGCTTAATAGCAGGTTGGCATCCTTCTGGCTGTTAGCTTGCAGTCCTTGAGAAATGAGAAGAGCAAGCAATATGGTCAGGGACTGATGAAAGCTCAGGTATGCCTTTCATGTGCCTGTGTGCATATATGCATCGAGTCCGGTGTGTATGTGCTGGAATGGGTCTGGTGGGTGAAGCATCCTGCAATTCTTACTATAAGTGTGCTTGCTCACTTACTGTTTTTTGGTCTGGCAGGCAGCAGGTTTCTTATCTGCTCTGGCTTGTGGGAAGAGCATGGGTAAGGCACTTGTTGCCTTCTTGCTAATCCCTGCCTCCGTTTGTTGCTTCCCCCTCCCTTTGCTGCCTGCAGCAGGCATCTCTGCCTGCTCGGAGAGCGCGGGCTGGGAGCTGGGGCACTGGTAAACACCCCTGGCATACAGGGATCAGAACCATGGCAGTTCCTGGCTTTGCTAAATGCTTTTATAGGACAGACTTTGTGGCATGTCCTCTGAAACTTTCTGCAAGGTAAACTTGCTGTGAGGCTCTCTTTTGGGGCAGTCTCTGACGTAACCTGTCAAGAAATGGTCTGCTCTTTGAATTGCGGCTGAAAGTCTGGTGGTGGATGGATGACCAGTTGCTTACCTAGCATTACCAAAGCAACGAGCTGTTGCTTTCCATGACTCATGAAAATGCACTGTAGGCTCTCTTAAGAATGGCTGAGATCATTTTTTGGCTGGGTTTGGGCAGCTGGTTTCCTTAGCAAATAGCAGTGGGGGTGGAGGGAGGGGGATTTCCAAACTTGTTTCTTTGGATGTGTGATCTGGTTTTTTGAGCTAGCCTAATAAAATACTGATTTCATTTGAAAAAGGGGGGCGGGGGGAAAGACCTGTAACTTCCATGCCTGTATAGTTTTGTAGCATGTTTCATTTAGTTGTAGTTTGCCATAAAAAGGGGAAAGGTACTAACATCAGAGCTGTATGCTGTATTTTTCTCTTAAATAAGCAAGCACAGAAACATTATGGGTGGTATTTTTCTTTTAAAATGAGTCCTCCTGGGGAAGGAGAAGGAGGTGCAGAGAAAATTCTGCAAACAAAACTGTAATTGCATCAGTTATTTTGTTGATAATGCTTGCTCAGATAGAGGACTGATTCTGTGGTGATGCAGCAAGGCAAAGGGTATTAGCAAGAGGTGTTCTAGTGTCAGTCTGGGGTTTTTTTTTTTTTAAAGTATTTATTTATTTGTCAGCCCTTCATTCACTTTTCAGTTTTGTCTGAGCAGTCTAAAAGGAGTAGCACTTCCATCCCTGAGAGCCAAGTGCAGCAGGATTAGCATTATCTGGAGGAGAATCAGAGCAGCTACAGCTGTGTGAGAACTTCAGATAGCAGGAGGTCCCCAAGCGTTTTGCCAGGTTGCAGCAGCCTCTGCAGTATCTTTCCCAAGCCTAGCCAGCCCTGGCTGGCACCTGAGAGCAGGCAGCGAGGAAGGAGGGGAAATCCTCTGTAAGCAGAAAGTAATTGTTTGAATAGGGAGATACGTGGTGCGGTGGATTTAATGTGCTCGTGCTGTGCGGGTGGCGAAATGAGCAAGGAACGCTGTATGCAGCAATGTTAGCGGAGTCCAGGAATTTAATAGATGTGGACCGACCTCTCGTGCTGTGCGTGTTCTATGCCAGTGCTTGGCTGTGGATAAATTCCACAGCTGGGGCAGGCAGAAGCGTGTCCGGGTGTGCTACAGGAATGGGTTGGAGCTGCCCAAGGGCTGCAGAAGGGCAGCAGCTCTGTCCTGGGAACAGCAGGAACACAGAAGCGTAATGGCCCGGCTGTCGGCCAGGGGTGAGTGGGAACAATGTGACTGAACAGGTTTGTGCTCACTTCCTTGTAATCTCAAAGATGAGATAATACAGAAACCCAGATACGCTGGCCAGCAGAAAATTGAGGCTCTCTTTTTCTGCCCCTGTGTGTGTTCTGTGAGGCAGGAACAGCTGACTTGCTATCATCTCTGGCTGCACAGCTGGTTAAAAGCAAATCCTTGCTGGAGGAATGGCACAGTTGAGCTCCAGTCGGGGTGATGGACAGTACCCCCTGGGCTTGGCTCTGTTGCTGCCTGTGCAAGCACCCTGCACAGGTGCACCAGATTTCTCAGGTCTTTCCTGCTCTCCTCCTCCTGAATTTCTCTGCATCTTAGTTAGCTTTGGGCAGAGCAGGATAAAGACCACTGGCTTAATCATAAGTGTAGTTGGTGTTTACCTCCTTTTACCGTGTGTTCAATGCATAGCATAGCACACCCCAGATTCAGGTCTTCTAGATCTTAATAGCTTTCTTCCATGCAAAAAAAAAAAAAAAAAAAAAAAAAGGAAATAAATGTAACCTGCAGTCTTCTCCTCTTCATGGCACTTGCAGATATTTGAATACGGGGCTGAAATTCGTTGCTCTTCAGTAGTAGCTAGCTGTAGCCCACATGCCTGCAGTGCCATGGTGGCTAGCACACTGTGCTGAAGCCCTGCCCCAGGGCTCAGCAGCAGCACAGCTTGAGCTGTGTAAGAGCCAACAAAGGCTTTTTCAGAAGGCAAAGTCCTTTTTTACAGATTAGTTATTACCAGAAGGTATTTCTGGTGGGCAAGACCCAGCAGGGGCTGTAAATCCAGTCGTTTCAGTGAGCAGAGGATGTCAGCAGGTGAGCTGGCATGGCTGACTTCCAGGGCTTTACCCTGCTTAATGCTGGATAAAGTAAGTGCAAGCAAAATTTGGAAAGCTCTTCTGCTGTGTTACAGTTGGTTTTGGTGTTTTTGGTTTTTTTTTTTTTTAACAGCTGTGCCTTCATATCATCTCCCAATGCATAACGCTTTTATGACTCGGGAAGCATCGAGGTAGATCAAAGGGGCTACCTAGCTTCTAGGCAGGTGTTGCTATGAAACCTGTGTTTTCTCATCTGTAACTCACAAATGGGGATGTTGGAACACTCGCCTCCCCCAACTAAGTCATTCCCTGCCCAGTCCAAGGTTTCCAGTGTATAGTATTGGGGGAAAAGAGTCCTGGATCACATTCTTGCCTCCAAAAAATGAATAATTAAGTTTAAACCAGTGATTTTTTTTTAAATATTTTTTTCTATTTCTTTTTATTTGAGCATTTCAATCTTAGTGACTTACACTTCTTTCTTCAACTTCTGACATCTACAAGTATTTCTTTTTAACAAAAAAAAGGAAGTGTGGATTCTGATGTAATCATGTGACGCCAGGAACTGGGTGCTAAAGAAAAGCACTGAATCCTATGAGAACTGGCAATGCTCAGGCTTATCCCATGGTCCAGCAGCTGAACTAGAAAACGAAGCAAAACCTTCTACTCCCAACTCCCTTTGCAGTGTTGCTTCCCCATCCCTGGTGTCCGTCTTGTTGCAAGAGATCTAGATTATGTGGCTTTTGGGGGTTTTAGGATGTGTAGTTTGTTGTTTGTTTGGGTTTTTAAGTAATTTAAGGAAAAAAACCCCTTTTTCTATATACATAGTGAAATTTGCAGATCTGTGATCCTGAGGCTTTCAGTTGCTCTTTGGATTATGTGTGAGGGTGGTCTGTTGTAGAAACCTTGCATGGTGGTGCATGCTTTGCTTGAACAGGCTTTGGAAATGCTGAAGTAATGCAGTTGCTGGACCTTTCTCTGTGTAACCACTTCTTTTGCATATTAAAACTTAAAGAGAGGGCCTTAGTGCTGCTAGTGGCACAAATCCATGTCAATGCAAATAGCAATGTAAGCTGTACTATCAGAGCTGCATTGGATTCCCTTCTACTCAAACCCTTTGGTTCCTTGCATTTCCCTTTCAGGGGTGGTTGGTTGTTTTTCGGGTTTTTTTGTTGGCTTTTTTTTTTTAAGCTGTTTTCTGACAGTCTGTCGCAGGAAGCTTGACCTGGCTGGTTGATGGAGGCGATGCTTGCTGTCTGTTCTCTTGCCAACCTGTTTTCTGCAAAAGTACATGGAGTGCCTCTCCATGTTGGATAGGATCAGGCTTGAGTGCTCAGAGAAGCACAAGGACTCTGATAATACAGAAATGAGGTCCCTGTGCTGCTTGTGGCTGCTGGGACAGGAATTAGCAGAATTGCTTGGGTGCCTTGGAGCTCACTGAAGCCAAAACCCAGGCAAATGGAAGTTTTCCTTTGCTTAACTCTCTTTGGGTAAGTCCTGTTAGTGTGAGTGAAATAACATCCAGAAAATGAAATGGCTAAAGAGGGCAACGCTCTCCCAACATAACATGCTGTCTTTGCTTGCCTGCTTTCTTTACAACGTGGGAGATATTTATCCTGTGACTAAGCATAAAAGTTAAGAGATGGAAAAGGTCCTATTAGATCATCTTGTCCACCTCCCTGCTGGCGTGCGATTTTTTTTCCCTGGTGTATATTTATTAATAGACTGCTGGGCAAACAGGAGTAGTTTACTCAGGGTACTATGGAAGAGTAGCAGCCAGCCCATGCAGGTGAGGGGTTCTGCACATGCATGACTTGACTTGCATATGCACAAGCTTCTTGCAGCAATAGGATTTTGTAGTAAAAGGTCCAAAAGCTCTAGACTCAACATTCTTTGCATGCTTGCAGCCTTCCCATTGACTTGCTGAGACTGTGCAGGCATCAGCTTGTCTTTAACATTCCAGGAATACACTAATTTTACTTTATATTTATGATGGAGTAGGTGGTTTGAAAACTAATAATAAGGGGTGGGGGGGGAGGGGTTAGAAGCTCTTTGGTAAGGAGAGGTCAGCCAGCTAGACATCTGCACAGCTGGCCTGGCCTCTGTTGGCTGTGATCTATGACAGTGGTGTGTAAAGACGCCCGGAGGAGATGTTAGAAAGGTGCAGGTGGAAATGCTATTGCTCTGACAAACAGAACAGTGCTGGAGTTTCAGGCCAGAGCTTGGGGACCATCAACACTGTTTCATTTATTACTCGTCGGTAACCATAGCACAGCCTCATGCACGTGTATTTTCTTTTTTCTTTTTTTCTTTTTTTTTTTTCCATTTTGCACTCCCTGATTTCATTTGCAGCTCAGAGCACTTAGCATCTCCCAGATTGAAATAGCTGAGTGTCGAGTATAAAGGGACAGATTCTGTCCTTAACTAATTCAGGAAAAAACTAGAGCATGTGCTTAATAGATAGGGGATGAGATCAGAAATTTCATATCCAGGTATGTGCTGAACTGCCTTCTCGTGTTAGGACTGTGTTGGCTTTTGCATTTAGGATCAATCTGCTGGCTCCAGAGGTGTCTCCTGGTCAACAGTGGTGTGAGATCAATATTTAGGATTAGAGATCAGGACCACAGGGGAGCAACCAAGCCTGATCTGCCACCAGTGAGATGTTCTTGCTGGTGGTGACACTGTGTTGGGCCCCTGGGGCTGTGCTGTGGGACCTGATGATCTGTTTCTTGACAGCACAGTGCAATTTGTGTATTTTCTGGGGGTGTTACGGGACATCTCTTGGCTGAGAGATTGCTCTGTTGAATCAGGAGAAGCTATTCCCTACATCCATGGGGGGTAGGGGTTGGGTGTTTCATGGTACAGACAGTGTCCCTGGCACTGATGGCCTTTCTCTTGGCGTGTTCTGTGGAAGTGACAGTATCACAGATGACGTTTTCCAGGAAAACGTCCAACACTTGTAAACGAGCTCCGACATGGGCTTTGCCTCCCTTCCCTCAACTAGACATCTTCTAGGGAGGAGGGAGCTGGAGCAGGGCACAGTGCATGCAGGGAGAAAATCTGCCTTATTATTATTATTTAATCTAGAGAAAACTTGGTCTAAAGATGTAAAAAGCAATTGCAAACGCTGTCTGGACACCGCCTCTCCTCATCAATTAGTAGCACTAAATGCTCAGCAGGGAGGATTAATTAGAAAACTGAAATCTTTCCATCGTGACAGCCTTCTGGTTTCCATTGAAATGCAGCTGAAGAACTGGAAAGGCTTCTGTATTTTGTTTTGATATGCAGGCATATGTTTCTTTCCATCCTGGAAATTAATTCTGTCTGTCTGTAATGGGGCTGTGGGAATCAATATTGAGTTGAACTGTATTTCTCCAGAGCTTTCTTCTAAAAGTAGTTAGGACTGTTTCCCCGCTGTGCCCAATAAGTGACCTGATTTTGGAGCAGCTGAGCAACTAGTCATCCAGTTCAGAGGTGTTGTGCAGCTGCCTTGACAATTCAAGGTTGGTCCATGGTCTCAGGGGTGATAGGCTTCTCTCTTCAGAAAGTCTTCAGGTCAGAATTCCTCAGAGATAGCCAAAGAAGCCCACAGCCTTCTGCTGCCTGTGACTTTCCATTGCACCGCACCAGGCTGGATGCTGTAGGAGAGGAAATTACTCATCGCTCTGCCTGCCTTGCAGACTGCTCTTGGCCTTGGTGAGCTGTCATGCTCTCTCTCAGCCTTACATTCTGCAGTGCCCTAAGCTGGATTTAGAGTTGGGATCTGCTTTTTCCTCTGTTTCCTCACCTTCCCTCCACGGGGCTTGGGGAATGCAGGAGAGCTGGTGCAGCAGCCAAGACCTGCCTTTCACAGGGGACGCAGGTCACCATTACATGATGACTCTGGGTGGCACAGTTTGGGCAACTCAAGGTTGCTTCTCATTCTCCAGAAGAAGCTGCCTTGTATGTGCTAGAGCAAGCAACAGCTTGTGCCTGGGCTCTGCAGAGCCACAGCTACATGAAAATTGGATGGTGAAGGGCTGGCAGGAGAGGCAGGGCAGACCTGGGGGTCCCTGAGCACTTTGGGCAATACGTAGTGCTCTGCAGACCTGTAAGGTTGTGTGAGTGTATGGCTGTGTGCTGCCCAGTCTGGTTCCTGATCTGTTGATGGCTTATTTTTTATTGTGTTTAGTCACGCATTAAGGCAAGTGTACTTAAGTTCATGTGATACTAAAGTCAAGAGGACAAGGAGAAGGAAACCTCTCTGAAAGCTGACCCACGTGTTTCTATTTCATAACTCCATCACGACCCCACTGATGGCGTGCGTAAACCAGCAGCTTGTGGAGACAGTGGTGTCCTGGAGCTGTGCAGAATCATGGTCCTTCTGCCCAAAACCACAGCACGTCTTTTCATCTTCGCTTGCCACCAAGCACTTGCTGAGCTCTGCTTCCTCCCCCTGGTCTAATCTCAATCCAGATTTGCATGGCAGAAGTGGCATGACCAAGAAAAGGATCTTGCAAATTTTGCAGTGGCTCTTGGGGGCCAATCCTCAAGTCCTGGTCTCACCATGTGCTGTGGAGCTCACGCTTCTTGCCCACGAGGAAGGAGCAAAATAACCAGGTAGCTGCTGAGAGAGCAGAAAGTAGTCAATTAGTCCTCAGCCCTTGGCTTTGCAGTCGATTAGAAAGTCACCTTGTGATCAATCAAATCTAGACAGGCTGCAGGGGTGAGGCTGTGGCTTGTTAAAGAGGAAGCTGTGCGGTGGGATGGCTGCGAGAGGGACTATTGATCGCAGCAGGCTGAGGGTAAATGGTGGTATACAAAGGCTGGTAGGACAAATCACAGGGGATACAGGTGTTAATCTGTGTGCTTTCAGCGAGATGTTGCAAGTGACAGAAAGTGGGTCAGCCAGAAGGTAGGATGAGCATGGAAGATGGCACAATGGCTTCAGAGCCCTGATCCTGCTATGAGGTCTTGCTGCCCACCTAGGGGATGGGATGGAACTCCCTCCTTTCTGGTCCAGAGCTTGGTCACCTAGCGTTAACCTCCATGTTATAGCATGTTGGGCCAGTCATAAAGTCTGTAATACACTTGATACTCTTAGAGGTCAAACCTACAGAGACGGGGTTGGTTCCTGCTTGCCATCATTCGCATGGAGAACTGAGTGTCCCAGTCTCCGGTGCGGATGCTGGCTCTCAGGCCATGTTCTCTGTTGCACAACATTGGCTTTGCAGCTCTTTGGCATAAAGCTTTGTTCATGGAAACTTCATTTCTGATGCTGGATAGCAGACTGGTGCTGCACAGATGCTTTTCTCCCAACTGCTTTTCTCAGGAAAGATTTTGCTCTGAGACAGATGCTTTTCTGAGGGCATATTTCATCTGAATGTTTTGTATCTATTCCTCTTTTTGGTTTCTGCTCCTTCTTCTTTCTGCTTTTTCCAGGAATGCAGAAAAGGCCTGAAGCCTAACTTTTCCAGATAACGCTCTTCTGTTTTAATTTCCCTCCTGCAAAGTCTTCAGTCATTTGAGGAGAAACCAAAAAATAAAGCCATGAAAACCTGCAGGAGGAAGAAAGTACAACACTCTTCTGTATTGGCTTTTATCTTATACATAGAGATACAACTTCCCTTTGCTGTGTTCACTTAGGGTGGTTATGTCCATTGGAATCAGTGTTTCTGTTGGTGTAACTTGCATTCTTTCTGATTTATAAATGCACAGGTAACTGTCAGGACAGGATTTTTCCCTGTAAAAGGGGAAATGGTGCAGAACAGTGCTCTCCTCTAGCTGCAGACCCTCATCCTCTGCAGGCAGGGCTGTGTGTTTAAATAATCCTGGCTTGGCTGGCTTCTGGGGAGATGAACGTACTGGGTTGCAGGAGGTGAGGATCCTTTAGACTTTGTCACTTCAGTGCCTGATTTAAAAATCTGCATTTAGGTACTGAGTATGCTGGGACTGAAGTGGGCTTTGGGGTGTAATCAGGGCATCTGCAAATTGGTTCGTCTCCACTAGCTGCTGAAGGAGACAGTTCCTCTGTAACAAGTCCAAGTTGTTCAGTAGAGGCATAGTTCTGTGCTGTGCAGACCTTGATATGAGTAAAAATCAAACAGGTGGGGACCACGTGTGTTCTCTGGAAATTTGCTTTGCTTGACCTCTCTGTTTATATATATGTGTGTGTGTGTGTAAAAATAAATTAGCTTTGACCTGATAGGGCTGTGTTGTCTGATTTTTTTTTTTTTTTTTTTTTTTTTTTTCTGATAGAGTTCTTTCTAATCCTTTTGATTTCCTTTGTTTCATGGGTTTCCAGAAGTTGGAGATCTCTATGGAAAAACAAAGCTATTTTCTATGCCAGTATGCATTCCTGATTATTTCACTGAATTTGGTAAAAGGATTATGACTGTAAAGCAAGAAAAGAAACTAACTGAAAAAAATAACTTACTGCAGCATGCTGTCTGCAACATTTAATTTACAAACTAATTTGTGAGAAGAGAAAGTGTTGAGAGGGATGAGTTTAAGAGATCAATGGCTGTTTTAAAGGGCTGTCATGGAAGTTAACGGCTGGAGTCATGCAGGTTTTAAAGCTCTTATTCTATGTATGTGTTGTGCTGGAATCAACAGGATGGCTCAAGAGATTTTCTTCTTTAGAAGCAGCTGTTGAATACAGCTGCATTGGCTGGGTCACCAGCTAAAGGTATTGTCCATCATGCATGGTGGCTTAAGCACACATCTCCCAGCAACGTGTTGTGAAAAAATCTTTCTTAAGCAGTTTTGGGGTGCTGCACCCAAAAATAGGGAGCAGAAAAATCAGCTGATGATTGTTCATATAGAATTGTTTGTCAGGTTTCACGTGCTGTAGTTCCTGCACTGGCTTGCTCCTTATGTGAGCTGTGCTGATGCATGTATGTCACTTCTTGCTTAGCAGCCTGATCAGTGCATGCTCAGAAAAGGTTTGTCGGGTGTTTTTCCTCCTCATCTTGTCTCCTGAAGTGTCCCTTGAGCCCACATGGGAGATATGCCTGCAAACCAGGCCTGGTCACATGTGTGTTTGCAAAAAGTCCATCCCAGTTCATGCCCATAAACGTAAAACCATAGAATTGTTTGGGTTGGAAAAGACCTTTAAGATCAAGTCCAATCATAAACCTCACACTGGCAAGTCCACCACTAAACCATGTCCCTAAGTGCCACATCTATAGATGCGTAGTCTAAATGGCTGCTTTTTGGCTACCTCTGTGTCACATCCTTTGAATAACCTGAGTGGAAAATGCCATGTGGATAGGGCCTTACGTGTCTGAAGTGTCACCAAAATTCAGCCGTTCTTTTGTGTAGCCCTGAAATATGGATCCCATTTCCAGGGCAGTTCTGTGTGCACAAGGTCAACTATAAGGATGAGGTTGAGATGGTCTGAGGAAACCTGTAATATTTCAACCACTCTCTTTGCATTTGAATCGGTCTTTGCCAAGCCTGCAGGCTGTTTGACTGAGCTATCAGCATGCGTACGTTTGTATTCTCACCATTAAACCAATCTCATTTGCTTTGCTGTTGTTTTTAACACTACCCCAGCCCTGGCCTCTGAAGCTTTTTGAAAATAACATTTACAATAATATTTTTAACAGTTCCGTAGTATACAAAACTCCAGCGCCCTGGCAGGACTCCCGGAAATTTGCTGAAAGTTAATGTGGTCAACTCTTAAAAAGGAGAGATTTTTTCCGCTTGACTCTTGCTTGTTAAACTCTCTGAGCCCAACATGTTGTTCCCTGCCGCTTGAAAAAACAAGGAAAGTCCCAATTTTAGCAGTGCTAGTTTGAGTAGCTTTCCAGCTGAGCCATATTTCAGGGGCAACTGTGGCTTATTATTATTTTTTTACGGTGGTGTGTCCCTACACCTTCAAACCAAAGTGTTAAGTGGTGCTCAGGCAGGAGTAAGTAGGTGCTGCTTTCCCTGGAAGCCTGGGGATGATAAACTGCAGAGGAAGATGCCATTTGCTTGTGCTGCAGTAGTGGCAAGACATCCCAGCTTGGAGACCTTGTTTGATGTTGGATGCTGAGCCTCTGTGGGGGGGGAAATAGTCCTTTTTGGGGTAGGTGATACTGTAAATCCCGTTTCAAATCAGTAATAGGCTGCAGAGTAATAGGCTCTCAATGCTGGACTGCGCTTTTCCCACTTTCCTAACATCCATCCTACATCCTTACTCCTAGTAAGTCTCTTCCAGTCACTTTTTTGTCTTCCCTCACATGTGGGGAAAAATTGCTCCTCTTCATCCTTTCCTCCCCTACTTTGCTTTCCACAACTTAAATGCACAGAAGCTGGAGTCATGTCTAGATAGAGAGTACATTGGTGGTGTTTCCCTTGAACTCAGTGTTGCTGAATCCCTTCCCAGCCAGGAGTATGGGGAGAGAAGGGAAAACCCGGGATTAATTTTTAAAGTGGATTAATAATTTTGCATACAGCTCTCATGTGTACTCATGTTCTGCGCTCAAGTAGCTGTAAAGGAGTTGAGCCACTTCGGCAGCAGAATTGAGTTCAACTCAGTCAAATCGAAGCTGCGTTTGTTCTAGATGAGAGCATCTATACTGGGCTTTTCTGCAGGTTAAGTAACTTCCAACAGTTTCCTGAGCAGACACGAGCAGCTGAAGTCTGTCTTGCGTGCACAATGCAAACCTGGAATACGAGTAATGTATTGCCTCAAGATCCCCGGGAGCCGACACTTGGCTGAGCTCTTACTTCTGTTGCTTGATAGGAGACATATTTGTGCGTGGTGAGGTTACCAGGGCAGTAGTTTGTAGATTGACAGTGGAGATTTAGGGATTTACAGTGGAGACTGGTTCCGCTAGCTGTGGGAGCAGTGGAGGGCAAAGTGGAAGCCCTGTTTTGGATGCTCGCTGGTTTGTATTGTAAACTGCCAGCCCTTGGAGGCTCTGACCAGGGAGCTTAGCTGGAGGAGAAGGGGGATGCCGCTTTGAAGTGTGTTGGAGTAGAAAAGTGGTTTTTCCTTTTTTTTACCCCTTATTTTTTCCCCTTCTCCCCCCCCCCCCCCCTCCGTTTTTTAAGGGAGATAATAAAAGAACAGAATTTGTATTAGAAACAGGAATTTGTCCTTCTGTAACAGGAAGCTGCTGGTATGTATTTTTGGGAAGCCACGGAAATCGACAGTGTTTGCAGTCCAATTTGAAGGCTGGCTGTGCTCAGGATTGACAAGATTTGCTAAAATAGAAAACCTCTTTTCTCTGGTGTACCCGTGGAAATTTCCTGCACTGTGTGCAGGGGCTTGTTCACTCACGAGAGCTGGGCAAGTGGGGTCTCAGGGGCTTGCTATGGCAGAGGTGATGGAGAAGAGCACAGGGTAGGGCTCTGCTGATGGAAAGGTCACCTGGTTTTTTCCAGGGTTTGTTTGCATGGTTCCTGTAGGTGCATGCTTTTGTAACTAGATACGGATGGCAAAGGTCTGAAAGGTCTCCAGAAAGCCATTAGAAAAGTCTATTATGCTGATAGGAGAGTTAACCTGGGGTATCAGAGGAATTTAGGGTTAATCCAGGCTATCTGCATGTGGCCCTTGATGCAAACTCTGCATGCAGCTTAATTGCTGGAAGTGCCTGCATCGGTTCTGAAAGCAAAAGCAGTGAAGATTTGGGCTGTTTCCTGCTCTTGTTATACTCAGTTGGAATTTTTATACTGCTTTCTTGGTGGGGGTGTGCTCTCGATTCAGTGTTGCGTAGACCAACTGTTGCTCCTCAAGACAGGATTTTTAACCTTTCCAAGTGTGTTATTTCCTTGTCTCCTTCTCTGTCTTAGAAAAGGATAGAGGAGAGTCCCTGGTGGCTGTGGGCTCTTAGGCTAAATGATGCTGTCCTGAGAGGAAGCTGCAGCAGCAAAAGGAACAACGCACTTTGGGGCACATGTATGTCTCCGCCTCTGCTGCTTTCTTATCGCATTCCCTTCCTGCTCGTCTCTCTCAAAATAGGTTGGATAAATATCCTCCTGCTTGCCAGCACCGAGGCGCTGGAGCTGCAGAAAATCATTTTAATCCACGCTTGTGGTCATTCCATGGTTCACTTCAGATTTGTTATTGTGTTTAAATCTATTTGACTGAGCTGGGAGATTTTCATTTTTCTACTGCTTCTGCTCAATCCATGGTGCTTTAACACTCCAGAGTTTGTGTCTGTGTCCTGGCGTATGCAGCTCTCATTGACTTTGGGGCAGTGTTGCCTGCAGTGACTGCAGAACAGGAATGTCTTAGGCTTCCCATGCAAGTCTGGAGTGTTCAAGATGTCTCTTCATTTACTCATGCTGTCACACAGGTTTATGTGTGCTTATCGGCCAGCTAAAGTGGATTGGTCTTCGCCGATCACTTCTATCGTACTGCTCTTTGAAAGGTGTCCATCTTTAGGTGGGTTATGCCTTCATTCAGTCTAAAATGAGTTTTTTCACTGGAGCAGGACTGACTCCAGCAGGTTCAGGTTTATACTCCTTAAGTTTCTCTGTGAGGAAAAAAAAAAACCCAAACAACCTGTGGTGGGGCACAGAGCTTTGGCTCCGTGCAGCATACCAAGGGACTGAACCCGCTTCTGCAGCAGTTTTGGGCAGATTAGCGGATAGCCATGAGTAGCACTTGGCAACAGCCAGAGACTTGGGAAGGGCTGTTAGGGACATGCTTGCCATGAGGGACATGTGGAGCGTACGTTGCTGCTGAGAGCTGCCTAGACTCAGGGTTTTTTTTATCCCATGCAGTCAGAGGAAAGCTGGTCCAGCCTTGAGGAACCTTGGCTGGAATTTGAAAGGCCTAAATACAGGTTTGATACTAAATTCTGCTTTGATACAGGCTGCCTCTGGGGCTGACTTTCCATGTCCTGCTGTTAGGCTGTTCCCCAAGTGGGTGTTATCCCATAGGGCTGCCACAAAATGCAATGCGTTAAAGGTAGAGTATTGCTTTAGAGTTGCATTAAATGATGTAAAAATACATTACAAGTATAATGTATTAAAGATACCTGCTCGCGACAAAAGGGGATGTGTGGCACAAGTATAAGTTGTTTCCTCCCAAGGCTTTAAAACTATAAAGGTACCAGGTTTGTAGTGTGTTACCTTTGGGGCGTGTAGAGGTGGAGGGACTCCTGGTCTCATTTCCTAACTAAATGGTTCTTCTCTTTCCTCCAGCCCAGGTGATGGTGGGGAAATGCCTTGTGAAGAGTGGTCCTGTTCAGTCTCTGTTCCCATTGGCACATCAAAATTAACTTGTAACCTCTGTGTATGTTTGTTATTACAGGGTGGATGCTTGAGAGTGGAGGATAAGGTACAAGTGTCTGGGACCGGTGGAATGGAGGCCTGATGTAGATGGAAAGATGGGTAAGAATTGGATTCCCCTGAAGCAATTAACAGCCTGCTAACTTTGGCTGGGGCTACCGAGCATGACAGCAGAGTGTGAGACATTACCAGGATGGTCTGGCTGAATATTACATTGCTTTCTAATGTTTTGCCTTTCAGTGGTGCCAGAATTAGACAAATCTTCTTCTTACTATCAGTGTGATCTGGTGCTTTGTGTTCTAGGTGGAGCTTCTTCCCAAGTCTGCCTTGTATTTCTGGGCAGAGCATCTTCATTCCCTGTATCTCTTCTCCCAAGGAAGGTTCTGTTTCAAACAGACCCTGAGTAAATTGCTTTTCTAATTGGTGACCTGGATTACCTTCACCTTCTCCCTTTTCCACTGGAATAGTTGTGTATCAGATGCTCTGAGGTGCTGAGGGAGACTTTTCTTTTTTTAAAAAATAAAAAAAGTGGAAATCATTTATAGTTCTGGAGGTACATAATGATCTTGATGTAATCTCTACTGCTGAAGAAAATTCATTATGTCATAAATCGGGACCGCCTGGAAGTTCTGGACTGTCTCAGTTTTAGTACATAAATAATCAGCTCAGTGATGCTGGCTCACGTGAGCAGTGGTAAGTGTGAGAGCCCCAGCCCTCCTTCAGGTTCTCATGCCATTGGCCATCAAACTTTCACATTACTCTTGCAAAATCATACCTTACTTGCAGGAAAATGTCCATGCCTTGCTACTGTGCTTGTAACCTGTCACACAGGTGGGACACAGTTGCAGGGTTTGCCTGGTGTCTTCCCATCCCCGCTAAAGGACTTTGCAGAAGATGCATGCATTACTGACAGTTCCAAAGAGGTCTACAAGCTATTTTGCCAGCCAGTAGCAGTTCAGGAACTGTAAAGGTTTCTGCTGCTCCTCTTTAATTTTGCTGGAAAGAGAAAGCTCAGCAGATTGAAGAACAAGGCCAGGTTCTACCTCACATGAGTGTCAGCGCTTGATTAATGCGTGGAGCTATTTGAGCTTTGATTGTCCTGTTTCCTTCACCAGAAGAGACAGGTTTTGAGGAGTCTAAACACATCTCCTGAAATGGCTTCCTGACCCGGTGACCCAAGAAAGAAGAGGTGTTGGAGGAATCCTGGTTGAAGCTGAGCACCTCACTTCCGCATTTGCAGCATTTATACAAGTTCACCCAAAACTTTTCAGGGCTGGTTGAAATCTTGCTTAAAAAAATAAAAAGGAGATGGGGGTGGAATACCTGTAAATTTAGGGATTGACCTTGCAGACCTGGTAGAAAAGTGATTCAGGTGATAGTGGTTTGAATTTAAAAAGTGAAAAATATTAAGCTGCTACCAGACCTTAACTGTTTGTCCTCATCCATGGAGAAAGGAGAAAAGTGGCATTTACCCCATCCTGGCTCTACCTCTCTGGTTGTTTTTTTTTGCTCCTCCTCTGCTTCCTAGAAGAGAGATTTTGTGGGGAGAGGACTAATTTGAAGCCAAGGTTAAAAAAAAAAAAAAAAAGAGGGGAAGAGAAAGTCCAGACTGCTTCTTCAATATAAAGAATGACAAATTTCAGTTTTAAATCCCTAGTGAAAAACCCCACAATGTTTTAGAGACATTTTCACTTTAAAGGTGAGGGCCACTCCTTTGTCAATGCAATTTATTTTTAAGAAGAAAAGTTCAGACTTGCTCTGAGCACCAGTAGGGAATGAGTTGCTGGCTCCAGTCCAGTTCTCAGCAGATAGTTTGATGGCTTCTTTTTCAGAGAACATGGTTGGTACTCCTCGGTGCCTTCAAACTGTCAGCTGTGAACACAGTATGGGCACACTGGGGAAGCAGTAATCGCGGGAATGCTGAAGAGAGCACCCTTCTGCAGGGCGCTCTGACTGTTTTTTGGGAAGGCAAGCTGAGCTGGTAGGAGTCTTATGCAGATCTGCAGTTCTGCTTACACATGTGTGTGGGTGGAAGGTGCTGTGCATGTCCCCCTCCCCAAATGCCATTGCTTGGAGCGTATTGCAGTGGCTTGTCACTAACACAGCATCAATGCCTGTTAGATCTGCCGGGCTGCATTCAGCAGGGATCGTGGTGTGGTCCTGAGTCTGGTCTCTGGCTTGACTGTTGGAGCAAGATGAAGTGATGTGTATCTTGATCAGTCTTACGGAGTGGTGTGTGTTAGTTAAAGGATTGTTGCCACAGCTTTGCTGATACACAGAAAATTAGTCTGAATTTTGAGGTTTTTTGTTTCACACATACCCCTCCCTTCTATATGTGTGCTTGTTTCTTCTGCACATAGAGGTGAGGGAGCATTTTCAAGGGAAGCGCAGGGAGCTTGCAGTCATGTAACTGACCACAGAGGAGGTGTATCTCAAGATCCATTCCAGGTCTACCATTCTTCTTAGGATCCTATTTATAGTCTACTCAGTGTCTCAGAGTTCAGCACAGGGCTGTTCACTCCTGGACAGGTTCTAGGGAAGCTGTATGACCGTGTACGGAGACCGCAAGACGGGAAGTGGGGACTTCTGGGATCTCTGTGGGCTGCAGTTCTGACATAGCAGTTTGGAGGTGTCACGCGGTGCAGTGGCACTTGGACTAGCCCTCTGCAGCCGTGGCGTCCCAGCGCTGCAGGGAGGTTGCTCAGCTGTTGCAGGTCCAAGACGGTATCTCTACACGTGCCAGCTTGGGGTCAACCTAAGCAGAGGTCCTTGGCATTGGGTCTGGTGTGTGGACATGGTTATGACCATGTCACTTAATGCTTATTTATTCTTTTAATGCTGTTTGTGAAGGATCTGGATGTATCTCTGCAAGATAGATCAGAGGGTTTAATTTGAAAAGGAAGTAACTGGATACAGCATAGGATCTCAGGATGGAATTGCTCTGGTTTTGCTTCATGCTTTGGTCTTCAATAAATAACTTGGGCTCCCGTTTAGTGCTGTCCTGGGACACTTTACTCCAGGTGTATAACAGTTGTGTTTGCGCTGAAGTGTTTGACACTTTCTTTGTATGGAAAACAAAGATTTGGAAAGGCGTTGGGAGGACTTTGTGATTTCTAGAGGGAGACATGTGGCCATGCTGTAGGTGTTCAGTCACTGCTTCAGAAGATGACCACGTTTCCTGAGTGGGTCGGGTCTTGGGTATGGAGATGAAGTGGGGTGAGATGACTGAGCATGGTCTGAGACACATCTTCAGGAAGGCAAATCCCCAGCGCACCTTGCTGGACACTGATCATCCAAAACGGTACGGGAGCCTGAAGTGGTTATCTGCTGTCAGTTTGGTGCTGTAATTCCTGCAGGCTGGAAGAATAATGAACTAATTTTTAACGTGGTTGTTGGGCTGCTATTCTTCTCAGGCTTCAGAGAGTCCACGTGACATATGCCTTTTACATTGGCTTTTTCAGCTTTGATAATGAAAGAAAAACTGGAGTGGAGATCATGTGTGTCCCAAAGCAGGATGTTCCACCTTCCCTGGCACAGAACAGGTCCCCCAGCTCGCAGTGCATTTCCATCTGCCACCTTTCTGTGAGGGTCCAGGACCTCTTTATAATTTGATCAAACATAGCTGTAGACCAGTGAGTGTGTATGACACGTCTAAAAATGTCCACGTCTCCAATACAGCACAATGAAAGGACTGTGGTCAATAGTGGTTAAAAATTGCTGTGTTTAAACATGACCTCACAGTAAAAGTAATGTTTAAAAACTGCAGAAGTTGATATAAGAAGCATCAGCTTGTTTATTGCCTTTTTTGTTTTTGTTTAAAAATTACTGAAGTATTCTTAATTCTGGTTATGAAATGCTGTGTGTATGCACGTGTGTTTCTGATGATAAAAGCTCCAGAACACTTACCTATTCTGTTCAGCATACGTATGCATAACTCAAAAGTTTAGGTCTCTAGTACTTTTCTGGAGCGAGTGTGACTCTTGCTTCAGCGGGAAGGTAATCTGAGGTGCAGGAGATGGGAGAATGATGCCTATTTACAATATTGCCTTGACGGTGGGTGTGTTTGGAGAAAACGAGTGCAGGCTGGGCTGGCAGGATGTGCTGCAGCTTGCTGAAGGAGGAGGGGGCCTGTTTGCACAGCCATGGTCTGGCCATTTAACCCAATTCAGTGTTTTTTTGCGGGGGCTGCTGAGGCTGAGAGAATTGCCCCCAGTTGCTGGGAGCAGAACAGACCAACTCGCCTTATCCCCCTGCATGCAGGCACTGATGTCTCAGCTCTCCCATGACATATTTTCCTCATTCTTCAGTCTAAGGTAGTGGGTTTGCTCTTCACTTGCTCTTCGTATGCTGAGAGCTATTAAAAAAAAGTAATTCAGGTTGAATTGCAGCAGTTTATCTTGTAAGGCACATCGGACGCTCAGGTTTTGTTATTTTCGAGAAGTGTCTGAGTTAAGAGGTGTCCGTGTCACCTCCCTTTCCTGGCACTGTGCCCATTGCACCCAGGGCTTCTGTTGAGGGTCACGCCAGGCACTTCGGGCACCTGGGGAAGGCGGGACTGGACCTGCATCGCTGTATCTGGGATGTCGCAGCCGTTGGTGCAGCAGCAGGTTATGAGTTCATGGGCTCTGGGCTGTGGCTTTGAGCACTGGAAGTAACTGGGCTGGGAGGGAGAAAGAGGTCTTTATGAGCCTGCAAATAACCTTCAAAGGTATTGGAGGCAGTCAGGGGAAATAACTTGCCAGCTATGTTTCTTGCTGGGTAAACATTTTTCTCCTTTCAAGTGTGCTCAAGAGAGAGGTATAGGTTGTGGGGAGAGGTAATATCTTTTATTAGACCAAACTGATAGAGGTGGAAAAAAACCAGTCTGCCTTTTAGGCACTAAGCCCTTCTTCAGAAGGAGCAAATTTTAAGCTTAGGGGGAAAACAGGCTGGAAAAATTGCCCAGAGTTTAATTTAATTATGTTAATCCATTAAAGGAAAAGGTAGCAAGTGTCTGTGGAGCAATGGGCAGGCTTAGCAAAAAAGCTGTGAAAGTTTGTTGTGGGATGAGTGAGAGAAACCAGTACCTGGTAACTTTGAAGTGGTGAGGAGTTTTGCAGGCAGATGCTGTGGGAGAAGAAGCATCGTGCCATAAAACCAAACAGCCCCTGTATTTTTTTTATATTTAATGCTTAGCAGAGCTATGGGTGTGCAAAATATTCTTAAATGTTAATTTTTCAAGGGTCTAGCCCCTGCTTGCAGCTCTCCTAGACTAATTTTAATCTGCAAAAGCAAATGAGAAACAACAGTTTTGTGCTAGAGCAGTGTTAGCTTTATAGATGGACTCTATCTTAAGGGTCTCTTCCAACCGAAGTGATACTTTGATTCTAAGAAGTGGAGATTTAGCATGGTTTGCCTTGCAGCACCCTGCTGTTGCAGGAAAGCCCTGACTCTCACTGCTCTGTCTATTCCTACTTCTGCCTCCCGTCTTCCCCAGGGCTGCAACTGGGAGGCACCCAATGCCAGAGCCTGCCTAGGGCTTGGAGACCTTTGGCAGCTGGAACGGTCAAGGCTGGGTTAGATTTCCCTGTGGTGCTGCGTAGGGTGAATGCTTGCTTTTTGGCTGACAGGCTTCCTTGCTTAATCTTTGCTGTGCTTTACATCTCGTTAGGAGCTGCAGTAGCAGGGGATCGAGGTATGCTGTCATTCTCTGCGCCCCTTAGTAGGGTTTGCAAACACCTCCAGCTTTGCAGCTAAGTTCAGAGGTGCTTAAAGGTAAGTAGCTTACCCAGTTACACCTTCATTAGCCAGCAAAACACGTTGTGGGCTGTGCTTTGCCACTGTTTTTTTTTATTATTGAACCATCCTGTCTCCTGCTCTAGGATCCAAGTTGCTGGCTGGATATGAGGGGCAGCACCTGTTTCTGCAGCTCCCCTCTCTTCAGAAAATCTTTCTCCCTCCAACAAACACCATCCAGTTTTAACCCAGATGTTTGGTCCATTAGCCAAGGAGGGTTGAAGGGTGTGGGGTGCCATTGTTGAACCCCCACAGGTTGTTACAAAGCCCAGCAGCAACACTGTGCTGGGGAGAGGGGCTGCGAAAAGGAGGGAGGAGGGTTTTGTGCCTGAGCCTTTATCCGAAAGCCACAGGATAAACCCCCACAAGGACAAAGGTTTTTGCCCATCTCCAAGCTGTCCAGCTCGGATACCCGTCAGAGCGCAGCCTCTGAGCAGCGCTCCCCATCCTGCCCTGCTGGGGAGTTCACCTGCCCTCATCCCTGAGCGGCCTTGCCCTGACCGAATCTAGCCGTCGGGGCTGTATATCTGGGGGGAAATGCTTTCATAGGGGGCTTTGCTGCCCTCCGTGTCTGCAGGGATGTATGGGGGACATGGTGACAAGCGTGCACAGGGACGGGAGCTGTGGAGGAGGGCAGCGTGTTGCAGAATGTGGGCAGGCTCTAATCGCGTGGAGTGTTACTGTGCGTGGTGCCGTCAGAGGGGTGGCTGTTGTGGGAGTGGAGGGTTGCGGCGAACCACAGATGCAACCTTGCTTTCCTTCCCTGCTGGTCTAAACCAAACACCTTTTGGATCCCGAGTCCTTTTCCACTGCGAAAGTCCCTGGTAAACCTCTGGGATGAGTATACCTCGGTATCATGCCACAGCTCTTTGCATTCATCAAGAGAAATTTCTTGTAAGATTTGTGGCTTAGCCTCTGAAACTTTAACACAAGTGTTAAAACTTGCCATTCGATGTCCTTGGAAGGTTTTGTATTGGTTTTTGCAAGGTACTGATCGCTCAGTGGTGTAAGGACACAGCTCTTGCCTTACCTAAACTGAGGTGCAGTCCCAGTAGTTACTTTAGTTTTTGGGTTTCCCTGGGGAAATTCAGAGGGCAGTTGAAGTTCTTCATTATCTCACGCCCTGGATCTCAAATAAGTTATGACATAACATATTAATTTATTCACCAGTTTATTCTCCTTTGCTGTTCTCTCAATGCTCTTATAGACATGTTAAGAGTCCAGTCACTTCATATTACATTGGAGATGTTTGCTTATTTGTGTACATTAGTATTTTGGGGACTGGTTGTGTCCTGTCGTGGTGACCAGAATTAGTTACATATGTGATACATTGCTTTACTAATTATAATTTTAAAAAATAACTCGTTTAGCTTTTTTCAAACAGGTTCTTGCCTTCCCCTCAAGCCCACTCCTGAGCACTAAGTTCTGTCCCCCTTTGCAAGGGCATGTAAAGGGAAGGGTTGGTTTTGATCTGAACAGGTTCTTTGATCTGTTGACTGTGTGATTTTACCAATAGTTGGATGGCTCACCTAAGGGATAGCATGGGGTAGAGCAGGAATAGGAGGCAGGAATTCTCAAAAGGAGCTTTACCCCTGAGAAAATGGCTTGTGAGACAGTATAACTGTACCCTAAACCCACAGATATTTTATGGACACTTGGTGTGATGGACGTCTGTAGCTGCTAAAAGTCTCTGATGGGTTTGGTTTTGTTTATTTTTACAAAGGGGTTACTGGTTGTGCTAGAAACACAGTATTAAAAATCCAAACCGATGTCACTTATGGAGAGCGAGTATTTACCATAAGTTTGTCAGGTAAAGTTTGTTAATAATCTTTGCTACCTATTAAATGGTGCACCCTTTAGCATCGTAATTTCTTGATAAGAAGAAATGCACTTTCAGGAAACCCGAGCACGTTGCAGCATTAGTTATCTATGTGAATTTGTGTGTCCAAAGTTAAGACGTCAGCGAACAAACTCCTGCCAAGAAATCCTGTGTATCAGAAGGGTCTTTCCTCACTTCCTCATGTATAATTGCTCTGCTCGACCTGCTGAGCTGTGCCCTGCCCTTGAGTCGTACACAGGGGTGACCTTGCCATCCCTTGGGTGGGGTTGCAGGAGGGTGAACGACAGCAGGATCCAGCTGCCAGCGAGCCCTTTGCTGACTTGCAAAGGGAGCGTGCTCCACTGGTGTGTCTGCTGCAGTGCCCAGTAATTGGGCTGGGGGAGGGTAATTGGGTAATTTTTCTCCTTATCAGATACTGGACGCTGCTCCAGACAGTGGCAAAATGATTTGTGCATGTGGGTTTAATTTACATGGAGGTTTATCTGCACCTCTCATAGATGGATTCACGCAGCAATCTGTTTTGCCACAGTTCATTCACAGACAGCCCTTCTAAGGGGGGGTGAGTTGTAAGAGAGCATTTGTACTTGCCTGTGAGAGTGTCTGGATCCCTTCTTTACTTGCTTAAGGGCTTTTGTTATGGTCCAAATCAGGGTTTTGAGCTTCTAGCTCACTGGTCTCCTTCCTTAAATTGACTGGGACAGTGTTTACTTACTAATTGATCCTGTCTGCTATTGAGAATCATAGAATCATTCAGGCTGGAGGAGGCTTTTTAAGATCAAGTCCATGCTGCCTTGGTACCTCTGCCACTGGTATCTTGTGCATGGCTTGAATCCTGGTTTCTCTTCATCTCCAAGCTGTTGTGGTTTGTTTTTTTTTCTCTCCTCTGGCTTTTGGAGAAAAGACAACATTTGTCTTCACAAGCAAGTTCTTTGACACCTGCTTTCAAATAGGTGTTTTCTAGTTACCAGGTCCAGGAAAGCAAACCCAGGACTGATACGGCATTGACCTTTTGATGAAGGCAGCAGGCAGTCCAGGTTGCTGTTGGTCCAACAGATGTGAACTTTCACTGTAACATGTGACCGTTTGCTGTTACCCCATGCTCACACCGCAAATAGAAGCGAAAAGGACTTGTGGCCATTGAACGCTACTCTGATGTTTGCTCTGCTCTTCATGAAGAAAAAAAAAGACAACCAGAAAGAGCTGTAGGAATGAACTAAGGATTACTCTAATGGAAGAAGCTATGTGTTTCCATTTAGTTAAATGAAGAAGATCGCTGTCTGTCAATACCTGCAGAAGATGGGGGAGGGATTTCTGTTAATAGAGGGGTCTGTAAGGTACAGGGATATCAAGATTTAATGAGTAGAATACAAAGTGAGCTATATTCAAATGGGAGGTGAGATAGGTATTTGTTGCAGAGAAGTTATTGGAATAAGTATGCTAGTTCTTCAAACTGAGACTTTTAGAAAGCTGTTCAGAAAGAGGCTGTTTTGCTTGATTCCAAGTCAAGATTGTGATGTAGAGGCTGCTAAATGAATTTCTGTGGCCTTTGTATACAGACAGTAAGGCTAGATCAAGTTTCTGAATTTAAACTCTGTTAATGTATTTAGCTCTGGCTGCAGACTTGTGTAGTCTTTATCAAGACTTTTGTCTGTCTCAGATTCCTGTCCATCAGATGAGACATAAAAAACCTCTTATCTCTCTCTCCATCTGACAGTTTAGCTGAAAATCCATCAGGGCAGGGACTGCCCTTTGCATGTACTGGCTGATGCTGAGGCAGTGGGTCTTGGCTTTCGATTGAGGTTCTCTGTGGTAAATGATAAATGTCATATACCAGTGAATCCAAAAATTGTGTATTTTTCAAAAAACAGACAAGGAAATGGTGATGTCTTTCTCAGGCCAAAGTTAACATTGTCAGTGGCATAGTCATATGGTTCTGTATTTCTTTTCACTATGTTTTATTACATTTGAGTATTTTTGTCACTATATGCTCGAAGCCGTGCCTTTTGAAAAAAGGCCTTTTTAATGAAGATGACAATGTTTCTGTGAGGCTTTCCATCCTCTCTTCATCCCCTTTCAAACTTCGCAGAACTCTTTCCTCTGCCTGGGGATATCCCCAGCAGCTGCATCACCTTCCAGAGAGGTGGATGCTAGCAATAGATGGTGCCACTGGAATTTACAGAGACTCGATGGCTGAACTGGGTGATCAGCATCATGGTTGCAAAAAGCACAGCAAGATGTTCAGTGACCACAGGTGGTCATGCTGGTGGTTTTACGTTGGATCCAAGCGGAAGTGTATGTGACAACTTACAGCCCCTTAGCTACATGCTCCAGCCTTCTTCAGTAATGACTCAGAGGACAATACTCTACCCTTCTGCAACGCCCTGGATTTTTCCCTGTCTTTTCCCAGCCCTAGCTCTGCCTGGTGTATGTGAGAGGCCCAAATCAAAATTTGACATGTTTTACAAGACTCTGTTTTACTTCTGCAGGCTTTTCTTGGTGCTTCATCCGGTTGGTGCTTTTTTGGTTTTTTGCAGCGTTCATGGAAGCAGCTTCATGGAACTGCCGTAAGCTGCTTCTTAGTAATGACCTATTAGTGAAGCCAACAATAACAGCACTGTCTAGACCATCTGAACACAGCTAAATTATTCCTTTGTCCCTTCTTCATTTGCTTTCTCTCCTGACTGTTGAATTGTTTTGGGTGGTCCACGTTGACCTTCAGGCTTGCTGTTTCTCCCTTGACTTTCTTTTTTTTTTTTCTTTTCCTCTTTCAGCAGTGAGCCTACTGCACTAAGACTGAAACTCCAAGTTCCTCTCTCCTGCATACATGCTGGAACCAAAGCCATGTAGCTGTACCGGAAATCTGTATATGAAGGGCAGAGAGATGTGTCATCTTGTGGCTTTTTTATTTTACTTCGTAATTGATTTTGCTAAGTACTGAATGCCCCAGATTCACGTTCGTGGTGTCTGGGACCTGTGAGTCTTAACATCTTACAGAACTGAAAACTTGATGAGAGAAGGAGGTATTTTGGTTTTGATACAAGATCTTGCCAGAGTGGATCAGTGTACTTTAAAAGTATAAACCAAACCCTCCCACATCCACTGTAGCTCGACTGGTCATTGCTTCTTCGGCGTGCTCTTGGTTGATTTCTTGTGTGTGTTCCTCTCGTCTATTTGACTATGGATATTTCCCCCCACCCTCAAACCTTTGGGAAATGAGTATCTTTGAGACCTCTGTTATATTTGGTTGGAAGTGGTCCTTGGTTGGGTGGGCTGGCAGCATGGTCGAATGAGCTTTGTCACGGGAAGCAGATTTAAAAAGCACAAAATTGGGGTGTTGGTGGGAAGTAGGGAAGAAAGAAATTAGTTTGCTGCTAAGGGAAATAACTGAAGATAAAGACAGAGCTGAGGATGGAAGACAAGACATTAGGGACGAAGGGACAGTGCTAAACACAATTGATTTTTAAGTTTCATTTTTGCTGCCTGTGTAATCAGCTTTTCTTTGTCCTGGTCTTCCATTGTAGAAATAGTCCTGTTTACTTGTTGTGCTGGGGAGAGAGGGCAGGCTTCATTGTACAA
Source organism: Falco naumanni (assembly GCF_017639655.2). NCBI lineage: Eukaryota > Metazoa > Chordata > Aves > Falconiformes > Falconidae > Falco > Falco naumanni. The sequence continues at coordinate 57,380,246 of NC_054057.1, forward strand.
TTCATCCTGTCAACCTGCAATACCTTAAGTGAATTTGTACGTAATGGTGCAAGAGTGAAGCTGGGCCAGAAGGTTGTTCAGGAACAAGAACCTGCTCACGTTGCACAGTCAGTGGTTTCCATGAGTCTCTTGAGTCCATCTGAGCTCTGTGGATACTTCATTGGTGTTGTGCAACTTGCAGCTGTTTTGTTCCGGAGCTGCAGCGAAGCCTGGGAAGTTGTATATTTGTGTAGTTGCAATGCTGCCTTCTCACAAGGCTGAAGCGTGCTTGGGTCCTGCCAGTGCTAGATCAGGAGAACCTGTTCTTGCGTGTCCCTTGGGCATGGGATTCCTGTTGATTCCTGGTGTTTTCTCTTGGGGAGAGACATCCATCCTGCACCCTCTGTTCGCTCAAACCAAGCCAAACAGAGAGCAAGCAGCCTGTGACGCCTCTTTTGCTGGAGATGCTTGGGAGTGGCATTTGGATTTAATTATCCAGTAAGCTTCAGTGCTTGTTTGAATTTTGACTGAACTGGCTGAGCTGGCTGCTTATTTCCATGGAACAAAGTTCTCCACCCTTCTTGGGAGTCAGCTTGGAGACCCCAAGAGCAGTAATTAGGATGGGCAAGAAGCTTAGTCTGGAAAGCATCAGTCCCTGTGCAAAACTGTCGTGGGGAGGACTGGGAAGTGTCAGTTTTGCAACCGATGATGCAAGTTGTGCTCCTGCTCTGAAGTTGCTTCCGAGCATGGTGTGGGGGTGTTTTTCGCTTTGTTTTGAACAGTTGGAGGCTTTGGTCATAGTCCCTCTGAAATTGCAGTTCTCTTGGACTAAAACCACACTATTAAAAGTGGCTTAAAAGCTGCTTAAATACACAGAAATACATTACTTCAAGGAAATAATGTATTTCTGCTTGTGCTTAAGTCATGTTCTTTCGCAGTCCAGCAGCAGCAGCAAACAACCTTCACTGCTTTTATAGGAAGAAGTTTTCTTACCTTGTTTCATAGCAGTGAAGGCATGGATGTGTGTATTGCCTTTTTGACCAGTAACACTCAGGGTTTATTACAAAAAATTCTCATATGCTTTTCAGAATGGTTTCTGGCATTTCCTTTTTAGTAGACTACTGATTCTAGGCTGATTAAATTGATGGTTGGGTATTTCTGAAAATGGGCTAAACTTAAGCAGTTACTGAAAGTGAGTGGATGCTCTTTGCTATGTTGGGAGAGATGCAAAAGGAAGCTTCTAGCAGAGATATGCAGCCAGACTTTCTAAGGAAATGTGAGTTTCATAATCATGCATGTGGGGCTGGAGCACCAGGAATTTTTAAACCTATATTTGATGTACTGAGAAGACTGTGTTGGAAAAGGTTTTGCCAAAATGGATGGGTAGGTAGAGGAGGAAGACTTAGTTATTGCTTTGAAGGCAGTGTAATGTAAACCAAACTAACCTGTAACAAGTTATTTACTGATTGACAAAGCAAGGAAGGCCAATTTCCCATGAACTTCTGTCTTCTCTTTAAACGCCAAGAGATTTCCAATGTCCAGGAAAAGTTTGAAGACCCTGACTTGGTAGCCAGTGTAAGCCCCATGTGGTAGGATAGGCAGAAGGACGTCCAGGTTTCCCGTACGCCCTGCAGAGGTGACTTCCAATCAGTCTCACTGCTTTGCAGTGTTGCTCAATTCCAGCTTCCTTCTAGTGAAAATACATTGCAATCTCTTGTGACTACTGTCCATGTGAGTGATGAAGTAATCTGTCCTCTAGGAATAGCACTAAAGCAGTGACCTTGAATACTGGTCTCTAGTGGCAATATTGATAGGATCTGCTTCAGCTCAAAGATCTCTCTTTTTTGATGTCTTCAGAGGTGCCGTGTGCTTGTCGGACATCCTAGCAAAAGTGTGGTTCATACTGTTGCTCTCAGCTGCATGGTTGATCCTTGTGGTGGGTACCCATGGGATGTAGTGGGAGCTCTCTGGGATGTGGTCTGTGGGGTTGTTGGGCCAGTTCTTGGGGGCTGCCAGGTCTTTCTCTTGGGAGGAATAGAGGGAGCAGCTTCCAGTCACTCCAGAAAACTTTGAAGTTACTCTGTCCCTATTTGTTGGTTTATTATTTTTTATTATTGTTATTATTGATCTCCAGCAAACCCTGTTAACATCTCCTTGGGACAGCCACTGCTGAATCTTGTAAGTTCTGGAATATGCTTGCGGGGCACTGGTGGGATAACCAGAGATGCATCTCCTCGAAGATGCTGCCAGGCACGTCCAGGGAGGCTTGGAGGTGGAAGAGTGGTGGTGAATCCGGTGGTTTTGCTAGAAACAGCCCAGCTCTGCTGCTGCCTGTTGAAGCCCAGTTTCCCTGTGACATTACAGGCTGCATTTTGTGTCAGGAAGAGTTTGTTGTCACTCGGGTTGGAAAAAAGAAAGGGATGAAGGGCATTTTAGACTTGATAGATTTGGTGGAAAATTCCTGGAGGGCGGTGTGTGGAGTTTTGTTTTTGTGGGTTTTTTTTAACTTGTCCCTCCCCCCTCAACAAAAAAAGTTGGGTTTTTCTGTTGTTTTTTTCCTACTACAAAAATATGTCTGGAAAACTATGCTTGCCCACAGAGGTCCCTTCTAACAACCCTCCCCCCTCCAAAAAACCCCCACCAAACCACCCCAAAACCAAAACTACGGGAACACTCTTGTTGGTTTTTGTTTTGGGGTTTTGTTCCCCACCCCACCCCCCGGAACTAGAACGGAAAGTTATCTACCTTGAGTGTTTTCCTGTAGCATTTCAGGTTATGCTCCCTGCCATCCTTCCAGAAAAACAAAACTGTATTTTTAATGGGTAGGGAAATGCAAAACGGAAGAGGAATCAGACTTTAGTGTACTTTGATATGAATTTTACTATTTTATTAATGATATATTTAATATTGATAATAAAATATATATTCCAGTTACATTTTAAATATATATATACACACATATACATTGCCTACAGGAAAATGCAGGCATTAGAGCTCATTTCTGAGCTCTAAAATAAGTGACGCTGAATTTTAAACATTTTTCCCCATTTCCCTTCTTATTTCTTTAATGAGATGGCTCTGGGGGCACAGCATGCGTAAGAAGTCTTTTTCTCACATCTTCCCCCCCCCCCCCCCCCCCCCAGCTTTGGTCCTGATAAAACCCATCAGGAGGAGTGGGAAAAAAGGAGATGATGTTGTATTTCAGCACAAGGATCCAGGATTTAATCCTCCCTGGGAAAGAACCTCAGTGTTTGGGTCCACTTCTGTCTGCTTTCATACAGTTTTTGTCACCTTTCACATCTTTGCAGACTTTGAGTTAAATCTGTAGGCGGGCTTGGCACAGGGGGTGGCTCTGTCCCTGGAGACGCGCAGTTTTACTGAGTGTGTAAAACTCGCATTACAAAACGTGGTAGCTGTATTTATATTTTTACAGTAACAGCTACATGTGCCTAATACCTGCCTGTCTTGACTGTATCATAACCATGAAGCACGCAACGGGTTTTCACACCCTCCTAACAAGTGTGCTGTGCCCTAGGACTTGATAGGGTTTTTAGTGCTCCCGGTTGGTATTTTGCAGTGTAATAGTTCACTTGAAGAGACCACAGCCATAGATGTAAAAGTCTTGAAAAGGAGGAAATTGGTTTCAGATCAAATGGGTCCTTCAAAGTTCTCTAGTTACTGCAGAAATCAGAAATACTATATAAGTTCTCAGTGTGTGTGTTTGTCTATCTGGCATAGCTGAGTTTGTTACCTCTTCTAATGAGTTTCTTGCCCTTGCCCATGGTTTCTCACTGGCTCTAGTTTTGAAAATCAGTTGTGGCTCTTGAGCCTCTTTAATGAAGAGGGAGGCAATGAGGCAATGAAGAACTGTGGTGTTCTTCATCACCTGCTGCGTGAGCTTTCTGGGTCCTGAAAGATTTCTGTCCTGTAGAGCACCACCTTGTAGTTCACAAACTGTATCCGGCCCCCTGGGCAGCGCGTGTGGTCTGTTGGTGCCTCTCCAAAAGGCCCCGTGGGCAGTGAACGTGGGCTACGAGCTGAAGGAGCAGTGGTCACCTACACCCAGCCACTGGCTTTTTTTCTGATGATCTGTGATGAAGAAACCTGTATTTCCAAGACACGATGGACTGGGAGGGACTGCGGTGTAGTCTTTGGATGCCCATCTTGATAGGAAGGCTAGACATCGTGTCTTTTGAACACTTTGGGCTGAAAGACTATATTTGCAATACTGTATTTTTACTCTGCACTACCAGGGGCAAGGTTGCCTTCCACACTTCAGTTGTGTCTCCTTCTTTTGCAGATGAAGAAGAAGCTCTGAACTCTATTATGAAGGATTTGGCAGCATTAGGCAAATGTGGGGGTCTGCTGGACAACAACAGGAATAAGAACAGTGTCCACTCCAGCAAACAGGTAAGGCATTGCTTCAGTCCACCCCAAAGTCCAGTAGACCAAAGAGGTGGACGTAGTGCTTACCGTGCTGGGAGAACTGAGTTTAGATGTTAGACAAGTTGTGGGAGCTCAGCACATCAGAAATAACGTAATTTTACCCAGGTATAAGCTTCATGACCTCTTTTTGAAGAGCTGAAAAGGATCTACAGGCATCCCTGTATCGCAGAGGAGCAATGGAGGGGCAGAGGAGAAGAGTGATACCGGAAATCATTTACAGATATAGCAATAGAGCCTGAAACTGGTTTTAAATCTCAAATCCCACCCCAAGGCACTTCTTTCTCTTGCTTAGAACTGCGAGTAGTAGAACAGGCAATGCAGCTTTAAGATTTGGATTAGTCAGATGTTTTCTATTGACAGTGTTGATGAAATACGGTTTTTAGCATGTGCATATTTTGCTTCAGATATTTGAAAGAAATACTGTTAACTTTGAGCTGTAGACACCCAGGCTCTTTTGGGAGGAATAATGTCATTCTTATATAAAGTGTTTAAATATTAATTACCAGTGTTTATCTTCATGCTGCTAAAACCAAACATTTTGGCCCTGTTGCACATTCAGAGTTGATCTGGTGAGCAAAAACATTGTCCCTTGGGCAATGTCAGAAGTTATTTGCTGACATTGATATAATAGCTAAAGTGGATTTAATAGCCTGTTTCTGTATGGAGCAAATATTACGCAAACATGGAAGTTGTGAAGAAGGAATTCAGTTGTCAAAATAGCAAGAAACAAAGAAGAGGAAAAATAATTAAGAGGACCAGGAAGGTGCTGGAGAAGCATTTGAGCAAACCCACTTGGAGTTCCACGTCTAGTGCTGTGGCATAGAATAAGCTTTCAGTCAACTTTGCAATTGCTGAATGCCTAGCGAGGAGGAAAACAAATTGTCATTTATTGTCGTCATGCATATTTTAATGGCACTTGTGCTACTAACAAAGAACTCTGGATGCAGAGGGGGAAAATCCTTTCCCAAATCCCTCTAGGCTTCCTAGACACATGCAGACGAAAACACGTGCGCACGTAGCATGTCTGTTTTAAAGTGTATACTGGCGGTAGCAGCTGTCCAAGTTGAATCACTGGATTTGTGTTCAGCTTACGCTGAAGTAAGTCCAAGATGTTTACAAAACTGACCAGAGAAATTCAGAGCTGGCTCTGCAGCTGCAGGCAAAGCAGACAATCCAGCACAGCTTTGGATGGCTCCGAAGATAGCATTTTCTGCAAGTTGATGGGTGGGGACCATACCAAACCATCTTGGGCTGCTTTCAGGATAGCAAAGCTTTTTAGACTTCTCTCAAATAGCATATTTTTCTCACACTGGGGAAAAATCCCTGCTGTCATTTTTGAAATGTAAATGCTGCAGATGCACGGTTAACTGCATAATTAGTTGAGAATAAGGAAAATAAGAGTTTTCATTGGCAGAATTCTTATCTACAAAAGTTTCATAAAGTTGATGTAGTGCAGTAAAATTCATATCTACAGCCCATCCATTCTGTAGCCTCGTTTATAAATCACCAATGGAGTTATGTGGTGCTCTGATATAAGGTTTAGAATTGTTGGCTGCCACTTGTATTTGATTGTATTGTATTGTATTAGGAATCAAAATTTCCTTCCCAATTACAGCATCGATGCTTGGAAAAACATTTACTCCTTTATATTTTAATTCTTATCTATAAGTAGACCAGCTGTAGCTGCATGCTTATTGTTACTCAGAGCTCTCTGATGGAGGAGATGCAAATAGCAGCATCCCACTCTCCTCATGGATCCAGGATTGAGGATTCAGACCAACAGGCCCCACGAGATGAAGCGTGTTGGAGTATGCTGAATTGTTGCTTCACTAAATTGGACTAGCTAGAACAAGTCTGGCTTGCAGGGTGATGGGAGTCTAGTCTGCGAGGTGGGGAGTGGCCAAAGTAGGTGGAATTACTGGGGACTTGGTTCATGTTTGCAGCTCAAACTTTTAATCAACTTTTAGTTTTGGGTTTTTTCCTTGTCTTTTTAGCACAGAAATTGATGGCGGGGGGGAAGATTGCTTTGGAAATGCTGTTTTCATGCCTGTGATTTGTTGTTCCTTTGGTACTTGGTGTTCCCTTTTATTTTTTCCCTTTTTTTATTGTTTTCTTTAATCAGGTTGGCTGGCTAGGCTGAAGGATGCACTGTGCAATCTCCCTTCTTGGAGAGGAAGAGTGAGGCATGGGACATTTAGATGCTAAATTGTCCTCTTGAGAATCACGTTGTAGGTGTCTCTTCTGAGGCTGTGCAGCAACATGCTCACATTGAAATACTTGGGTCTGGACATTCAGTTGTTAGATTAAAAAACAACAAAACCAAAAATATTTCTGTGAAAAAAAAGCTCTTCTGAGGCATGGGAATCCTTTAGTCAGTGTTCCAAATTTCCACTGAAAAACACTTTAAATAAGAATGTGTTGACTAACTAGCCTGTCCCTTTGAGGCTTGCAGCAATTTTTTGATCCGCAGAAAAACACAACCAAAGTGCTATCTCATCCTTGTCTCCTGGAGGGGTTCCTTAGTGCTCTCTTGACAGCATTTGAAGTGTAGAGCCTGCCAGATAGTATTCCTGGTAGACCTGGGCCACACAAGAAAGTAATGTGCGGTGGTGCATGCTGCACCATACTTCCCAAAAATATCGACAGTTTTGCTTCAGATCATCTTATGATATGAACATCCTTTCGCAAATTGCATAAAAATCTTTGTGTTTTTTAGTTTGCTTTCTTTATAAATGAGTTTAGGACTAAGGCTGAGTTTCTGGATGCCTAATGCCTCATGGCAGAACAAGCCAGAAATGAGAACAGCAATACTTGACACAAGGTGCAGATGAGTTTCTACCCCTGGATTGCCCAGGCAGCTGGCAGCAGGTGTGATGTCTGCACTTGAATCTCCTGAGTCCTGATGAGGTGTGTCAGCCACTACATTACACTGCCTTTCTGCCTTGTGAGAAAACAGGGTAGAGGGATAGAGATGGGCGCGCTTTTCCTTCCACATGTAAGTCACCATCTTTAAAAGGAAGCTGTTCTTTGGGAACAGGGGGTTCATTCTGACATTATTCCTGGTGCATCATCTGCACTGTTATTCCTTTATTATGCCTTTTATCACTCCACTGTTCCTCGTCCATCCTCTGGTGTGGCTGGAAGGAGTCCTTTCAGACTATCTCCTGGACTGAACAGACAAAGGGGTTTGTTTATAGCAGTGGCTCTGAAGAGGAGAAGGAGAAAACAGCAGACTAAAGATATGCATTGTGATTGCTAAGGAAAAGGATGAGTGAGATAAGAAGGGAAACAACAAAGAGTTAGAAATCCCAAACAAAAGCATGGAGTAGAAAGGAACAACTATATTAATATTCATTTTGCATCTGTCTATTTATGTGCCTATCCATTTATTTATAGAAACAGCACTGGGCAATTCGCAGTATGAAGTTGGTTGTTGGTGTTGGGGCTTTGTCCCAGCTGCTGACAGCTAACGATTCTTCTGCCGTGTTAATTTTGATTGCAAGTTCTCCTGTGGCAATAAAGTCTGATATTTGTGAGGAGCGTTTTCCCATGCACAACCAATGTCAGACTGACCTGAAAGTTGTTCTTTTAGTAAATTACCTCTGGACTCTCTTTTCTTTGGCAAGTTGGATGCAGGGAGAAGGCTTGCTCATAACTAGAATAAACTACAGCTCATGTTTTAGGGCCCTCTGTCTCTAGGTCTTCAAGGAGCCTAAAAGGAGTTTAGCTTTATCACCTCTGTTTTGGCATTGGGGAATGTGATGGGGGTCCATAAATATCACCTTGAAGATGGGAGTGTTTATGGCGAGCTCTACAGGGATTGCCCCACTTTAGAGGGGCAGAAGTGAGGGACCAAGAGGGGCAGCACTGGCTGGGAAAGCCTTGGGCTGGAGATGGCAAAAGCAGCGGAGTCCCAGGGATTTGGGGCAGAGGCTTCCCCTTGTCTGTGTGTGGAGCTGACTTGGGTGCTAAGAGGGTAATGCCAAGGAGAAATCCAGCTGGATAAAAAGCTATTCCCTGCCAGGTAGGTGGTTTTGGATAAACATATTGAAGCCAGTGTTTTCTGCTGCTGTACAAACCAAAAATATCTGTAGCAGGGAGTGGTGGACACTCTAGACATCATCTTTCCACTGGCCTCTGAGCTGCTCACGTGCTGGGCTTGCTTGTTCAGAGGAAAGGAGCTGTAAGTTCCCAGGGGGACCAGGATATCTCATAGCTCCCACCCCCCGAGAGGGGAAGGGGGCAATCCCAGACAAACCCCTTTCTGTCTGATTGCTGAATAACCCAAAGTGCGTGGGGGTTCTGTGCAGATAATTCCTAATGACGTGGATTAGTCATCTCCTATTGCGGTTTAGGGACATGGTCCAGCTGTCTGGCTTGTAACGAATGTCCCGTTGCTAAAAGCAGGGGCGAGCGCAGGACTAATGCAAACAACGTGCACGTCGGGGAGGTGCAGAAGTCCCACCAGGCTGGCCCTGCAGTGCTGATTTCTCTTGCCTGAAGCCAGGAGTTGAGGAGGAATCCCACTGCTTTGTGGCTTTGTACAAAGGAGTAACTAGAGCACTAATGCTTGAACGCTGCACTGCTCAGCAGGGCTTTCTCATTGTTTCCTAATCCAATGAGCAGAAAATGAGAGAAGTGAAAATAATTCCTCTGCTCACCGTCAGCATGCCAAAGTATGTCTCTTTCATTGTCCCTGTTTTACCCAGGGGGGAAACTGAGGCAAAGTGCGTGCCCAAGGTCTCATGGGTGGGTGAGAGCACAGCTGGAATGAGCCCCTTTCAGGGCAGCGCTGAAGGGAACAGGAGGCCCCTTGTGATGATTTTTCCTGCCTTTCTTGACCTCAGAAGAGTTAATGCTGGAGTCAGAGGCTTTGTCCCAGGTGGTTTGTGAGGCAACCATGGGTGGAAGAAGTGATCCAAAAGGCCTTGTCCCTGTGGCGTCTCAGCTGGACAAAGCTGCCCACTGGTCAGGTTTGACAAGAGCAGCTTAAAAAGCAAGCTACAGAGGTGGGGATCCAACCAGAATGCTATTTCTGATGGCAGCTGGGTTTTGGAGGAGGAGAGGACGTGGAGGGAGGAGTCTTTGAACTTGGTGTTGGTCCGGGATCTTGCAGTGTGGCAGTTCTAGGTGCATCAGCGCTCGGTGCCGTGCTAGCACACGGGCAGACGTGGATGCGTGGGTCTGTCTCCTCCGCTGGGTCCCTGCCTGCAGTCAGTGGCATTGAGGTGATGCAGCCAGGCTGCCCTGTGCTTCCAGACACTGTTCTCCACAGGCATGGTATTGCTCAGCCCGGACCCATAGCCTGATCTGATTGACCCTGTGGGTGTTCAGCAGCGAGGGTGCTCAGCACCTTCTGTTCCTCTGAAGCCACTTCCATTTTAGGCATAACCGCATGTTTTCCGGCTCTCCGTGTGTGCTTTTATTACAAACAGCAGTCAGCTCTTCAGGGATCTCTGTATAAGATCGTGATTCACTTCGTTTGGAAACACTTTTTCCATATTTTTTTTTTTTCTCATAATTTTCCTTAATCTAAACCAGCGTGCAGGGCTTCTTGCTTCCAGCTCTGGGGGCTGAGGTTGGCCAAGCTTGCTGGGGTGCATGGTCCCCAGCCAAGTGAGCAGAAGCAGTTGCCCCTAACCCCCCCCCGCCCCCCCCCCCCCCCCCCCCCCCAATTCCCGTCAGTGCTTCCTCTGAAGCTTGGCAGTTGTGATCTTTTTGTGAAATTTGAAGTTTTGAGGAAGAAGCTAAAAATACCTCAATGAAAGCCTGGAAAGATGGTGATGGGTTTGTGGCGGCTGCAGTGGCATTGCTTTTTCCTCTCCAAGGTGGATGGCAAGAAAGAGTAAAATACCATTTGTTAGCAGGGCTGGAGGAAATGCCGGTACAAGTATCTTGGAGAAGAAATTATTCCAGAAACGAAGGGAATTACTGTGGTATTTCCTGTCAGGGTTGTCGCTTGTTTTGTTTGTGTCGCAGCAGGGGCTACAGGCGCCAGCCGAGACGTGGGCTCCGCTGTGCCCCGTGTCACACGGAAATGCACGTGGAGAGGGAAGGTTGCTCAGTATGAACAATCCAGGAGATCAAACATCTAAATTTTGTGCTCGACTCTGCCACTCTTCTGCTTCATAGAATGAATCACAGCATAGTTTAGGTTGGAAGGACCTTCAAAGATCATCTAGTTCCCACCCCCGTGCCATGGGCCGGGACACCTGCCACTAGACCAGGTCACTCCAAGCCTCGTCCAGCCTGGCCTTGAGCACTGCCAGGGATGGGGCAACCACAGCTGCTCTGGGCAGCCTGGGCCAGTGTCTTACCACCCTCATCATAAAAAAAAATAATATTCCTAATATCCAACCTAAATCTCGCTTCTTCCAGTTTAAAACTGTTGTCCTGTGTCCTGGCACTACAGGGCCTGGTAAAAGTCTCTCTCCATCTTGTAACACACCCTTCACATCTTGAAAGGCTGCAGTAAAGTCTCCCCAGACCCTTCTCTTCCCCAGTCCAGGCTTTTTCTTCGCACCCTTAGGTGAAGCACCGTGCGCCTTCATACCTCAGTTTCCCCTGCTTGCTCCGCTGCCTGCCTCAGCTTTCACAGTGCTCCACGACACCGCTGCTGAAATCCTCTGCCAAAGCTCAGTGTTTAAGGCAGGTGCCTTGTGGCATGGCTTTACCCCTCCCCTCTGTTTAACACAAGCTCTTCTTGGATGTCTCAGCTTGTTCTACACCAGCTAATGCCCTCTTGACTGAGGGGAGAACGAGGCTGCTGTTAACATCATTTGACATCTCATGGCAGAGGGGGTTAATAGCACGATGTGAATTGTGCAAGAAGGGGTCACTGCTGTCTCCATTCCTCATGAAATTGCAAAGGTGAGTAGGAACCAGCAACCTCTTCTGTGACCCGCCCTCGAGCATTTGCACCTTGTTTTGAGGTCCTTGCGGAGAAGGTGCTGGTCCTCTGGTCCTGCCTTCCCCTTGGTTGTGCATTTGAGGTCCTGGGTGCAGACTCGTGTGAGATTTTGCTCCAGCACTTGGCCATGCCCCAGAATCCCTGTGTAATCTTAAACAAGTTGCTCCAAACCAGATTTCCATGGGTGTAAAAAATCACAGCCGGCTCTGGCATTTAGGAAGTGTTTTGCGTCCCCTTGGGATTTCCTAGTGCTTTGGGCACTGCCCACTTCTTTTTTTAAAAAAGGAAAAGAGTATTTGTTGCTGATAGCAGCAATGAATTCAGCTGTAGCTGTGGCTCAAAAACATGAGCAAGCCAAGGGAAGACTGAAAATTAAAACTAACCAACTTCCCTGTCTATAGATAAGTATATATTTGTCCTTCCAAATGCTTCTGAGCTTAAGGTCTTGGTTTCTTTGAGGGAGACAGGAGGTTGTATCAGAAAGAAAAGAAACCTAATTAAGAAATGAAGTGGGTTTTCATTCCCCTGTTGCAGCTGGTGTGTGTGTTGCTCTGCTCAGAAGCAGAGCGAAGCACTGTGGGGCAGCTGGCTTACTTCTGTTGGCTTTGAGCCACAGCACATCAGCCCTGTTGTTGATGTAGAAGAAAAGGATGCAGCAGGGTCGTGGCTCATTTTTTTTTCCCCTTTTCTTCTCTCTCTGGAGCTTTATATGCGTGTTTTGACATTTTCCAGCCACAAGCTGTTTTTCAGAACGAACTTGTCTGTGAAATTTGTGTTGCTCAGCATAAACAGGCAGTGTGTGCTACATCCCAGCTCGGTGCAGCATTCAGAGCTGTGCTGAAAGTGAAACCTCTGTTTTGAAAGGTTTCCTGCAGTGAGGCCGGAGCTGCATGTGCTTTTCCCCTTACACGTCCTGCTTCTTTGTAAGGAGAAACCTCGAAAGTTCCTTGCCCTGATTTTTTTCCTTTACTTTAGAGAAGGGCTTTGCAGAGCTCCATGCAGTGAACACACACCAGCTGATTTATTGCCAGCATTCAGGAGGGATCAACCAGCCAGGGCCTGTTCAAAGAGGCACATGCAAGTAAAATTTGGCATAAAAGGGCCCATATCTTTTTTCCTTTTCCAACAGAGGTAATCCAAGGTAGCAATTTCACCTGTATTTTCCTGTCTCGCTAGGATGACTTGGACCTTCAACACTAGGTTGGTTATGGTCATCTCTTTTGAATTTTGGACTGTTTTAGAGTTAGTTTGGTCTTTTTTTAAGAGTCAGGCCTGGTTCTAGAAGTGAACCTGGAGTTTTTCCAGATGTTGTGGGTCTGGAGAACTGGCTGTAGGCACTGAGGTGATGCAAGTGCCTGTTTAGCACAGGCCTCTAATGCTGATGGAGTGCCCCATTTGGTGACTGTCCCAGCACTGGTTCTTCCCAGCCTTTCTGGAAACACACAAAATGCCACGAGCAGAGATAAAAAGCATGCATTTCGGATGAGCCAACATGTTCACCCTGAATCTGCTGGGGTTTTTTAAGCTTTTCAACCAAATTGCCTCCAGCCTTGACTTCCTGAACTTCAGTGGGTGTTCGCAGAACTTGAGCTGTCAGATTAAAAATAAACCTAAGGACGCCCATCCAGCTCATTTTCCTCATTACAGACAAGGCTGTTTCGATGTGGCTCTGCTTTCCCTCTGAGAGGATGGAAAGTGTGCCTTTACGCGCTGGCAGCCCAGGGTTAGAGATAAGGCCCTTGCTCAGGAAGGGTTGTCACCCACCCGTTCGGGGATTATGCCTGTGAGATGCCGGTGGCACGGGACCGAGCCATCGCTGGTGTTACACCTCGGAGGGGAGGCAGCGAGCATTTCTTTCTCCATGGGAAGAAAACTACTATTGGAGGAGGCTTGTGTGCACTAGTCGGGGCAGAGCCTTGGTTAACTGAGGTGACTAAACCTGGTCTGGGAAGTAAAGAGGGTTTTGATCTGCCTTGGAGACCATTGGAAAGTGCTGGGAATGAGCCAAGGGGTTCTAGAGGCATGCTTGGCTCGGGCTTGGTCTGAGAAGCAGAATGAATGAAAAGGCTCCTTGTGGTCTCGATTGCTGCTAAATATGCACAAATAGAGGATGGGAGAAGTGGCTTTTACTAGTCCCTGCACAGCTGTGTACCCGGTCTGCCTGTGACTCTGCTGGCTCTTCTTTGGGCAAATTTAATGGTTTCTCTTGAGGTGAGCAACAGGTCAGATCAGGGTGGGCGTTTACTGTGTGTAGTGTAGTGCCTGATATGCTTTGCATTTTGTATGTCCTAACGAAATAACAGCCACCACCATCCCAGAACTGTTGCCTTTTAAAACCAGAGACTGTCTTTCCACTTCCATTATAGGATGCTTGCTTTTACTTCTTATTTCTTTGCCCAGAATCTTTCTGTGCTCTATTAAACATCCTCTGAGCTTTGCCTTTCAGGTTTCTAATAGAAAAGTACTTGGATAAAACCATGGGAAGTGCTGAAGATGGACAGACATCAGACACTTAACATGTTTGCCTCTGATGATAGTGCCTTGTTCCCAACTGAGTTCAGAGCATTCCCAATTTCCCACTTTTATTAATGCATTTCAGTAAAACTAACAGTTATACAGATGAGCGAGTGCCCTCTCGTTTACAGAAGACCTTATTTTTTGACAAGCACATTTATCAGCAATGTGGAGTTTTCCCAAGTGTGCAAGTCCAGCAGACAGCTTGGCCCTAAATAGACAAGGTGCCCAGTGCAGTTAGGGGAGGCTCCCTGGGAGCTCCTGTCAGCCTTGGGTCTGTGAGTCAGTCTGGGATGCAGTTTGGGACCTAACCATTTTCTCTGTTTTCTTTCAGCAGCGAAATGTCAGGATCAAGTTTGAATATGAAGGAGAGAAAAGGTATGTACCCAACCCAGTCCCTGACACGTGCAGGGACAAATTACCTTTTCTAGCCAGCATCGTCCCACTGGCTTCAGCCAGCTGCAGATGAGCTCACAACAGGATTCATTCCCCTAAAATCAACTGCAGTTTTATATGCAAGAGCCTTGCCTCGTCATCCTGTTTGCCACAAGTACCTCCTGGGATTTGCATGCAGGCAAAGTGATTCCAAGCTGGAAGTCATTAAATGCCTCTTACCAGGGATGCAGGGTGCACGCTTGGATTCCTTTTCTTATTTTAATTCTTGAGCCCTGCTGAACCACAGCTGAGCTGCAACTCTACAGAAATGTGTCCTTTGATTAACAGCCTATGACACTTAAGATAACCAGATTTTGGGCATGGGTCCCATAAAAATAGAGCTGGGAGTTAAAGCTTGCCCGCCCTTCCCTGCTTGACATTTTCATGGAATCACCTCTGCTCAGTGACGGTGGTGGGGCAGGACACAGGGCTGGAAACTTACAGGCTGATGGTCCAAGTTGCATGTTAAAGCCAAAGAAAATTTAAGTAGCGTTACCGTAGGGCTAGACAATACCTGCTGATAATGTACCTATAGATCTGCTGAATGGGGTGGTACAGGAGAGTCACAGGATGCCAAACTGCATCATTCTCTCTTCCATCCCCCCTCCCTATTCAGAGATGCTTGCTGAAAATGGAGGGGATGAGTCACTGACCAGTGCCTGATCCTGGGTCTTCTCCAGTGGAGGGCTGCTGGAATTCCTTCTTTTCCACCTGTACTTCACGGTAGGGGGAGGAGCAGAGGAGCTGCACTAGGATTTTGGGTAGATACTCTTGCAGGGTTGGTCAATTCCCCTCTTGAGCATAGCAGATGGAGCAGCATTTCTGTGAGTGTAAAAGCAAGGAGCAAGCTTTATGCTTTCTGATAGGAGAATAGAGGTCCTTTCTTCTGAATTGTCAGTCTAACCCCGAATTCCAATATGCTTCTGCTAAATGGAGACCGTTGTTGTTTTTGTCTGTGTATACAGGATTATCCAGTTTCCAAGACCAGTCAAATTCAAAGAAGTGGTGCAGAAGGTCACGGATGCTTTTGGACAGACGATGGACTTAGTCTGTGTGAACAATGAGGTACTACTCTTCCCCTTATTGCTAAGGGGGCATTTTATGGTGTCTGGTGGCCACTTCAGAACTGAGCAGTAGTTTATTCTTAAGGCTGTAATTTTGTCTTGTACATGGATGTGAAGAAAAGTAATCTTATGTTGTGGTTCCCAGCTAGTGAGCATACAAGAGCTGTTGTATGGACACAGATCAGTTGGATTCTCAGACTCCAAACCGGACTTTTCCTTTCTCAAAATTATTTCAATTAAGGCCTATTACAGGAATGTCATCTTTCTCCCAGAACAAAAAATTCCCCTAACTCAAACAGCAGGAAGAATTAAGTAACTGAGATGATGGAGATGTTGTCAATTCAGCTGCACAGTCAGCAACGGTAGATGTTTTCCCATTAACACCCTTGGGGCAATAGGACCAACTTTCAGAGTGTGTCTGGCTGGTGAGAGCACACACAGGGCAGAGAGGAGAACAGCTGAGTCCAAATGGCTTTCCTGCGAGCTACATGAAGGGACTGTAGGCTACTGCATGCCTGGGCTGGATGTGAAGCCTTCCCATTTTGGGGGCAGTGGCAGGAGTGTGGTGAAGTGCAGAGCGTGAGGGACAGTGCTGCTAACGCAGCGTACTCTTATCTAGGGTTGACTTTGTTTCATCCCAAAACCCCAGAACCATGTGCATGTTCTTGTGGTGAAATGTGCGTCACGGAAGGTTCCTTTAGCAGGTCCTGTGGCCACATACAAACAGCCAAGAAGCTTTCCCTCTGCGATCCTGGCACTGTAAGGCTTGAAGGTCTGTCTTCTCCATCCTTCTTCATAACATAGGCCACTGTGGTTTTCCATCTTTTTTCTTTGAGACCAGCACTGTGTCTGGAAAGAGGGTACTACTGAGGGCCTTTACCTGGAAGGGGCCAATGCTTGGCATCTGTTTTGGTGTGCTCAGTGTTTTCTTGTGAGGCATCTTGCCATGAGCTGTGTAGGCATCTGGAGCCACTGGACTCTCAAGTTGCATTTGGCTTCGTGAAAGAGGAGAGGGCCAGATGACAGATAGATGACCTTTAAACAAGCTGTCAGGACAGCTTGCTTGTTGAATTTCTAATTGCAAATTACTAACAGCCTTTCTCTAAAGTGTGAATGGAGAGAGAGAAATTGTAAAGAGAGCTTTCTCCCTTTTATTTTTCTTTTTTTTCCCCCTCCCTTCTGTTTCAATGGAGATTTGATCTACAAAAAAGTTGCTATTCTTTTGTAATAGGTACCTCATGATACCAAAGTGTCCACTGGGTTTTGGTGTTGAATGCAGTCAGGTTTCTAATCTTGGGCATTCTCTGACAGCCCTCCCGGGAAAAGCCTGCCATTGAATTCTCCAGGAATGACTCATTTCATTCCAGGTTTCTTTCCACTGGAAGAGAATTTATTTCCAGCAACAGCAAACAGAAGCTTAAATAATGCATTTTATCCCATGCTAGAGACTGTCTTCCTGGGCATGTGCCCAGCAGATAGCAGGACCATGAGCAGGCCTTTGGGTATTCCTAACTTCTTAGGGTTGAGGATGGCTTCCAGTGTTTTGTTCTTCTATACATAAAAATTCTGCTTTGTGAGAACCCACACCTTTGGGAAGGGGTCTGAGCAGTAGTAATTCAGGGTTGTTATTGTGGAAACACTATAAACAGACAAAAGTGACCTTTTGGAGAGATAGCTTACCTGTCCACATGGTGACACCCCAACATTTTGCTCCTAGCGTGTTCTTGGTCAGGGTTTTGATTCTCACGACAGCCAGTCTCAGGGACAGCCTGACCACAAACTCAATACAATTAAATGTTTCACCCTTTTTTCTTGCTCACTGGGAGCTGTGCAGTAATTCATTGTTGCCATCAGATGTTTCTCTTGCAGTAGCACCTTGTAGACCAAAGTTACACTGAGGTCAACAGGCCCCTGCAAAAGCTTACTAAATGGCAGTCCCTGTCCCAGTGAAGCAGGATTCCTGAAGCCAAGATCAGTGAGATGAGCATGCCAGCTGGGTGGAGCAGGGGCACGCATGAATCACATCCTGGTGGGACCATGGAATCAGCAGGCTTGGGCTGGTACAGATAAGAGTGGGGCCTGGCGGTGGGTGTACTGCATGGGGCACGTCTGCATGTTAGTACTAGGCTGGGCTCATCTTGCTGATGATCAGGGAAGCAAAATCTGGCCTGTCCGTGGACAGCATGGCATGGGTGTTTGTTAGGCAGTTGGCTGTGTTGTAGAATGAAAGACTAGCTTCTGTGGCCAGTGCTCTGTCTGAATTTGATCTGTATGCGCTGCTGCACAGCTGCTCCAGGTGTGACTAAGTATAACCTTGTTTGTCCCATCTCCACAACCAGCTTGTCATGTGACCTTGGGCAGGACACTGAACCTCGGTGTGCCACCAGTTCCCTTCTGACCTCCCCTTGCTTGTCCCCTCTCAGGCTGTCACTCAGCATCATTTTGGAAGGTTAGTGAGAGTTAAACCTAGCAAAGTGTTAGAAGCCCCATTACGGGGGGGGGAGGAGATAAAAGCATATATAACAAACATTTGTCAAGTATTGTTGATGCCAGTTGGTCCTGTGTTGGGCAGGAAGATGAACTAATTGACCTCTCAGATTTTTCCCCAACCCTGTTTCCTACTATTCTTTGGCTTTCTGTAGTGTCTTACAGAGTGAGGTCTAGCAATACGGTTGTAGTCAGTGAAAATGCACCCTTTGCACTCACTTTCTTAGACTGCGGTGGATTGTCTACCAAGTCCCACATAAAATATTAGGCTCCAAGGAGTATCCTATTTAAAAGCAAGAAGGAAATCTAATAAGTTCTATTTAGTGAAACTTCCATGTATGAAAATTTTGCTGTTCCTCATAGCTGCTCACTGTAGACAGAATAAACCCAGTTACTAGAAATGCACCCTGGCAATTACTTCCATGGTTCTGCATGAGTCTGTATTTAGTTTCATGCCTAGTAGATACCTTTTCCTGATACCCGTATGTGCCATAGTCTGGAAGCCAAATGGAGTAAAATCTACTTGCCAGATGTGGGTAATAGGTAAAGCCAAGCTAAATACTTGGCTCCAGTCCCTTTAACAGGAGGGCAGTTTCTGCCTGATGTTTTTGGCTCCTCTGAAGCAGACATGCAAATGTATTAATGTTGTGATATTGGAGTGAGATGGAGTGACCTGCAGAACATTCTGTTCAGAGCAGCAGTTGAGGGATTGCTCTGAACGCTGGTGAGGAGCTCTGTAAAGGGATGGGTGAGCCAGTGGGACTACTCTTAGAGTTTAGAGTCAGATTCTGCTTGGTGGTGAAATGGGGGGGAGCAGCTCTCCACCATTCCCATTTCTGTTTGGGTGAGTGTAGGAGAGAAGGCTTGTCTGCTTGATGCACCTGCGGAGCCCTTATGAACTTACAGGGTTAAGCTGGTGCACCAAGAGAATATCTGTTCAGCTTTACTGCTTAAGGAAGCAGACTGTGAACAGCTGCACAGCATTTGGGAGATGTATTCAGTGCCATCTCTGTCTGGTATCTGCTGTGAATGTGAGCGATTCATTCAGATCCCAAAGTTTATCCATGAACGAATGGTCTAACCATTTCATCCGTGGACCTACTGAAAGCCCTCAATAGTCAACATCTACCTGTTGAGTGCTTTCATTCATGTCCAGGCCCTGTCCTAGACTGGGAATCTGTTCGCAGCCTTGCTTGTTGAGACCCAGCCCAGACAAGACTGGTGTTGGTGTTCTTTGTAAACCCTCTAGCTGCTTAGGTCCCTTGGGAGGTAAGGGACACTTTCCTGAACTTTTCCCTATCTGGTTTGGTTGAGAACTTGGGTCCCTACAGCCTGTAGGATATCCTGGAGCAGGGCTTTCTTGAGTCTTCCTCTTGGAACCTTTTTCCTTACACACAGTTAACTGAATAGTTTTCAGACAAAAGTTGCACAGCCTGATTATCCACCTTCTTGGTTGAATGTACTAAATACTTAGCTCTAGAGTCTCTTTTTCTGTCTTTTTGTAGAAGTTTCTCAACCACGTTTGCATACCTTACACCAGAAGAGCACACCTAGCTCAACCTGGAGTTCGTTACTTAAATACCTTTTGAGAACTGGCCTTGTCTTTCCTCAGCAATTACTACAGCTTCCAGCAATTACATCTGGCAGCTTTATTTTCTCACCTGTTAATCCAGTTTCTGGTATCTAACTCTCCCATGCAAGCTATAGGGGTCCCGGGTATCTAATTTGGGACTGTAACCTACAGAATAGCAGGTTGTGTTATACTTAGCTATTGCAGTGCCCCTTTGCAGACGTGGCTTTTAGTATCTCAAAGCTGGGTGCCTAAGGCAAGTACAAGCTCAGAACCACCTGCTATCCACAGCTGCGGGAGCCTGGCTTTCTTGGTGGGATGTTTTGGGCCCCTCACTATCAAGAAAGGACATTGAGATGCTGGATCACGTCCAAAGGAGAGTGATGAAGCTGGTGAAAGGTGTAGAGCACAAGTCTTATGAGGAGCACCTGAGGGAACTGGGGTTGTATAGAGAAAAGGAGACTTGTGTGTGTGTGTGTTATTGCTCTCTAGAACTACCTGAAAGGAGGGTGTAGTGAGGTGGGTGTGGGTCCCTTCTCCCAAGTAACAAGCAATAGGATGAGGGGAAATGGCCTCAAGTTGCACTGGGGAAGGTTTAGGTCGGGTATTAGGAAGAATTTCTTCACCAAAAGGGTTGTCAGGCTCTGGAACAGGCTGCCCAGGGAAGTGGTTGAGTCACCATCCCTGGAGGTGTTTGAAAGGCGTGTAAATATGGCATTTAGGGACATGGTTTAGTGGTGGACTTGGCAGTGTTAGGCTTACAGTTGGACTCAATGGACTTGAAAGTCTTTTCCAACCTAAATGATCTATGATTCTATGATGATGAAGCTAAGCCTAATTTTATCATATGAAATAGGTGGCCCACATATGGCTTGCTCCTCTGTCTGCAAAATGGGGACAAAAGATAACCTTTCTATCACACAGGAGAGGAGAAACTCCATCCAAACCTTGAGGTGCTCCCAGCGTAGAAACAGCAGCCACAGGGATATCTAAGGTGGAGCTTGGCAGGCTCGGTCTGTGGTCCATGGGTGGAGGAGGTGACTGTACCAGTTTCTCAAGGTGAAACCTCATCTCTGTTGGCTAGGGCCCGCAGTTTTCCCTTGACCTGGTCATCCTCAAATTCCTAGCCTCAGTGTACACAGTCTGAGGTGTATTTGCCTGTGGGCCAACAGCCAGAGCCTTGGCTACACCCTGGGATCAAAAAGGTAGACACAGGCGGCTCTTGAGTGTTATCTTCTGTGGCGGTTGACCTGAGGTGTGTTTGCTGTGGCTGGTGGCATGAACCCTGACCACCGGGAGGGCTGAGCTGCCTTTCAGGAGTTCTGGGAAGCTGCAGCTCCCAGTAAGACCAGTGAGAGTCTACTGGGAGCTGTGGCTGCTTGGTCCCTTTGGTAGGTGGAACCGCTGTGTACTTTGGCACAGGCAGGAGTATAACGTGTGCTGTTGGCTGGATTCGGTGCCAGTGCCTGGGGCAATCTGTGGAGGCTGAGGCTCGGTTTTTATGAGATTAGGCAGAATGCCCCTGAATGAGGGGCAAAATGTTGTGGGTTTAATCTTAGCCCAGGGCAGCAGAAGGCCACAGAGCCTCTCTGAAGTGCAGCTGTGTTGGGTGTTGGAAGCTCTGTAGGCTGTCTGCAGGACGTGGTACACCACACAACGGTGTCAGGAGGGTCAAATTCCCTTTGGAGATACGAGGGCAATAGTCTGCCACTTACCAGGAAAACATCGGGACCTTAGCTGCCTGATAGACGCGGCACTGTGTAGTTCTCTGTTCTATTTATCTTGTAAAGAGCAGAAGCTAAATTTGTCCTGCTGGGAGTCAAAGAAGTGGTTCTTGGAGGGAGAGCAATGCACACCTTTCACATGAAGAGGGAAGAGACTTATTTGTGACATGTCCCCTGATCTCACCTGATGCCCAAATACTAGGAAGACTGTGTCAGTGTGTGGGAACACAGGCTGCAGCAGTAGGGACGGCCACTGAGGAACCACCAAAGTAAATCCTTGGGTGCAGCTCACTGCTTTCTTGGAACACCACTGCATGACCATTTTCCCAGGAATCATGTGTGGGGCTGTTTTGAGGCTGGGTAGCAGCAGGTCTTGCCTACAAAACCCCAAGATCAGAGCAGCCCCATAATAGCAGGCAGCAAGCCTAAGGTTTCATCTCAGCCATCTCCTCTTCCTACTAGCTGAATTGCTGGTGACCTTTAAGCTCTCTCCTTGCGGATGTTTTTTGTTGTGATTTTTTGCGTCTGTTCCTTGGTAGATGAGAACTTGGAAGAAACCTTTAGAGGTCGGCAAGCTGGAGGGCATGGGAGCTCTGTTTTCCATCCACCTTCTTAGGTTCCTCCCTCGTCCCCTGATTCCCAGGCTGCTCACTGCAAGGATCTTGCTTCCTCTGTTTACCCAAAAGTGTGACACTGCCATGCTCCGGTGTTTGTTCAATCCCTTCCAGCTCCTGATCCCGCTGAAATCCCAGGAAGATTTGGACAAAGCGATGGAACAGTTGGAGCTGAGCCCTTCCCTGAAGAGCCTGCGGATCCTTGTGAGCGCTCCAAAGAAAGCGAATGTGAGCCCTTCACCTTCTCTGCTCTTTTGTGTCTGGAGCGAGATGCCTTGTTATTGTGTTGGGGAGTGGAAACGAGTCTCTGAACGGTGCAGAGCAAAGGGCGAGCTGGTCGTGAGGGGGGGTCAGCCCTGCTCTGGCTCAACTGCTCGGAAATCCTCCTGTGATGGCAGCCCAGAGACGGAGCTCAGCTCCCTCTAGCTCCTCCTGCATCCTGTGGAGGGTTAAATACTGATCCTCAAACAAGGTTAAACCCCAAGAGAACCCCTTGTGCTCTCTGTCTAGGGATGCTGTCACCATTGCTCTGTAACCTCTTGTCCATATACAGGGTGATGCCCAGGCCCTTGCCATGCTGGGTGGCAGCACTGGGACTGCTCCTTCCACGTGGTGCTGCAGTACTAAAGGCCAGGAACAGCAAACTGGAGAATCCTTCTGTCTCATGCAGGACTGTAGTCTTTTCCATATTTATTTACTTGTTTTTCCTGAGCTTAGTGGTTTTGCAGTTAAGCCTGTTAGCTTGACCTCGCCTGCACAGAGTGTCTTGCCAAAGCACATGTCATGCTGCCCCAAGCACAGGCTGTAAAGCAAGGGATTTACGGATGTTGCAACTCTTTCTTCCTTATATTTCCTAGAAGTACCAGAGAGAGGAGTATTGAAACTCATAATGTTTGTCCTCGTGCTGCTGCTGGTGTTCACAGCTCCTGGAACTTCTGTGCTCCTTTTTAGAAGCTCAGAAAGTACAGGGACCAGAGTTCTAGAGAGAAACCAAGCCATCAGTTGGGGTTTCCTAAATCCTGGGCAGAAATGGGGCAATATGCCTTAGCAACTGTGGGAACATTGCAGTATTGCAAGTTGGCTACTAAGAGCGAAGAAGCCAGGTAGACTCATGCATACCTTTGAGAGTAGGTCCATCTCTCCCTGAAGCATGTAACCATGCTCCTGCGTGTAAGAACATACAGTTCCAAGGTCATACATAAAATTACTGCAAAATCACAGCATACTGTAGCGTGTTATCTTAGTAAGACTTCGCCACTACCATTTAAGTTAACAGCTGGATATGCATTTCTTTGCTCTCCCCCTTATCTGATTTGCCAAGCAGAGCAGGATCCTCCACTCTGTTCCTCTGCTCTCTTACAGAGGAACCTCTGCAGTGCCTAAGCGCCCGCTGAAGTCTAGGGAGTATGGAGGAGAGGCTCTGATTTTTGGGATTGCAAACTTGGGTTCAGGCCAGGGATCGGTCTGTATCTATCTGGAAGTAGTGCAGTGCAGGAGCAGTCTTCTATGTCAAACATTTGTATTCACCATTATCAACTGGAGCTTAATCTTAATCTTATTTGAGTATTTTAATAACAGATGTGAGTTGTTTGTGAATATTTGCATCACTCTAGATTACGTGCATGTTTTTCGTTTGTTTGTTTGGGTTTTTTAGTTCTTGGGTAATACGGTCATGGGGAGCCAAATACAGGGTTTTATATGGTGTGTCCGCAAGGGCTCTGGCCAAGTCTGATCATTCCCTTTGTCTGATTACCAGCTTCTCCAGCCAAACAACAGTAAACAGCATGAAATGAGGATCTCTAGATCAATGGGTGATATCATGGGATCCCTGTACAAAGACTCAGAGAGGACACGGAAGTATTCAACAGGTCAGTAAAATGCAACGCTCTGCAGGGTGTTTTGTGCTATTACAAGCTGGCCACAATCCCCATCTCTTTTCTGTCACAACCCTGTAGCTGCTACAGTCTGGATGGCCACCCTGATGACCTCCCACCAGCAAATCAGGGCAGTTGTTACTTATCCTGAGGAAGAGGCTCTGCAAGCTGCACAGGTCGGACAAAGTTGTGCTGAGCAGGGAGTCATGTTGGGCATGGAAGCTAGGAACAACAGGAGATCTGAGGTGTAATTTACAGGGGAGGAATGCTGTGGTAAAAATCTCCAGTGGGTTTGATGCTACTGAGCTTTATCAAAGTGAAGAGTGAGGCTCTATGAAAAGCCAGGGCTTGAGGTATTTATTCCTTTTAATCACCTGCTGGTATTCCTTTGGGGTCTCTTCCCCTTTCCCACCTAGCAGAATAATGTAGCTGAATGGGCTTGCGTGCCTTAGCTCCTGAGCTGGGACCAGCTTCACCACATGAGGAACAAATACGTGTCTCCGTGCCAGCAGTCTGTTCTTGTTAGTGAAATGAAGGCTGTGGTAGCTGCTTTTGTGGTTTCTCGGGGGAATGGATGCGTGCAGAGTTTTGCAGTGGTCTCATTTCAGATGAAGGGAGCATCCCCGTCCTTCAGATGTGCTGGGAGTAGATACCTGCAGCCTGTGAAGCCAGGCTGGCAAATGCCTAGTCTCTTCTTGTAGTTCTGCAGGGACTGGAGTTTATTCGTAGCTTTGTGTAGTCTTTGGTTTTCTGTGCTTGAGTTTATGCTTTTCTTGCTTTGTAAAATACTCTGAGCTTTTTGAAATGACAAGTACTCTTGATAAGCTGTTTGTAGGACCTTTTGTGTAAAGAACCGTGTAGGATTTTTGAGAGCAGGGTGCCTTGTGCAGAACTGGTAAAGCAGGACTGTATAGCAGGGGTATAATTATTCATATTACAACCCATATGCAGGGTTAATGATTTTGTCATACAGCAAACGTTCTCTGCCATGTCTGTGGGTGCTGGTTACAGAGTAATTTCTACGGATCTCTACTGTTTTCATACAGTTATCCAATAACTGTAGAAATGGCAGCATCAGAGGTCTTGAATAAAGTGGAGACCTCCTATACCAATATATGTGGAGATACATTTCATCCTCCAAAGATCCTCTGTACTTATATGGTGATAAACACTTCCACACTTTCCTCTGTGCAACAAAAGAGTACTTTTCTCTAAGGATTAGCCCATTCTCTGTCTCATAGCCTGTGCTGCCTTGATAACATATCATGTGGTTTGCTGCATCTCAGACAATGATGTATAGGAAATGTTCTTCCAGGGTAGGTCCAGTATAGCCCCTTGTGTAGCCATGCCCAGTTCTTACTGAAGCCAGGGGTGGGTGGTACCTGTACAAGAGCTCCCTTCAGGCCTGGTGTTTGGATGTATTAGGGTTGTCTTTTTCTATTGTGGTTTTTTTTTTTTCTAGCTCACATGGCTCTTGAGAGTTTGTCCAGAGTCTGGCAGAGTCACTAGATGACCCTGAATGAAATGCACACAAACCCACATGGTAAGGCACAGAGCCTCAGCAGAAACTGTGCTTGAGCAAAAAAATCTCTGCTGCTCTTTTTTTGGCACTTGTTAAACTGTTAATGTAATCCAGCGAAGAGCTGTGGCACCAGGAGCTGTCACTGATGTGTGAATCGAACGTGATGGGCAGAATTGATTCCATGTGTAGCTGTGCTAGTGAGAAGATTAGTTCTTGCAGAGTTAGACTTGCCTACTAACTTTTATGCCATGCTTTGGCCTTTCCTTACTGTTTCGGAGCTGCCGTAATACTAGGAAAGTCTCTGACCAGGTCCACACCACTGACTGTGAGGTGTCGCTGCCTTGAAGAGCATCCTGTAGATAAGGCAGACAAAGGAAGAGATGTCAACTCTGCGAGGGTGAGAGCCTGAGGTACAGATGGGGTTTGAGGGAATGCTTGAATAACAGAGTGGAGGAATGGGTATAACATGCTGGTTTAACCTAGGTAACGGAGGAGGAGGAGGAGGACTGGGCAGCACCAGATGCAGGATACGGTGTGTGCTAATGCTGGGATCCTCAGGAGAATCTGCATGGTCATTGCTAAGGCACCAAACCCAGTGTCCTTGGTGCTGTTGAAAAGTGAAGTAGCAAAGGTAACCAGCCCACGCTACAGTCATCCCTCTTTTTTTTCCATGCAGTCTTGCTTTTAGTTTGAAAAGAGGTTGCAACAAGCCCTCTGCATGGTGATGGCACACCAGACCTCTCTTTGGTGTTATCTGGGGTCTGTATGAAGCTACTGCAGCTTTGCTTAAGAGGTGTTTGCAATCCAGCAGATTCATTTTTTTTGACCTCGTGAGTCACAACTGGGTAATCTAACTGCTGGGTAGAACCTCCAGCGAGCTGCGAGGGAGAGCAGCAGCGTTTCGATGGAGTATAAAACTGAACGTCAGGTAATAGACGGAGGTGATCCTGTGTTGTGGTTCCCTAAACCAGGGATCACTGAACCTGGTGGATGGACAAAAAGGCAGCCTAAGAGGCTTGGATTTCTGTAGGAGAAGCTATTCTTGCAGTTGCGAGGTATTCCACAGGGTCTGCTTCTGCTGTCGTCAGAGTGGTTCTATCAAGAGAGGATCTTAACTGAGTTCAGCTTTTCTCTTGAAACCACATTTAAAAGGAGATCTAAAGTGACTTTATAAAAAAAGGTGGTTCAGGGTCATGTTCTCAGTGTTTCTGAGATGTCTCATGTTTTTCTGCTGACTCTGCCATGTTAGCAGCAGTGAAAAATAATAAAACTGCATGTTATTGGCACAAGCACATTGGGAGGCGGGGGATAGATGTTCTGGGGAAGATTTGGCTATTTTTGCTTCTGCTGGACAGAAAATGTCTTCACTCCATGTCCCTGAAAAACCTTATGTAAAGTCAGTATTTTCTTCTTTCCCACTCCCCCCCCCCAAACTTTTTCAGTGAAAATCCTGCCACACACACACGCCCCCACCCCTTTTTTGGAGGGGAGAGGGGGAAGTGGAAAGTGTTCCAGTCCCTTGGCGACCAGCATCTGCAACTGTTCAGTTGAGTGCCAGGAAACTTCAGCTAAAATCTGTTTGGGTTCTGGATTTTCAGATAACTGAGGGTTGTTTTTATTTACTTTGAGGAAATACATGTTTCAGAACATTATCCACAAATTATTTAAAACCCTCATTCCAGAATCACCATTTCAGTGGAAACATTTGTCAAAAGCTGTATTTATATTTTATTTTTTCCATGGTGGCAAACCAGGCTGCTGAGCCGTGGCATCATGTGCCTGCCAGCCCTCTCCAGACCAGGAGTGAATGCTGGCTGGGTCTGGGCTGCAGAATATGGACCAGCCATGGGAACAGCAGGACTTTCACCTTGGAGAATTGCCACTGCAGTGATAGTGCCCAGGTTTTCATGAGTGGTGGGACACGTGTGCAGCAGCATCTAACCCCTGCTAGCATGCTGGGAAGATTTGAATGCAGATCTCTGAAGAGGGACAGTACAAAGACTTTGCTAGTACAGAGGCTGGCGAGGTGACTCAGAAATAAAGGTGTGGAGGTGATGTCTGCATGGTTAAGTTAATGGGGCCATGACATGAGCACTGGCTAGCTGTTGATGAGGTTGCTTAATCATTAGCCCGTTCCCTGGCCAGTGTACCAACAGCTGCCATCCCAGCAGTGCCTGCATATGAATTGAGGTAGCACGGGCTAGGGACCTCTTGCAGGAGTTGGGATGAGTAACCCCCTCTCTATTTTGAGAAGAGGAAGAGAATTCGGCTGTGTGCATCATGCCAGCTGCTTTAGGGCTAGAAAATGGGTTCTCTCCTGCTTATTAGTATAAAAGTACCCTAAAGTTTGCCTTAAATCGGTGTGTAGGACACTCCATCCTCAGAGGATCAGCATGGAGAGGAGGGAGACTTGTAGGGGTCCCACTGAAAAAGAAGAAAGCGAGGGGGATTTGGTCCATCTGCTCACACCTCCCCTTGACAGTCACAGAGTGAGAAGTTGCCTGCAGGTTTATCTCTTCTCCTTGTGCTGCTGCATCCTGAGCCCTGTGTTTCTGCCAGGGCTCAGAGGAACGGCACATCTTGACATCATGTCCCTCATTCAGCTCGGCGCTGACATCATCCCAGGGCTGGGCTCCGTGTGGCTGCAGCTGTGAGTGTAGGTGGCTGCCAGCAAACCCTCCCCAGCTCTGACTTTTAAGGGGCTTCTCTGTTGGGACCCCTGCTTGATGTTGATTGGTGATGGGTGAAGTTTTGGGAAGGACCTGCCAGGGCAGGGAAAGGGTGAAGCAAGGGAATGTGGAGGCGGAGGGAAGCCGAGCCTGGCACGGGGGAGCTGGCTGTACATGCAGCACTACGAGCTCTGCACATACTGCACAAAAGACACTTCTTAAATAAAAATAACAGAAGGCAACATGAAAGACCCCAGTAGATGCCAGCAGTGACTGTAAGTCTCCGTGCTGGCCTGGTTCACCCTGCTCGGGACATGCTGTGCTCTAGACCCAAATATATGGCTTTACATTAGTGTGTGTAACAAGGCACAGGAATCCCTTTCCAAAGCACCTTGCTCCAAAGGGTAACCGAGGTCAGATGCTCCACTGGTGCCAATCTGCAGAGTTTCTCCGAGTTCAGGAATCCTGGATAGAACAGCTGAGATCTGGCCAGCATTCCACTTACAAAGAAGTGCCTTACAGCCTGCCCCATCCCCACTGGGTCTGAGGACTAGAGCTGATATGTAATCCTGTAGCCTCCAGGAGGACAGTCCCATGGGGCTCCTCCTCTGCCTGGTGCTGCTGCTGTTTCTTGAGTGTGAAGAGCATCTGTGATGTGTCAAACACGCACATCTGGGCTTGTGTGTCCATTTCTTCCTCTGCCTCTGGGTGTTTAAAGCAGCGTTATCTATTATATCCAATGTACCTTGCGCTGCCCCCACTATGAGTAAAGCCTGCCATTGACTACCACAGTTGCTCTCTTCCCTGACCCCTCTTTTTCCATTCCCCAGTCACCAGCAGTACTGAGTTTGCCTGAGGTTTTGTTAACAAGGCAGGGTAGGGCTGGAGCGGGGGAATCGACCTTGGGCTCTGGGGCTCTGTTCCCACCACCTCGCTGTGTTCCTCCCCAGTGGATGGGCATGCGTGGATGCGAAGCAGCAGCAACCAGTGCCCCTGGAGGTGTGAAGCTGCATATATTAATTGGAGCAGCTCTTCAACCCAAACAGCCTGACTGAAAGGAATCTGGTTCAATCCAACAGTTTCCAGACGTGCAAAAGCCTAAACATTTTGTTTAACTTCCTTGCCTCCTGGGAAATGGCGAGTGTCTTATCCCCTTTTGCAGTTTTTGGCAGGAAATGTGACTCTGGAAGGTCAAACACAACTGACCTGATGGCTGGGAGTAGCTGTTACAGGCAAAGGTTTTATGTGAGATCATGCAAAGTCCTCACGCTTGTGATAAATTTCATTTAACTCCCAGGGTTCAAAAGCAAACAGCACATGTACAACTCTTTGTAAAATCTGAAAGTCAAAGACTTTCTGAGCAGTGAGTGGGTTGTTGCAGTGAGCGATCCCAGGAGTGCACGAGCAGACCTGCACCTCACTGTAGTAGTAACAGAAATGCTCAACAGAGCTACAATGCAGCGGTTACACCACACCAAATCCTCTAGCAGCTTTTTGGAGCAAGAGCCACCCAAATGTCCTTATGCTGCATTCTGGATTGACATCTGCTAAGCAGATGAGGGGATGATACTGCAGTGATTTATCCGGGATGCCCAAACTGTTACAGGGTTAAATGTTTGTTTATTTGTCCTCAAAGAGAGGATGCTGTACTTCCCAACTGGTTTTGTTTTCAGGGCTGGTGTAAAGCCAGTTCATTACGAGTGCCACAGCACTCGAGAGATTTTCTCCCCTTGATCTTGGCATTACTTCAGTTGGACTTTTTTCGCTGTGTTCTTATCCTGCAGGAAATCTGTGAAGGAGAAAATAGGAAGATGAAAAAAGGTAGCTCAAAGCCATATGACTTTTATTTTTACAATCTGAGCAAGGAGTCTGGAGGAAGGCATACCATGGGACAGTTATCTATTTGGTATAAATCCAGCAAGCCTGATTTAGTGGTCTTTAATGCTGTTGTGATGCTGTTAACATTATAAGCACCTGACGGTGCCTGATGGTAGAAGCAGCTGAAGTGAAAGGTGGGGGCTCAAATTTGTAGTGTCGATCACGCTGATGGATTTATGCCGGAGATCAATCTGGTACAGTAACTGTGATGCAGAATAGCAGCAGAAGAGGCAGAAGTGTTGTGTTGATCAGTGCTGGCTTTTCACGATGGGATAGGCCCTTTGCCGGTACCTTTCTCTTGCAATATCGTGCTTAGCCTGAGTATGTTGTTACCAAATGGTCGTAATGAACCGAAGAGTTGGCAAGAATGACACAAAAATGGATATGAAGTGTAAGGAAACGTATCTCCATGTGCTTCTAAACCCTTCAAGGTTGTGTGCTTTTTAGAAGTCTGCTTAAAAACAAGCGTTGATGTGGTGTGAAGGCTCACATTACACAATGCTGACCAGTTAAAGCTCCAGCACGGAGCAGCATGGACCTCAGTCAGCAGCTCCTTGCCATGAAGTGATGACAACCCAGGGATGAGGGGGGAGGGACTGCAGAAAGACAAGTGGAGACAAGCCGGTGTATCTGGGCCAAGTGAGGGCAATGCTCCCTAAAGCCTGAAAAGGCACAAGGAATCTGTTAGGGTGGATTTGTGGGAATAAGGGGGAGGAATGGGACTTCTGTGTAAGGAAGCTGTGGAGTTCTCTGCCACGTGCAGAATAGAAACCCTCTTCTGCTGACCTATGGGGGAGCCTGTGAAAGCCTTGCTGTCTGTGCCGAGCTGCACATGATGCTCTGCAAATCCCCAGGGCTTCCCAGGTGGCTCTGCCCGGTGTGGAGGCTCTGCCAGCTGCAGGCATGGAGCCTCTGGGGCTACAGACAGGGGAGACAACACTCCCTTGCTAGGAGATGGGACCAGCTAATCCCGTAGGTCATTCCTTTCCCTGTGTTCTTGGATTTGAGGGCTGCTTTTCCTTGCTTTTCACTTTTGTGTAGGGAAGGGGGAGAGAAGAGGGGTATTTGAGTGCAAATTGTTTTCCATATAAGAAGCGTTTAAGTGATGTTGCACCGAGTTCACCCGGGCTGTTTCCCAGACTGCTGAATAAGGCAGTGACATGATCCAGGGAGGAAGCGCTGGGAGGTCAAAGAGGGGAGGTGGGTTTGGAGTTCGTGTTTTACTTTGAGATTGACTGATTGCATCACAACAAAACTCTGGGGCCCTTTTCTTTCTGGCATTGACAGAGCACCCTGATACAGTGCACAGCTCTTAGGATCCAGTGCAGGCTGAAAGCCAAGTCTGCTAGATGTTGTGTGGCCCCACAGAAACAAACTGTACCTGTTGCAAAAGCTTTGTAGGATGCCCATAAAGAGTATCACATCTCTAGCTCCTCTCTTCCCTTCTATACAAGTTCAAACCCAGCAGCATCTCCAGTAGGTCAGTGATCACAGGAACATCTCTGGAAGGACTTGGATGTGGCAGGTTCTCTCCTTGACCCGATACCTTTCCATGTCCTAGGCTCGCTGCACACTGGCCGGAGTTCTCCGCCCCCAGGGAGTGTTCCTGAAGAGCAGCAGCAGATTGCTCGCCAAGGATCCTATACCAGCATCAATAGCGAGGGCGAGTTCATCCCCGAGACCATGGATCAGAATGTAAGTGGGGTCTGGGTGTGTGGGTTAAACCAGGACAGCGTTAGGCATGAGGGAGGCTGTGCTGTGAGTGCTGTTCCTATCGTTAAATCCCCAGCGGGCCCTGTGCGTGGGGCTTAGGCCAGCTTTTTCCAGGAATGAGTGCCAACGGGCTTGCCCATGCTCAAGAAACAGTAAGCCTGACTTCCAGGAACCTGAAAAAACAGCTGCAGTGGTGATGGCAGTGTGCTCAGGCACCTCAGGTAGCTCTGAAGGCGCACAGATTTGGGACATGCGTGCATGCCAGCTGCTGGGCCCTCGTGGCTGCAGCCTTCCCGGATCCCGGGGACCTTGCGGGAGCGTGCCAAGCAGCCGATTGCCTGTGATTGCAACAGCCTGGGGATGTCAGCAGCATTTGCTGCTTCCCATGTGCTGTTTCTGCCTGAGTTCTAGTTACAGTTCTTGGCTCTGCCCGCAGCCTCTCTCTATGGTTTTGTCTCTGTACCTCCCCCATGTATATTTTTTTTTCCTCTCTTAATAAGGAGTTTGTATATTCCGATCCCTCCGTAATAAAAGAGCAGCTGGTTCTTCAGCACAGGGATGAGCAGGACCTCTTCCTCCAGTCAATTTGTTACCCATGATGGGGAAATTCTGTAGTGCTGAGGGACCCAAGGCAGGGAGCAGCTTACACCTCCCTCTCCATTTGCATCTCTGCTCAAGCTGTAGCTCTGAAGGGCTTAGTTATAGGTCCTGTGAAGTCAGCTAGGCTGTCTGGACACACAATTCCTTCCTGCAAAGCTCTTAGAAGGGCAGGACCATGATCAACGATTTGCAGGAGGGCTGGCTGTGCTGGAGGGGCATGGAAGGGCATCCGGAAGGCACTAAGCTCGCTCCAGCAGGCTGTTGTGTTGGCCCCCAAGGATCTTGCCTGGGGAGACATGTATTTCCTACACTCAAACAGCACCCACTAGTAATGCTTTCGTGTACAGGCTGTGCCAGCGTTTCCATGGCAAAGTTGTGTTTTCAACCATTTATTATACAGCCATTAATAAAATCAGAAGTCACTCCGGGTGAGGCTTGGCAGCGTCAGAGTGCAGATGTATCTTGTGCTTCTTGCAGCCAAAAGTTGGCTTTCTGTTGTTTTCGCATGCCTTCCAAACACGTTTGGTATGATTAAGATAAAGTGTGCGTGCGTGCAGGGGGAGAGTACCCATGAACCCCCCTTGGGTGTAAATCAGTGCAGCTCCACTGGCTGCTAATGGAGCTTCATTAGCGTTAGCCGAGCTCTGAGCCTGCTCCCGATGAAGGTTCCCAGATGCTCTCTCCTCGCTTTTCTCCAGCATCGCGCTGTGGGTGGCCTGCTGTCCTTCTCTGGTGAATTAAATGCAGGAAAAAGGGAAACTGGGGATGTTTTGTTTTGGGTTTTTTTTTTTCCTCTTCTTACGGAGCAGCCATGCTTTTCCCCATATGGGCTTTGCCTTCAGAATGTCCTTGTGCTGCAGCTTCCATATGTGCCTTGTGGAAAACCACTTACAAGCTGGTGCTGGATGCCTTTTGAGGGATGCCCCTGTGCAAGCCTGTGATGTAACTGCGGTCTTTGCCTTGAGACCAACTTGGCAGCTGAACAGAGCCTGCTCGGATTCCTGATTTTATGCTTTTGAGAAATGAGTCTGTCTCAGCACTATTTTAACTGCCGTGAGAGGCCTGGCATGACTGCCAGAGGTGGGGAGTGGGTTCTAGCAGAGGTCTTGCTCCTCTTTGGCTAGTGCATTTTGAAGGATGAGGCTTTGGGGTAAAAACTGGGAAGCAGAGAAGAATTGCACTTTCCAATTGGGACTGTCTTGCCAAAACAACACGAGCTGTTATGACAACCAGTTGAGGAGGTCTAACGCAGGAACAGTGCGTGGAAGGAGAAGCTGTTGCTGTACACGGGGAAGGTGGAACAATGTGGGTCCAGGAGCAGCAAAGGGTGACTCCACGTGGTGTTTAACCCTTGTTGCTCAGCTTTCCTGGGAACAAGCTGGACTTGGGGCTGGCTGTGGAGTAGGGTTAGCAAGTGTCTGCTGTGGGTCTGCAGCCAGGAGGGAGCATCGTACCGCTGCAGCACAGCATGGCCCTGAGCAAGCTCTGCTCCACATGAAAGTACACACAGCCCCTGGGTTTACCACTCAATACAAAACCTCTATTGTTACTAACCAGCTATAAATAACCCCGTCCAGTACAATGTCTCATCCAGGAAGCGACACAAATGCGGCTTTTGACTCACTGAGCTAGTGAGAGCCAAGCCAGTTCCTCCAGCCAAAAGCCCTGATGATGCTTCGCTTATCACTGGGGAGGAAGGCTGGTCTCGTGTGCCAGGGCAGCTCGGGAAGTCAGGAGGCCAGGGCTGCGATCCTGGCTATGGTGCACAATATCCACTTGGCCTTGGGCACATCATTTTTGTCCTGATATTTTTTTTTTTATTATTCCTATTATTTTTCACAAATATTTTGAGCGCTGTGAATCTCGTTGACTTCTCAGCATGCTTTGAACATCAGGGTGCTAATTGTATTTGCCTCAGTTTCCCTACTATCAAATAGCAGTTGGAAAGAACAGTAATCTAGAGGGGGCGTCATAAATGGATTTTACTGGGAAGAAAACTTCTGTTAGATTGGCTCTCATCTCTACTGGGGCTGGCATCAGCTGGTGTAAATCAGCTGGCTTTGGTGCAGTTTTGTTGACCCTGCAGAGGTCTGCTAGGACAGGAGCTTGAAGAGCCGCAGTGCATGGTTTTATTGTTTCCCCTTTTCTTTCACTGTCAGATGCTTGAAGCTTTCATCAGCCCTGATGAGTCACTGTCTGGGAGCTGCCAGTCGCTGGACAGATCTGTGGACAGGTGAGTCGTGCATGTCACCATGTTCACAAGCTGAGAGGCAGCCTCCACTCCACAGCGGGAGAGGAGTGCGGTCAGTAGCATCCCCTGAGGTTCCTGTTGGGATGAGGATGCACCTGAGCAAAACAAATGTATTTTGAATGCTGAAAACCAGATCCTAGCGCAAACGTCTGTGTAAGGGCATGATTTGAATTGCAGTAATCTGAGAGGGACAAAGTAGCTAGGGATCTGTGGACAGCCTGGCTTTGTGTGCCCAGGTTTTCTGCTTCAGTTCAATCCCTCTCCTGCTCCTCTGGCTTTCTGCAGTCACCGGGTCAGTGCTCTTGTTAGCCTCTCCATGCCTCCTCCTCCTCCTCCCTGGGCGTGCTGTTTACTCTCCATTGCCCACTTGTAAATTCGGCAGCCCCTGTGCACTGCCAGCAGCCACAGACGTGTCAGTCAAGGTGCTGAGGACACCAGATGAGCAACAACTAAGTTTAGCTTCTCGGCAGGAAGCAACTAGGACACGTTGTACTAACACAGGCTGCAGTTCAATAGTTGGTGTGGCTGGTTGGTCCAAGCTCACACGTGCACAGCAACTGTATGTTTGCTGCTGTGCACGGTAGGCTGTGTATAAGACACAGTGTCCTTTTGGGAAGCAGTATATATTTTTTTTTCCATCTGCATCAAAGATTTTCTTTTTTTCGCCCCATTGCTTTTACCATACAGCATCAAGGCTATGGTCCAGCAGGTCTGTGCTGTGTTGATTTGATTGCATAGCGTGCTTCGGGTTTGCAGCTCTGTGCGCTTTGGATCTGTCTCCTCATCAAGGTCCATTTCCTTTTTGTGGCTTTTAATAATTTCCTGTGATGTGTTTGCTCATTGTTATGCCTGTATCAAAGCTGGATTCCTTGTGCTCCTGGTCTCTATGCCCCAGCTTTGCTTTTGCCTAAACTTTGCTAGGAAGAACAACAGAAGGTGCACAGCCTGGTTGTAACACTGTTGTGAACTGAGAGAAGAGCATTAGGCGTGTTTGCGAGAGGGTAGTATGGCTTGATTTCAGATGCAAAAAAAAGGAGGCAGCTGTCTTCCGTCATGGGGTCTAGGAGCTGGGAAAGGCATGAGGAAGGCTGTATTCTTTAAAGGCAGCGAGAGGAGTAAGCACAACTATTCCTGCAAAGGCATAGCTGAGCCCTTGCAGCCAATTACTTGTGATGACATTAGTCTCAAGAGGGCAGAGCTAGTCACCAGGCATGGTGACCAGTCTGATGCTAAGAAATAACATGACAAATTCCTCTTTGCCATAGCAAACCTGCCATGATGAGCTTTGGCATGAGTAGATTTCAGAGCACTGTATAAAGCAGATTTGTACTGCTATGCACATTTTGTTAAAAGGGAGAGTGGAAAAGCAACCTGTCCAGATCACCCTGTTGGCCCTTACAGAGGCTGGAGTGAAATCAGGATTGCTGAGATCCCCTTGCAGTAGTTTATCCATCCTCTCAGTGTAGTTTAAAGACCTTAAGCCTTGAAGCATTGATCCTGCACTCTCTCCCTCCTGGTCTCCCGGGAAGGGTGCGTGTGCCCAGCAGTGGTACGGACCCTCCTGTGTGAGGAAGATGGGAGAATGATGTTGCAGAGGAGGGGAGACCCACATGAATCAAGCGTGACTGAAGAACTCCAGCATGTAAATCTGCAGCAACTAAGCCATGTACATAGAAGGCAGAGTTGCACAGCTGAACACTTGAAGTTGTGGGAAGAGAACTTTGCAGTCCTCCTTATGTGCCACCTTGTGCATAGGTGGTTTTGGCTACTTAATTTTGACCTGGTGACTGTATTTTGCAGCATCCTTTTTGTTTGCCATAGGAACAAGCTGTGATCCAGCAAAAAAAATAATCTTCATTCTTGTGCAGGTTGAGGATGGGAACTCAGCTGTGTAGACTGGGCTGATCAGTGATCAGTGCATCTTGTGGTATAGCCTGTCCTTTCTGCATGTAATCGCTTCCTAATTCATTCCATAGCTTTTCTGGTATAATAAAGTGTATCTGTGGGTTTTTGTTTTTTGATATTTTTTTTTTTCATTCCTCTGCAGCCCGCCCTTTACCCAAACCCCTGTTCCTGGAAGGAAGACCCATCCCAAAGACAGTCTTGATTGCATGGGTAAGCACTCTTGGAGGTTTGTATTTGTTTAAAAGTATAAAAAGCCATGTGGTAAAAAGTCTGGATAAAAGGCTATTAAGAGAGATGGCACTGCATGGAAAGTAATTAAAAACAATCAAGCAAACCAGATCCATTGCTTAGATTACACTTCAAAAGTGACCCTGTAATGATCAAGCATGAATATTCTTTAAAATCAAAAGACACAGAGCACCAAACACAGGCAGGGCTGCTGTTGTCATCGTTAACCCTCCTTGGCTCTGCAGCGATAGTGGTAGCACAGAAGAACCTTTGGACCTGGTTTGGGGATCAATTTACAGCAGCAACAGTCCAAACGGGGTAGCAAGTGCCCCGAAGTAAGTGGGTGCAAGCAGCTAAAGCTGTTGAAAGATCACTGATGAGTTCTGTGTTGGAAGAAGTTGCTGAGGGGGGGCTTGCTTTTGTATTTGGAGACAGCTGTGAGGTGCTGACAAACGGAAACAGCCTCGTGGGATCACCTTTTGTCTCTGTTAGTACCTGTGAGTTGCACTTTCAGGATTCTGACTTCGTACATAACAAAACTGGAGTCCCAAACTCTCTAGGGAGTTATGCCTCTTCCACTTATGTTATTCATAACCAGTAATACTGCAAATGCTGTTAGGGAAAGTGTACTGGTAACTTGCAAGGATCATAGGTTACTGCTTAATCACTTAAAACATCCAGCTGGTTAAATCATGGAAACTCTGTAATATTGTAATGACTTTCACTATTAAAAATGAGCAAATGGCAGTCAGCCTGTGGCACGTTAACTTATTTCTGGCCTGAGGCAGGATTTCTAGATTGAACTGTAGAGATGAAGCTGCAGTCAGTCCACGTCGCCCAAGGTTTTAATACATCCCTAGTGGTTGGGGAGGCATTTTGCTTTGAGACACCACTCGGCATCGCTGCCTACACGTGGCTCGCCGAGAACGTCTTGCCCTGTCCTTGTTGCTTTTCTTGCTGACCATATTTCAGCCATTATGCGCTCCTCTTGCGCGCTGCTGTAATGGGGAAATCATGCTGAAGTGCAGCAGAGGCCAGGAATGGTCTCGGAGGAGCGGCTGCTGGCCCCAGGCTAAGACAAACAAACAATCAGAACAGACTGTGTCATTGGAGTTGGATGGAGGAAAAACAGCAAGTGAAAGATTGGGGGGAAATGACAGATATCTTAATCTCAAGGTTATTTGGTGCTACCAGCAATGGCTTCCTGTGCTGCATTTTTTTTTATTTTTAAAAAATACGTTCTTATTGTGCATATCCATCTCTCTCACAATCTTGTGTCTAATCTAAACTCTGATGGCCATTAATCCCTTCTGTATATTCTATTTTTCTAGCATTTAATCAAAGTAAATATAAAAGTTTGGAGCTCTGGAGGTATAAATCAGTCTCTGGCTTTCAGAGGTCAGGAGTCACATCTGAGAAGTAAGAGGGGAGAGATTGTCTGGTGTTAGCCAAGTGCTGGATTTTTGCATTTCCCTGGAAATAGCTGATATCAGAGCAGAAGTTTTGGAGTAGATGGATCTGGACCTGACCCTGCCTGGCAGTTCTGTTTCCATGCTAATTTTTGCATTTTTCCACATGCAAATAAGATGTTTAGTGCTCTGTCTTGGAGACCAGGCATGGTCTGTGTTAATCCCCTGCCTGGTATTTGAACAGTGTGGGCCAGTGTCCATCAAGTCAGCAGTTAAACCCCTTTGCTTTAGGGGGACCAAGACCAGTGTGTCTAACCCTTATTCCTTAAGGGGTGTGTGAATGTGGACAGATTTCAGAGTAAGCCTTGGGGGATGTGTGGCCACGTGAATGCACAGCTTGTCACCTGGTTCTTGTCTGTTATTCAGCCTGAGGACCAGAATGCTTTCCAGTAAGAAACACTTGAGGCATT
The DNA here is from genome assembly GCF_017639655.2 of Falco naumanni. NCBI lineage: Eukaryota > Metazoa > Chordata > Aves > Falconiformes > Falconidae > Falco > Falco naumanni. The sequence goes on from NC_054057.1 coordinate 57,418,508, forward strand.
TGGTACTGAGCTGATCTCAGAAACACATCTTCTTCCCTCCCGCAGATTTTGACATCCCATTCTGCGAGAGGTTTGGGAAAGGTGGGACCTTCCCGAGGCAGTACCACCTCTCCCAAAGTCGCAAGGACTACAGTGACGGTAAGAAAATGATGGCGGGTCAGGGAGGGAGGTGGTCAGTCTAGGATCTCAATGGCTTGTGACAGTGCCTAGGACTGGAGAGACTTGGAAAGGAGAGGTTTCTAATAAAGGGAGAACCACCGAGTAATTTGGGGTTCGCTTGTGTATTCTGAAAAGCGTCCTCTGTGAGACCTTGTGGGTCTGCTCTTGAGAAGTGCTGAGCATCTACAGCATATATGAAAGGCAGTGCTCAGCTCCTCCTCTGCTAGCACCTGTTCTTTTAACTTAGCCACGTGGATGATTGGCATTTCTCATCCCTAGCGATACCAACCTTTCTGTTCCCCTAACTTCCTTCCTTTTGAGAATGCTGGTTTGTGACTTTTACAGCAGGTTTTTCACAGCACTGTAGGAAATATCCTAGCAATTTCAGGGTAGCGGTATCTGTGCGCATCTCTGGTTTAAGCTGGCGAGCTCTGAGCTGTGGGGACCACTCCATCACCATCTTGCCGCTCCTTTCACTGTATGAGACTGCAAATGGTAGGAAGCAAAACTGAGTAAGAATCAAATTCCCTTGGAAGAAAAATACTGAGGACATGCAGACAGCATATTGAGCCTTCCAGAATGAACTTGATCTCTCACTGACACCACCTTTGTCAAAGCAGTTACCACGAGATCTGGCACTGCTTCTGTGGTCATTTGTACTGTGGACTTAAGGGATGGCAAGGATAATTTGCAGCGCAAATCCTTGGCTGTTCAGAGTTTGTTTATGATTTAACAACCAACAAACCCCCTAATGTAATTAAACTGTTGCAAACCCCTCTAGAAGCATCTGCATTAGATGTAATGCCTGCTGCTAACAACTCTTGAATTGAATTTAAAATATCCGTATGGCTTTGCTTCAGTTTCATTAAACTTATTTTGCATAATTGGAAGAGGTGCACCACTGGATCTAGGCAGTGACATGAGAAGGTGGCAGTAGGTAGATCCAAGCTGGTGTGTGTGTTCTTGCTGTAACTCTCCCCTTTTCTCCTACAGGGCGGAGGACTTTTCCCAGGAGTTACTTCCCCCAGGAGAACCTGTTTCAGCTTGTCCCATCTAGCCGAACCAAGAGCTTTAATGGGGACAGCAAGCTCAGCACCTTGCAGTACGACGAGTACAGGCCCAAATGGTGGAACAATTGTGAAAAAGGTCTGCAGGTCTTCAGCACCTCCCCTACAAAAGCTAGGAACTGTAAGTGAATCAAAGCCACTAGTCTCTGAGGTCTCAGTATGTCTGGGTCTTGACGCAAAATTGAGTTACTGTGACCTGCTAATTACTGCGCATCAGCTAAGCTAACCGTGTGTGAATGCACTTTGATTCCAGTGCCAACACAAGGCACGCTGTGCTGGCTTATGTCTCAGTGAGGAAGGTTTAATAGAACACACTGTATTTTATCTTGGCCTTGAGCTGAGAGCGTGCCTGGGGTCAGCTGGTGTTCATCACTTGCTGAGTTGCAGAAAGTTGCTTGTGTGTTGGACTGTCAGTGTGCTCATGCACCAGAAGCTTCCATGAGACTTGGAATGTAGGAGCAAATGCAGCCAGAGGCTCTGTTCCTTGGCTTACATTGCTGTCACCCCAGCACCCAAAGATGGTGTTGCAGGCTGCTGTCATATTGCAAGACTGACCACGCTATAAAAATTTCTGCATTCTGGGCCTGTTCAGGGATGGACGACAATATAGGAATGACCAGTGAGATTAAAATCTTTACTGGTCCCTGCCTGGGTTGCTGCTCAGCCGTGCCGTATCCTTCTAACCACCCCTACAGCTGGGCAGAGAAAGTCCCACATGGGTTAAGAAGCAGTTTTTGGAGGAAGAACTGTTAAAGAAATGTCGCTTTTCTGGAACTTGTTTCTGCTTTATACTAATGCAGACTGGGAGACATCCCACACACAGACCAGGAGCACTAGTGCAATTAGAACTGTTTTTTCAGGGTGCCCCTGGGAGAGGGTGGCTCACTGCTTGCCCTGGTGAGCTCACAGCAGGCCTGGTCTGCACTCTGTAGGGTCAGGTGGACCCTGATGCTGAAGTCTCCCTGCCGTGCCCTTCTCTTCACCCTCTCCTCTCTCGTGTAGCCCTGCAGGCACCTGTGAACTGGAGGCTGGGGAAGCTGCTGGGAAGAGGAGCTTTTGGGGAAGTTTATCTCTGCTATGATGCTGACACTGGGCGGGAGCTGTCGGTGAAGCAGGTGCCTTTCGACCCTGACAGTCAAGAGACAAGTAAAGTGAGTACGAGGGCAGGGCTGCGTTCTGCAGCCCCTTGGGGAACTGTGGGCTGCAGGTGGCAGAGGGGTCTGTGTCCTTGACGGAAAGCAGTGTGTGGAGGGTATGTGGTGTTTGCCCTTTTTGGAGTGGTCTCGAATTGCTTGTGGCACCAATCAGCGTGCTCTGGTGACTTCTCTACTGCTTAGTTCCTTGGTCATGTTGGCCTGCTTTGTCTCAGGTATCGTTTCTTGCAGGGCTGTCTGCTCTTCCTTAGATTCCGCCTTCTTCCTCCCTTCATCTTCTTTCCACTCTGTGCACTGCATTAGCTTTGCTGGTATCTGCATTCACACCTTTCCAGAAAAACTTCATGAACACAAGGAATAATAATGAGTAAACCTGTCTCAAAGCCAAGGCTCAGTGCATCCCATCTGTCTTTCTCCTTACCTTTTTCTTACGGCAGTGCTTCTCACTGCTGAGCCTTATGTGACTTATGTCCTTGTGGGCAGCTTCACAGGTGTTCTGAAAAGAGTGTTCAGCATCAAGCGATATTTGGATAATATTCCCAAAGTAACCATGCCCTTTTGTCACGAAGTACGTCTGTTCTGTTGCAGGAGGTGAATGCCTTAGAATGTGAGATTCAGCTGTTGAAGACTCTCCGCCATGACAGGATAGTGCAGTACTATGGGTGCTTGCGGGACCCTAAGGAGAAGAAACTGTCTATCTTTGTTGAATACATGCCAGGGGTAAGTGCAGTTCCTGCTAAAGATTGTCCTGAGCAACAGAGAACGTGTTTAGACTGCCCTGGAGTCTGGTGAAATTTGGATCTCGAGTTAAACTGTTCAGCTGAGCTGCTCTATATCTGATGAGCCAGACCAAAACAGTGGATGCATCCCTAAGGCTTGAGAAGACTTAGGTTGTGAGTCAGATGTCATGGTGAAGGCCCTCAATGTGCACCGAGTGAAATCAAAAGCCACCAAACGCCTTGAAGGCAGGTTTTCGGTTTGAATCCTGAAGCAGGGTGTGTTCACAGTCTGGAATCTGAACTCGGTGATTGTGGGACATGATCCAGATTTGGCTCCAAACACTGTGGCCTGAGCCCATCCTTAAGTATTTATTGCAAATCCCTGCAGGAAAAGCTAATAGTACAACTGTCCACCCACAGCTGTCACCAATTATTTGTGGCTTTCAGCACGTGTGTATTAAAACCAGTGTTACTCACTTGTAAGTTTTCTCCTGTTCGGGACAAAACTTTCTGTTGATAGCATTATCCTCTTGGGCAGGAGTGGCTTCAGTCTGTGACTTTGCTGATAGAGGATGAAATAGCCCTAGGGAAGAAGAAGAATCAGAAAGCATTGGGAGAGTCTAAGCAGGGGCTGGAGAACGTATGCAGATTAGTTGAATATCTCTTTCTGTTTGTGAGCATGTGAATTACGTCAGTCATCTAGACAAAGTCTTCGGTTGGTATAAATGCTATTTATATTGTCAGAGGATCTGTTCTCCAAAGTCCCTCCTGTCTAGCTGGATTCATTCCGCAGAGTGTGGAAGATAACCCCTTGTTTATACAAAGATTTGTAAGGTCAGAGGGACTGTTAGGTCATCTGGTCACAAATAATTTCAGTTATTAGTAAACATGCTAGAAGCTGTCTTAACACATCTTGCACGTGAGCAATCAGGTGGACTCCCACATGTTTGAGTCCCTTCCAAGCCCTGTCCTTCCTCTCTCCCTGCGGGCAGGCATCTCGCTGGCAGGCCTTACCACCAGGCGGGGACCCAGAGGAATAAACCCCGTGAGTTTCGTCGGGCCCCTTGCCGCTTACTCTGCAGCGTGCCGATGTTTGTTAGCAGCCAGGAAACCAACATTTGGTGCGGGGGCAGTGTCCAGCAGGGCTGGAAGTCGAATGTTTGTTTTCTTACACGATAAACCAGAGCTCTGACCAAATACAGATTGACTTCCGTGCTGCAACAACAGCCCGTTTCACAAAAGCAGCTCGGGGCTTTGGTTCCCAAGGCCAGCGAAGCGAATGCGTTCCCGAACCTTGCAGGGCAGCGGCTCTGCAGGGCTGGGTCCTGCGAAGCTTCTGATTTCGCACAGCCAGCTCGGCAGCATCTTCCCAGGGCCAAGCCCGGGTGCACCGTTCGCCTGGCATTCTTATGATTGCCCCATTAAGTAGCTGAGACCGTCTTTTCTGTCCTGCCCTATTTTTAAAAAATTTGTGCTTGGAAAACAGAACGGTCTATCTGACCACAGGCCCTGAAGACCCTGTTTCCCAGTCTTGTTTGATGTGCCCCTGTCAGGGTGAGGGAGGCCAGGCTAAGGAAGCTTAGCTCGGTGGTGGGCGAAGGAACATACCCTACATATGAGTTGATACCAGGGGGCGATTTCAGAGCATCTTGGGTTACTTCAGCAGCCCTGTGAAAGGGAAAGAAGAGATCCATCCACAGGATCCACCACCAGCCTCAGAAGGCCAAAGCAGTAGCCGGGCAGAGCAACAACTGGGGTGGGTGGAAAAGCTGACACGGTTTGAGTGGCTGACTTGCAGCAGAGGAGCCCACTGTTCCGAGAGCAGAAGGACTGTGGCAATCTGGGATCAACCCCAGAGCTGCAGGACAGGCAGAAACGGGATGAGTTTCCCCTTCTGCTGCTTTCCAGGTAACCTGAATGCTGGAGGTAGAGCTGGGTGCCACCTCTCTGACTGAACCCCTGATCCACCCCTGGTTCATCCCGGTTAAAACCCAGCTCTGGCATAGTGAGGGACATCTGTTTCCAAGTGGACCGAAAACAGAGCTAAAAGCAGGGTGTCACCCTCTTGCAAATGCTAGATGTCTGCACCCCTGCTTCCTTTCCTCTTTGGTCAGTGAAATCAAACCGGTAGGAGCCTGCGTGCCTGGGGCAGAAATTCAAGTACTTGCACATTGTTTACCCGGGGTCTTCTTGCTGAAGCAGTCCCATGTGGTCCTGCCCCTGGTGAGTCCGCCTGCCTCGTGGCAGCAGGTGCTCCGTGCTGTGAGAAGCTGGGGGGGGGGGGGGGAGGCTTCACAGAAGACTGACTCATCAGCTTGGCCCTGAAGATCTGGTCGATTTGGTCCCCTCGCTGGAGTTGTAACTCCTCCTGTGTGGTCCTCCTCCATGAGCTGTTGGTGACAGCCAGCCACTAGAGGGGGAAGAAGATCTGTAGTGCTGGCAGGGACTGTACCCTTTTCTCCACTGGGATTTGGGATGCTGAGAACAAGTCTTTGCTCCATCCAGCACTTAGTGAATTTTTGTCTTGCTGTTTCTGCGGCAGAGTGTGGGTTTTTTTGAGCTGGTCACAGTAACTTTTTAAATTTTCCTGACATGATGGTTCTGCTGGCCCTTACAGTTGGTGCGTGTTGTTTCTTTGCAACAGGGCTCAATAAAGGACCAGCTAAAAGCTTACGGTGCTCTGACCGAGAACGTCACACGGAAATACACCAGGCAGATCCTGCAAGGAGTCTTCTACTTGCACAGCAATATGATTGTCCACAGGGATATTAAAGGTGAGTAGATAATACAGACAGGCTTCTTGCTTGGAGTTGTTCAACCCAGCCTCGCAGTGCCCCAATATAAATTCTTGTGCAAAACACAGTGCTGGGATCTGGTCAAGTAATTTTGCCCCCAGCATTCACCAATTCGAACTGTGAGAATCTTAAACAAGCAGCTGAAACCAAAACGTTGTGCTGTCTTCCTGCTTGGGAAGCCCAGATGTGAGGTGTTCTTAAGAGGGGTTATTGCTAACTGCCCTTACACATCTGAAAACCTGGTGTAACATACCTGAGTTGGGAGGCCCTGGCAGTCAGAGAGATCTGGGGCTCTGTTCACCTCTCTGCGGGTGGGGAGGAGGATCTGTCATCTCCCATTGGCCGCTTGCTTTTGGGAAACCTGTGGAGTGAGGAGATGCTGGTGGGAGTCAAGCCTCTCGGAGCACAGCTGCCTTAGGAGAGAGGGTTTGTACGTGATGCTGAGTCTGGCCCCACCAAGGCCCTTTGGGCTCCCTTGTGTCCAGCTCTTTGCCTGTGCTGTTCCTGCTCTCCTCACTGTAGCCACTTCAGTTCAGGTTGCTGCTTCATCTCTTGTGTTTGTGGTTTTTGTTCCTTTTTTTTTTTTTTTTTTTTTTTTTTGCTTTTCACCCCAGGTGCCAATATTTTGAGAGATTCTGCTGGAAATGTGAAACTTGGAGATTTTGGGGCCAGCAAACGAATCCAGACCATCTGCATGTCTGGGACTGGGATTAAATCTGTCACGGGAACGCCATACTGGATGAGCCCAGAGGTGATCAGTGGAGAGGGCTACGGAAGGAAAGCTGATGTGTGGTAAGGAATGCAGTAGAAACCTCACCATTTCTGCTTAAATCAAACAGTCCCTTTGGGAAGTTGTCATGGGAGTAACAGGTATAGCTAGTAGTTGGAAGACAGAGGAGTGTAAAGGATGGAAATAGAAACTGAATGTTAGGATTGATTACGCAGATATCAAGGGAGCGTGTTGTAGCTGAAGGTCCTAGAACAGGAGCCCTCAGAATCACAACTTGCTTTTGGAAGCTTTTATCGCATGTGAGGGTCATGCACAGCTCGACCCTGTAGCTGCTTTTTAATTCTGGAAAGCAGGTTGGTAACAAAGGTTGCTAAAAGAGGTGTTGAGTTTTGGTGGCTGCTTTTAGGTTAACTAAACCCAGCGCAGAGGCTCTGGGGGATCTTGTGCAGCCTGTCAAAATCTGCTGCTGGATGTTTGCACGTGGCTCAGGCACAAAAACAACCAAAACCACTGGCTGGTTGTGAACGTTTTGATCTGTGGAGGGTGTCAGCTAGAGCCTGAAAGAGTTGGGATAACACTACTAATCCTCCCAGTAAATGAGGAGGAAGCACTGTCATTGCAGTGTGTTTTGTTGGGTGCCCAAGCAAGTAGGGTCCACAAAAACTGGGTCCTCCAACAGAGTCCTGCTTGCGGGGGAAACCTAGGGGGTCTTAGGCAGGCAGGCAGGTACCCTGCACCACCTGCTCCAGCCGCTGACAGGGAAGCATTGTTCAATTTTTGGGGGAGCCACTGTGAATGGAGGTGGCAGAGAAGGGTCCCTGCTGAGACAAGGACTCCTCAGCAAGGACAGGGAAACCGTTCAGGCTCTTTGCCTCTCATCTGATGTCTTACTTGTCAGATGCCTGTCAGAGATGGAGGCACACACATTTCGTTCTGGCTCAGCTTCCCGGGGAACTACGTGGCATTGCTGAAACTGTTGTGTCTAAACTCATGCCTGAGTCTCCCTTCAGGGGATGCTCTGCTAAGGTGTCTCGTATGCTTTTATGAAACTTAATACCTGCCAGTTAACATAGGCAGAAAAGCCGCTGGCTTTAGGGCAAGGCTTTCAAGTTTGCTTCTGCTAGTGGGAGTGGAGAGCCCAGTGCCAAGGACCTGTGTGAACAGCGAGGTTTGCTCCGCTGAGGCAGGTGCGATCCTAGAGCCGATTAGACTTTAGAAGCGCAGCCCCCACCCCAGTCCCTAACCTGCTGTCTCACCCCTGCATGCTTGGTGTGGTTTCAGGAGCGTGGCCTGCACCGTGGTGGAGATGTTAACGGAGAAGCCGCCGTGGGCAGAGTTCGAAGCCATGGCGGCTATTTTTAAAATCGCCACCCAGCCGACCAACCCCCAGCTCCCCGACGGCGTCTCGAACTCCTGCCGCAACTTCCTCAAGCAGATCTTCGTGGAGGAGAAGCGGAGGCCGACGGCCGAGGACCTGCTGAGACATCCCTTCGTCAACTGCGGGCTCTGAGCCCCTGGCAGCGGGGATGGGGAAGCGCCGGTGGGAGGGGGGCAGCCGCCAGACCCGGGGCCTTTAGACCTCCACCCTGGGCTGTCCTGGCAGTGGCCCCCGCAGGTCCCTTGCTCACTGCTGGCTCGGCACCCGCCGCGTTGTTGGATTTCCAAGCTGCGCTTGGGACTGTTGGTGCCAGGAATTCAGAGCGAGGGATTTCCTGGACTGTGCGGGTGCTGGCCTCAGACCAAGTAGCCTCCTTGCCACCAGCGATACCGGGGTCACCCCCCCTTGCTGTGTTACTTATCTCTTGGGGAAAGTGCGGGAAATGGGATCTGTCTTCCCCCCCAGCACGACAGTGATGCTGGCAGCATCCCCGGGACTGGCGGAGGAATAAGATGCTCAGTGGCGATCACCACCTTTCGCAGTGGAACAGACAAGGGGCTTCAGCCAAGCCGGAGGAGATGATCCTCAGACTGCAGAGTCGGGGGGACCTGGGTGTCCCCGTTCACAAGGGGACCAAACCCTCCTGGAGGTCGTGGGAGCAGCCAGCGTCTCCAGCAGGGCGGCATTTAATACTGCTCTGTGCCTTAAGCGGTTACAATCAAGGAGTGATGCTCGACTCGGCACAAAGCACCGTCGGGCGCGATGATGCGGCAGCCGTGTTGACTTTGCCTTTGTGCGTGTGCGTGTGTGTGTGTGTGTGTGCACGCATGTGTGTGCAGGTCTTGGAAAAAGGGGTCTTCTCGGGGTGCAGGAGGTCTCTGTGGGGTGCACCCACGGACGGATGCCTGAGACCTCTGCCATGGGCTGTGCAGAGGGATGTGTAAATGCTGTCGATGGCTGCGGTGGGCAGGGCTGAGCACCAGCCAGTTCGTGCTGGGAGCCATCAGGGTTCGGGTGGGAGCTGGAGGGGACCTTGGCGAGGATGGCTTTCTGCTGACAGCCATAGCCCTGCTAACCCGTGTCCCTGATGCTGCGCTGGGGCTGGAGGGATGCTAATGCATGTTGGAAGTGGAGCTGCAGGAGGAGCCCGGTGGGTCTCTGTAAAACCCAAGAGGGTGCCTAAAATGAGGCAGAGAGGACCAGTGCCTGTGGATCTGGGCTGCTGAGGGCTGGGTGCCTTCTCCATGCCTCGTGGGACTAGCCCAGGGTGCAGGGAAGGGGGACGTCACCTCTGTGGTGGTGCCTGAGGGAGCAGCTGCAGACCCGTGAAGCCTCAGACCAGGAGAGCAGAGCTGTGTCAGCCGAGGGCAGCTGGAAGCAGGTTTCTTTCTGTGGTATATTTGAGTTTGTAGGAGGAAGCAGGCCAGCTGAAAGCAGAGTTGGGCTACAGCCTCTCTGAACAGCAGCACTACCCTGCTGGAAAGCACTACCTCCTGGGCAGGGAGCGCGTACAGAGTCCCTGGAGGCTAATTAATCAGATCTTGGTTATTTTGGACAAATTAATTGTACCATCTCACCTCCCCCTTCCTTACTTTTTTTACGAGCTCAGCAAAGGGGTAAATAAGCAGTAACTGGGAGGTTGCCATCCTTCGGCCGGTGTGACACACACACGTTTATTTTAATATTCTTTTTAATTGAAAAGGAAAAGTGTTGCTTGGACCAAAGGGGAAATTCAGAAATCAGTTGTTCCTGTCACTTTGCACACCCTTGAATAATTCTGCGTGGGAGAGATCTAGACTGCACTGCTGGTGTGCTGCTGGGAGTGTTTCTTTGTCCACAGCTCTAAAAAGAGAAGCAAAAATTAGAGTTATTTCAGTTAAAACAAACCAAAAAATAAAACAAACCAACCAAACCACTGGTAGTGTCAGGGCATATTCGGATAGCTAGAAGGATTCCCTGTAAATGTGCCTGCAAAGCTGCAGAGGCCAGTTACTCGCCAGGCTGGGCTGCGGTGAAGCCGCGGGCTGCGGTGGAGCAGCACCCAGGGGTCTGTGCCACTTGACATGGTGGTGGTGGGCAGCCCTCCTCGGGGGGGGGGGGGTTGGAGTCACCCCCTTTCTCAGAGGGGAAATGAAGAATTTTATTCTGTGAATAGGACCAAATCCATTAGTCTCTTCAGTAATACGGGATCAATGGAAAAAATAAAAATACAAGAAAAAACAAAAATCAATGTTGACTGGGGAGGGTTTTGTCAGGAAAAGGTGTTTTCACCAAAGCTAAAAAAAAAAAAAAAAACCAACGCGTTTTTAAGCTGTTTTTTCCTCTTCCATCGAATCTGTTCGGTGTTGATTTTCCCAGCCCTTCAGTGGTGGGTGGGTGTTTTCCTTCTTTCCAAAGCCTTGAGAGCGAAGCGGGGTTCGTGGCCACCCCAGGCCCTGAACCCCCCAGCCCGCCGCGGGTGGATGGGGCACGTGTGTGCGTGTGTGTGTGCACGTCGGCGTGTGCGACTCACTCCTCAGGTGCCTTTGCCTTGTTGGGTTTAAAAACCCTTGCAGTGTTCTGATGTACAGAATGGAACTAGGAAAAGAGAATGTAATATTATGCCATGTAAAGTTGGTTTTTGGTTGCTTGGGTTTGTTTGGGTTTTTATTTGATTTTTGCCTGTAGCGGGCCAGGTGGCTCGTCCACGCAGGCATCCATGGGAGAGATGACTGGGGGGGGGGGAGGTGGAGCAGCCACGCACACCCCATAGTCCCTTCCCAGCCGGGGGGCGAGGAGGGGACCGGGGGGCCGGTGCGGATGGACCTGGTGGTTCCTGACATTTCCTCCAAAGAGTGACTCTCGGCAGGTCTCAGCCCCTGCAGCTCCACGTGTCCCTTTGTCCTGGCATCCCCCTTGGTTCAAATGCTCCAAACGCACAAGGCATTTTATTTTTTTATTTATTTATTTCAATTTAGTTCCTTTTAATTTATTGATTTTTTGAAATTATCTTAATTTTTTTCTTTATTTTTATTGGGTCTTTATTTTTTCCCTTCCCTCTTCCTTTCCCTTCCCCCTTCCCTTCCTTTTTTTCCCCTTTTTTCTGTTATATTTTCTTGACACATGAAATTTAAAATCTAGTTTAAATTTATTTATTTCAGTATGTATCTATTTTTAAGAAGCTTTGTTTTGGTGGGATTTCTCCGTTTCACGCCTTTAACCCCTCCTTGCCCGGAGCGGCCCTGAGGGCGGAGCCATGCAAATGAGGGGGCGTGGCACGCAAACGAGGCTGCTCGCCGGGGGCGGCGGTGACAAGATGGCGGCGGGGTCGGGCGCGTCGCTGCGTCGGGTGCAGCTGGTGCTGGGGCACCTCGCCCCTTCCCCCCCGGGCCCCGGCACCGGCCTGCGGGCCGCGCCGTGCGGGAGCCGCGCCGGGGCCTCGCCGCGGGCCGCCAGCCCCGACGATGTGGTGGTGGTGCACGGGCGGAGGACCGCCATCGGCCGCGCCAAGCGCGGCGCCTTCAAGGTACGGCCCGGGGGCCCTGCCCGCCCGCGGCACCTCCGCCGCGCCCCGCGGGCGCCCCTGCTCGCCGCCGCTGCGCTCGGGCTGGGTGCGCGGCGCCGCCTGCCCGCAGCCCCCGGCGCTGCCTCGGGACCCCCTGAGGGGCCGCGGCGCCTCACGGCTTCCGCGCCGGGGCTGCGCGGCCCGGGTGCCGCCACCGCCACCCCGAACGCCGGGCCAGAGCCGCGCGTGTCCTGGCTCCCCTTGAGGCCTGGGGTCTCTGCGCCTGGCACGGCCCGGTGGGGCCTCGTCCTCCTGCGTGGCGACGGCAGCGCCCGCGTCCGACCGCCGCGATGGCCCGGAGGATGGGCATTGCTTGGTCAAACCCAGTTCCTGTGCTGGGGGTCATCTCCCTGTCACAGAACAGACGGGGGGGCTCAGCTTGCAGAGGCTTGGCACCGGACTGGCCGCAGGTTGGTCCCGCAGGCCCTGCAAGGCATGCTCGTGTGAAACCGGGAGGGACGGGAGCAGGGTTAGGGCGTTAGTGCTTGAAAGCTCCCTGGGGTAAAGAACGCGTGGAGAAATTCCACGTTTGTAGGGAAACCACCACCGTCCTGGGGCGAGGACTGGAGTAAAGCCGCCCGAGCACGGTACGCCAGCACGCTGAGGGCAAACAGGTGACGGGGCAGCTGCTGGTGTTCCTTGGGCAGCGCTAATTGCCTGTGCTTTCAGGATACTACACCCGATGAACTGCTCTCCGCCGTTATGACAGCTGTCCTTCGAGATGTCAGCCTTCGTCCTGAGGCCCTGGGAGACATCTGTGTGGGTGAGCGCGCAGCCTCTGTCCAGACTTGGAAGCTCCTGGCCCAGGTAGCTCTGTGGGACAGGTGGCTCCTGGTGTCCCATGGGGTCCTGCAAGTACCGTGGGGCTGGAAGGGGTTAGTGCATAGCGTTAGGTTTGTGAAATCAGTGTGTCCTTCACGACTCCTCTGTCCAGTGGTGGGGCTCTCATCCAGGTGCTGGATGCACCAAGCCGTGGGGATGCTAACATCCCTCTGACTGCCACCGCAAACAGCGAGGGGAGTGCACCCGATTGACTGAATCATATCTTTGCATTCAGGAAACGTGCTGCAGCCTGGAGCTGGCGCTTTGATTGCAAGAGTTGCACAGTTTCTAAGGTAAACTCTCAATCAGATCAAGGTTCTTCCTCTCCTTTTTGGTCCTCCGCCACGGCGCAGCACTGGGTCAGAGGATTTGACGAGTCTTATGCGCTCCTAGGAAGTTACAGCAAATCACCCTCTGCCTAGGAATTAGACTCTGATGGAGCAGTTGGAGAATCCTGATGGGAAAGGGACAGGGAGGCAGAAGTGAGGCTGTTCAACCTGTGTTGAGCCTCTGAACAGGAGATCTTGTTCTGTGGGCTCCCAGCTGCACCTGCTGCTTCTCTGTGCTGCGAGGCTGTGCTGCTCTGCTCTGCATGGTCCGAAACCCGTGGAGTTGTCTCTGGTCCTCCTGTTCACTTCCCAGTGCTGGTGGTCGATGGCTCATATTGAGCTGGATCCCAGCTTCCAAATATGCCAGCCAGTGTCTATTGTCAAGTGACGTTTGCTTCTGTAAACCGGTGTACAGCTACTACGTTGGAGGGTGCGCACACAGCCTACCAGTAATTACAAATGTTGCAGAGCTTGTCAGTATTCCTGGCCCCGATCAGACCTCGGGAGCTAGGCACACAGGAGGGCCCTGCATACAGAGGATCTTCTGAAGACAGACCTGTGGGGAAGCAGCACTCGGAGCCGCTTCCAAATCAAGTGTGGAAGTTAGCTATGAACTTTGCTTTCTCTTGTTGACCAAGAGGTCAAGAAATGTATAAAGGGATTTGTCTTGAACTTGAGGGTTAAAGTTTAATCAAGTGGCTTAATGCTGTCTTTAGAGCTTTGGTTTATTGCGTGGATTTCATCACTGAATCTTTGCCAACACTGTCTTATTTTCTAGTGGTATTCCAGAGACGGTGCCATGCTCCAGCGTGAACCGGCAGTGCTCCTCTGGGCTACAGGCCATTATCAACATAGCTGGTACGTGTTAGGGGCACTTGGATCAGAGTCGATGCCTGCCGCACCCCAATCGCTCATTTCTCCTGCCCTCCGCTCTCTCTGAGCAGTAAAAGTAGAGGCAATGTCTTCTGTTGCTGGGAATTTTCAGCGTGTTGCTAGTTGAATACTTTTGTATCCTTCAGTGGCCAAGTTTACCCACAGAGAAGTAACTTGATTTTCTGAGGATAAGTCCTACCATCGCTTTCATATCGGGCAGCTTCTGGAAGGGTCCCTCTGGTCCTCTCTGGTTGCGTGTCAGGTCACAGTTAGTCTTCAGCCCCATCGGCTCCTTGACCTGGTTCACGTTCTGGCAGGCAGGAGGGCGGAGGGAATGGCCCATTTGGCTGCAGTGGGTGCCTCAGGTGTTCGTGAAACCGCAGCCGGACTGGAAACGCTTTTGCAGCTGCTGATAGTAAGAATGTTTATGTACTGCTGTTACAGGTGGCATCCGAAATGGATCGTATGACATTGGCTTGGCCTGTGGGTAAGAAAGTCTTTTTATGGTACTTGCCTAGGCTTCCTGAAGGTAGCACTGTCCTGCTGCAGCAGCTCTTGTGTGAGGTATTAGAATCCCCTTCCAATCACACCTGTCCCACCTGCACCCCCCCCCGCCCCAGCCAAGGAAACAGATGGTGTCCTCATGTGACAAATGAGTGAATAAACTCTAAAATTAGGACCTGAGTTTAAGTGTGGAACTGCAGATGTAATTTGTGCCATTCCAGAGGCTGCTGAGTACTTTTGGCAGATTGGGTTATCTTAAAGGGTCTGAGGGAGGGTGCTTGAAAATCCTTTAATTCTCCTGGAAGTTTTGGTCTTGGTGACATGTCTGCTGGGGTTGCAATAAGAGGCTGTGTATGTCTTACAAGCATGCAAAAAGCCTGTCCGCTGTCCCTGTTGTAGCATACTACTTGTGTGCAGAGGTCTGACAGCCTGAAAGAACCTGCCATTATTAGCTTTTTAATTAATCTCCAATTAACTGGTGCCTTGGAAATCCAGCAGCTCTCTTGGATAAAGAAATGAATGCCCTACCCATGCTAATAACTGTCCTACATACTTACAGGAGATGTTCTTCTGCAGTGGACAGGCATGCTGTTCTTTGCTTCACTCCTAACATCATAAGTGTTTATTTTTTAGAGGATTACATAACTGTTAGGTTAGCTTTGGAGAAATGCTAGTGACCACATTCACACTCATTTCAGAAGAATGAATAAAAAAAAAAAAAAAAATATTCCGTAATCCTGAGGCTGAAATATTGGATTTCTCTTTTTCTTTACCTTGGTAACTCTCAGTCTGTCTTGAATTGTTAGTGTACACAGTCATCCAGTAGTCCTTAGGAAGATGTTTATATTTACAACTTTTTAGCACCTGCATGTACCTGGTTGAGCAAGATCTGATGCTGCTGCGAAATGAACAGCTCAGCAAGTCAGACGTGTTCCTCCGATGTAGGCAGAACACTTGGTGTTCACAAGGAATGCTTGTGTTTGAACACGAGGCTTTTCACTCGTTCACTTTAACACACTTGTTCCCAGAAGTTGCTTGGTGATGTCCACCAAAATGATACGCTTAAAGGTACTGAAAGGCTCAAAGGGTTTGGGATCCAGCCTTTGCCTGCTGGGTATGCAAGCCACTGGGTTTCATTGTGGGAGGTTTTCTGGCCTCTAACCTGCAGGGTCCTTCATGAAGACATAAAATAGCTTTTGTGAGTTGGGTTTATCCCAAGTTGTGCTCTTCCTCCGAGCGGACGCGTGCACTCTGTAGGTGAAGGGATACTGGATGACAACACAAAACGCAGTAGCTGTGGTTTGCTCTTACTTAAAACCTGATTCTATACCTTCATTCAGGGAGTAGATGCAGCTGCAGTCAAGTAATGCAGTGTCTCATAGTAAAGTTAGTTTAAATGCCTGAGAGTACTGCTTGGTGGAAACCAAACTTATTTTCTGCTTGTCTTGCATTTTCCAGGAATAGTTTCTCAGTTATTTACTCTTCATGAGTGTGTGTATTTGTGTGGTGCAGAGTAGAATTCAAACCCTTTCCCCATCGTAAGCTTCATGATCTAGGCTAACTTTACAAAAGCTCACTGGTCTTTTGTACCCAGTGATGTCTGGGTATTTCTGCGGTAAATTTGGATGTTTTAAATCTGTTAACTCATTTGTAGGTCAAAATCTGCAGCCTCTGGGATCCATGTCTTAAATTCTTTGTGTTGTGAAATACAAATGGCATAACTCTGTCATGGTTTGCTTAATACTTCTATTAAACTGCCAACCCGTTCTTAAGCTGTAAGTGGCATTTTTATGGCACGTAACAATGGACAAATGTGCCAGAATCATTAGCAATTCCTTCCTGGCTGCAGAAACGCGAGAAGTTAGCTGTTGACGTTGGTGTCCTATGCTAGTGAAGCAAGGACCAATTTAATCTAGCAATCTGTTTTCATTTCGTGGTAATTCTTATATTGATGAGCTGCTGCCTCAGCCAGTTCTTAATTACTAGCTGCATTTCTATAGGATAATAGGAAAGCATGTTGTCAAGATACTGAGTTTTGATAGTCTTAATGGAGCAATTACCACAAAGTTAGTATGAAAGCACTGGTTGCAAATTCAAATTTTTCCTGTGTTTAGGGTGGAAACGATGTCCCTCAGAAGTGCAAATAACCCTGGTGATATCAGTTCCAGCATGATGGAAAACAGCAAAGCTCGAGATTGCCTTATTCCTATGGGGTAAGTGTTTCCTCTTCCCCAGGGTTTAAGGGTTTTCTAGATGGCCTGTCTTCTCAGTTACCATATTGTTTCAAATCAATCTGAATGCGGTGATCTTGGATCTGTATGTCAGCATCCTCCTAGGTTGTGGTAGAAGATGAATTATGTGAAATGGGAGAAGATCAGCAACTCTAATGAAAGATTTCCTTGTCTTCTGTCTTAAGCTCAGCAGCTTAATGAGCAAGGAAAATGGATTTGAACCTTGTTTTGATCCTAGATTTGATTCAGGATTTGCTTCTGCCAGGCAGCTCTAGGTTGAGAAGGCAGCAAATAGCTTTCAGACTAAAGCAAATGCTTGTACTTGTGTTGTGTTAGTAAAAGCCAACTGCAGCTCCGTTAGTTGTGTCACTGGATTAATTCTGTGACATTGTTTTCCCCAGAATAACTTCAGAAAATGTGGCAGAGAAATTTGGAGTTTCCCGAAAGAAGCAGGATGCCTTTGCCTTGGCTTCCCAGCAAAAGTAAATGCTTTTTTCTTTTCTCTCTTTTTTTTTTTTTTTGTTGTGTGTTTTTTTTCCTAACCTTTTGATTAAGGAATAAATAGATAGAAGACACATTGGTACTTCCCAGGAGTGGTTAAGTGCAGCCTTCATGTTGCCTCCAAACCTTAGTAGTGAGTAAAGAAGCTTGAGATGGTCAGAGCGAAGATCAGTGCATGTCCTGGGTTGTGTGATAAGGAAACGCGAGTCCAGAGCTGTGTGACTACTCTTGTGCACGTACCATCGAGCTTGTGAGCCCTGAGCAGTGAATGCCCCTGTTCTTCAGCATCCAAAGGATACAACCTCTGTGACATTTCTGAAATGAATGTATGGTGCAGGATTTTCGTAGTGGCTTTGGCTCGCTATGATTTGAAACTGAACATGGGAGTGACAGCAGAAGTAACCTGTCCTAAGAGGGAATATTTAAATGTAGCCATTTTCAGAGAACTGCCGAGTTTGAGAAGAGTGGCTTGTCTTCACTGCAGGTGTTTGGCTCTAAGTGAGCCCAGTCCTACCTCTAATAACCTTCCTCTTCAGTTAAATCGCTGCCAAAGTCAACTGACCCCTGGAATCTGTGGAGCTGTACTGGCAGTCCAGTGGCATGTGATCTGTTAAAGTTGCTGCCATCAAAGAGTTAAACTAACTTTCAGAGCTCTGTTTAAGCATCGCCCCGGTCCAATTATTTATCTAATACAGGAAGCCACTGCACAGGCCAGTTAACCTTTAAATTCTGGCCCTGCTTCTCAGGGAACTTGGCATGCCAGCCTTTCTCACTGACATTGAACTGATAACACAAAAGGGTATGTGAACGCGATCCTCGCCTCTCACATGAGGAAAGGGGTGATTTTCTGGCCTCAGTCTCAGGATGTCTGCAGAGTTACTGATCTTCCTTCAGCACTTTGCTCAAATGCTCGATTACCTGGAAATATTTTCATTTTATTATTAAAAGTGTGAAGCGATGAGTGGGTAAAACAAGCTTTCACTCTCTAATTCATTATTCCCTGGAAAGGGTGCTCTGCTGCTGGCAGGTAAATCATCTAAATGAGCTCTACAGGGGAGGTTTTTGAAATACCATATTGATATGGAAGATTAAAACTGTGTGCCCTGAGCTAATTCTAATTTAGCTAATTGCATTCTGCCTACTTATATCAGTCTGGTCGTATCGGTTGTTCCCTGCTGCTAATACTGCTGTCTCACGGACCGGACCCCATCTTTGCCACATCTTTAATGCTAAATTAAGTGATAACCTTCTACATAGTCACACTGAACTATGCACCATACATTGCAGTCATTTGGAGTTAAAAGGTTATATTTAAATGCCAGAAGATTATACCTGAAGTCTGTGGTCTAAAGCTGAACTTGTCTTTAGTAGGACAAAACAAGGAATGAGTGAAACTTTAGCCATTCCTTATCTTCTTAGAAATTATTAGCATTATGTGGAGGCTTAGCCCACTTGCCCTGTTTAGACTCTCAAAAATAAAAATTGATTTTTGAACATCTTTTGGTGTTCTTTGAACATTTATTTTCTTACGGTTGTGATGTGATTGTACCACTGGATAAGTACAGCTTCGTGCTGCGGACTGGTAGTGGTCAGTCAGTCACAAAGGTGTTGATGGGAACAGAATGGGGATCTTGCTCAGAAGTGTGTGATCCTGTGATCCAGGTTTGGGGAGAATGCCCATAATGTTAGCGATATTTTTCCTGTGGTGTAGAGGTAAGAAGTCTGCCTTCCCGTGGTTGGAAGTAATTATTCACCGTTTATCTTGTCTACTACTGGGTGATGATGTACCTGTGTACCAAGTCACACCTTAGTTCATTCTCTTACTAAGTGGTTTCCTTGACATTAATTCTCTTGCAGTTTTCCTCCAGAATATTTTAACCTTGCATACTCTTCTTCAACAGAGCAGCAAAAGCTCAGCAGATGGGACTGTTTAAAACTGAGATTGTTCCAGTGAAGACCACTGTTCTTGATAATCAGGGCAAGCAAAAAACAATCACTGTGGACCAAGATGAAGGGATTAGGCCCTCCACGACGCTGGAAGGCTTGGCAAAGCTGAAGCCTGCCTTCAAAGAGGATGGGAGCACTACAGCAGGTCAGCTCTCTTGTTAAATTTGTGTTCTTCCTGTAGTTTTCTTGCCTTGAATGTGCTTAGGCAAAAAAAAAAAAAAAAGGTGTTAATAGATCTCTTCCAACAGGTAATGCCAGCCAGGTGAGCGATGGAGCAGCTGCGGTTCTCCTGGCAAAACGCTCAAAAGCAGCACAGCTGGGACTGCCCGTCCTGGGGGTGCTCAGGTCCTTTGCTGTCGTTGGAGTCCCGCCCGATGTTATGGGCATCGGACCAGCCTATGCAATCCCTGTTGCTGTGGAAAAGGCGGGTGAGAACCACTTGTCATTCATACAGTGTTTGGTACAAGGCAAATCAGACTCTGTGAGCTGAAATTTAAGACTGTATTTATTCAAGCATGTGCAGCTATCAGCCGCAGGAACAGCAAGCTTAAATTCAAAACCTTCGAAGAGATCCTGCCTCGGATTCCTGTAATAGTGTTCACTTGTACTCATGTATGAATTGTCATCTGCTCACCTTTGAGAAGCTCCAGATTCAATCCCTGCACAGTCTCAGCCACAGTTAACATGTGGCAAGTGATTTAGCCTTCATTTAGTTCTGTTTTCTCTTCCTTAATGTGATCAACGTGTGGGGTTTGTGTTTGGTCTGTGGTTGTGGTTGTTTTTTTTCTTTATAATTTTGGCATCTGATGAGTGGAACAGGCTTGCCTCAGAGTTCTTACCATACTCATTAGGCTCATTTATAGCTGATGATTATTGTTGTGTCCACCTGTGTCGTTGCTATGGTCTCCTGCTCACCTATAGTTTTATTTTTAAGTCCTGAAATACCCTTCAATCTTTAATCCCTCTACAAAGAAATCACATTTAATCTAAGGAAGACTTGGGAAATTTGGTGACACGATACTATGAACTGTGACATTTTGCAGTCTTTAGACATTGTTGTACATAAACATGAGTACAAGTGTAGATAGCCCATGTGGAGCCAAGGTCCCCCTCGTTTTGTCATGAGTGGAGTAGAACTAGAATTCAAAAAGGGGAGGCTGTGAGTGCATTACTCTCTTTGTTTTTTGGTGGTTTTTTTTTTACTTTAATTTACAAGTAAATTACTTTACTTGATGGAGTCATAAGGCAAAAATATCTCCTTTTAAATCCTGACTTTTCTGAACCATAGGTCTGACTCTGAATGACATTGATATATATGAAATCAATGAAGCCTTTGCAAGCCAGGTGAGTGAGCGTCCTGTTTGAGCTGTACAATTCTTGGTCACTGAGTATATTTCAGCTTGGTCTCCCAATTAAGATTTGAACTTGTTCCACATATTACATCTTCAGCCCAATGTTAGTGGCACACACAGATTATTTTCCCTTTTCTTCAAGTAAAAATAAGCAGGGCATTGCTTACACAGCTTAATATTTTAAAAACCCCAAACAAACAAACAAAAAATCCCAAAACACAGAAAAATATGTCCAGTGGATAAGAATATAATCTTCACTATCAGAGCCTCATACCAACTTGCAAGCTCTGTTTCACAAGGGCTGTAATTTGTTACTGGGTGATGTCAGTGTGCATGTGTTGGCACTCGCTAATTTGGAAGTCCTTGGTAGAAACTTCGCTGCTGTGTCTTCCACAGATCCGTGACATGCCTGTCAGAAAGCATGAGGGCTCGGTTTGAGATGAAGCAGATAGGCTTAGCTCACTTCTGTGTGCTTTCGATTTGTAATTCGTTCTACTCCTTTCCACTGGGAAAGATGGTCTAGCCAGAGTCAGGCCTCTAAGTACTAACTGTAATGCTTTAAGAGCAGCTGACACGATGTGGAGTTTGTGTAATAACAAACATAGTTTGAGCTAAATTAATTTTAAACACAAATATTTTGAAGACCCTAGAGCTGCCAAGGGTAGTTTGTGGTCTGTCTTTATGTATGGATGAGACCACCAGTCTTCTCTGCAGCGCTCTCAGCTCTCTATTGCAGCAGCGCTGGGAACTACTGAAGGCGTAAGCATCTTGATGAAACCATTCTGTCTGTCTTTCTAGGCCGTGTACTGTGTTGAAAAGCTGGGCATTCCCATGGAGAAGGTCAACCCCCTGGGCGGAGCAATAGCACTGGGGCACCCACTGGGCTGTACTGGTGCTCGTCAAGTTGTCACTTTGCTCAATGAATTGAAGCGCAGAGGGAAAAGGTGAGCGCTGAGGAACAGTATTAGCCCCAGTGTGTAAGTACTGTGGGCTCAGAAGTAAGCCAGCAGTTTGGGTGTGCCTTCTCCGTGCCTTTGATAGCTTTGACCATGAATTCCTGACGGCTCTCTGCAGGGGCAGGGCTGTCTGCTGTCGTGCTGCCCACCAAGGCAGAGTCTCTCCTGGTCCTTGGCAGCAAGTCAGCGGTCAGAGCTGGAGGGCTGGCGGCTCTGCGAGGCTGGGCTGCATCAGGCTTCGTGGCAGTCTGGTGCCAGCCCTCTGCCTAGGCTGCGGGCTTTTCCCGACGTGTGGAAGAAACCCAGTAGCTGCTGCTGGCTGGCTGTGCCACTGCTCCCTCTGGGCTGGCACATACAGTGTCACTGGACTGCACCTTAGGATGCACCAGGCCTGGAGGGGAGGGTGATGGCGATGGCAAGCTGTTAATTGCCAGGCAAACTGGGCAGTAACAGTAAACCGCCTCAGACTGAAGTGGAAGAACTTGCTCTGAAATGAAGCTTTCCACTCTGTTTTTCCAGAAATCCAACTGCACGTCATCTGACTACCCGCATTTACCTTGAACTTTTACATAGCAAAGCCACGTGAAGGGCAGTGGTAGGAGGCAGGAAAGGAAGAGTTTCTTCCTCAACCCACCTGAAACAAAGAGTTGTCCTAGATCAACCTTGCTGCTAGGATGTGTGAGGCAGGTGGGTAAGGAACTTGCTTCTGGGACACCACTCCTGTGCAGAAAGGAGGCAGAGAAATGGGTGTCGCTTCGCAGAGCATGTGGATACACTGCAGGAACTCTAGAGCACTGGGACCCCTTAGGTTAGGATCTCTTGGTGACACAGGAGAGCAGTGGGTAGCTCAAATTTATGTGTTTTTTTTAATCCCCCAAGATGATCTAAACTGATCTGTCTTTTTACTAATTCCATGTGTTCTTTCCTTTCAGAGCATACGGTGTTGTATCAATGTGCATTGGAACGGGCATGGGTGCTGCAGCAGTGTTTGAGTACCCAGGGAACTAAACTCCAGCGTGCTGACAAAACAACGCAGCAGCTAATTCTCTGCCTTCTCTATTAATAGCAAATGATTTGCACTTTGAAGTCAAGTGGATTCAGGGATTTGTTACCACATCTACAAATTTTAGGCACAAATTGTAGAGTAAATTGTGCAGAGCTACTAAGCAGGTGGGAAAATACAAAACTGGCAAATGGCATGCTGACGTGAGAAATCAGCTGAAATTCAACAGGCCCTTGTGTGGTGATGGCGAATGAGTATTTCTAATTTAATCCATTTCTCTATTCTGTGACTATTATTGGGGAGTAGTTGTTCATGGTACTTTTGTATGACAAACTGGCTAAAAGGGTTGCTCAAAAGAAGAATGAGTGCACATCTTTTCCAGGGTTTTCTTAAAAGATTTCGCCATCTTGCAAGAAGCTTGTTTTGAAAGCAGTGCAAGACTTCACATCATTTCCTTTACAACTGTGTCTGTCCTTTGCAAGTCATAAATTGGCTGTGTCTTAGATTGTGTCTGTGCTGGGAATGCACTGGAGCTTCCTACTTTTAACAAGCTGCTCTGAAGCCTCCAGTGGGGGAAAGTGGAAGGACTAGAATGTAATTTACACAGGAGGTGCCTGCTAGAGGGCAGGAATTTGAAAATGGCCATTCCATTTTTTATAACATACTTCTAATTATCAGCTTGTATGATGTTAACTTAGAGACAAGCTTATGCTTAATAATACTTGGCTACCACAAAACAGATTTCAGCCTTAATTTTACTGCAAGTACAACCTGAACTACACATACTACTACATCTCAGTACTTCAATGCTAACACAAATGTGTATTTAATCTTGAAAAGTTCTCCCTTACCTGTTCTCTCTGTTAGGAGCAGAAAGATCACTGAAACTCAGAGCTAATGGTTTGTAAAATAAATGTACACATAGTCTCTGACATGTTAGAAAAGTTTAAATTTGTAAAAGAAATTCTTGTCCTGGCTCTTGCTTTTGCACTTAATAGAATTGGGTTCTTGTGGTGTATTTGTTTTGTTTTTATGATGATTGTTAGTTGGTCATGATTAGTTAGAGCTATTTGATACTCTCACATTGCTGTGCTGTAGCCTGTCTCACTCACCCAGCGATCATACCTGCTGTTATTTTAAAGAAAAGAGATTAAATTATTTAGAGGGACTAAAGAGGTATTAGCATCCTCAAGGGTCTTTTTTTTTTTTTTCACACTGAGGTTCCTGTGTGTAAAATGAGTTCTCAGTGCTAGCACAAGTTTGTTTAAGCTAAAGTTAGGGTGAAGGTGGCTATCATGCATCTTTTGTTCCCCTCCAGCATGGATTGCAGCCCCCTCCTCCCCATACACACTGCCTTTAACAAAAACCTTTTATATTATGGGAGTGGCTCAGAAGTGGGAATTTCAGTGACCTTTAGCTAAAGTAATACTAAAAACATTTAAAGAGAAGTGTGAGTAAATGGGAACCATGTGGGGGGAAAGAATTAAAAGGAAGAAGGGTTCCTCCCTCTGTAGCTAAAGGGGATGTTCTCAATACCCAAACACGATGAAACATGCAGGTTGGTCATTTTCCAAGGAGTCCAGGGAAAGTTGGCTCTTCCCCTTTTCATGTAAGGCATCGAGAAAACAGCCTGGGGAGTGCTGGCCTGTTCACTAATTCTTGCTTTTATTATGTGTCATTGTCCGTTTTAATGTCAAACAAATAAACAAGGCATAACAAAAGCCACTTTTTAAAGGTACCAGCAGGCTTAACTGTAATTTGAGGCACACCGAGTTGCAGAAGGTTTTGGCCACAGCGTTACTGTAGCTGCTTTGCAATTTTAAACCAGTTCTTTGCAGAGCCTTGATTTGTGGGTAATGGTAAGCTTATCACAGCAATAAAAGTAATAGCACAGAATGAGATTATGACTTCTCTTTGAAGTAGCATAAGCTTTTTTTCCCCTCATAACTTAAAATTCTATTCTGCTAAAATTCCAGTCCATATTAAAACACTGAAGTAGACAAAAATACAGGCTTAACTGATGTCACATCTGCATCCAACCCATTACCTTGACATTTGTCCCACGTTTTCTTGCTTAAATTAAATCCAGGTCTTCATACTTTCCATCATATGTTCCCCGTCCCCTGACCTGTAACCTGCAAGGCTTCTCTCCCAGCACTCCAGTAATGGTCACGGTAGTTTCATATTCAATGTTGCTCCTAAAACACAGAGCAAAAACGATAGTTCAGTTACAGCTAGATGAACTCTGTGTTTAAGGATGAGATTAGTTATATTGCAGAGGAGAAAGGGGAGAATGTTGCCCTAAGACATAAACTGTGCCTAGTCACAAGCACTGGTCTCTCAGTGTTGAATGTTGAGTCTGCGGGTGGCAACCTGGCTTCATGGGGTCATGTCCCATGGCTACACCTTGGGTGCTTGAAAAGAACGGTCCAGCCTGTACCTGAAGTAAAGACCCTGGATTGCTAACTTCATGATTGAAAGAACAGCTTGAGTATCTTCCTACTTGTGAAATTATATTGTAGTTAAATAAATAAAATTAAACTCTGCTGGGGGCCAGTGGTTGGGAGCAAATTCCTGCACTGCCTCGATGTGAAAACGCGTCCCTGTGACAGACAGAGTTTGCAATGGGAATGTTTCTGTCAGCTCCCTTAAGACAAGGGGCAGTCAGTGGAGTCCAGGTTGTAAGCGAACATCAAAAAGCTTACAGCAAGTGTAGTTTTGCGCTACGTGGAAGTCTTACAGCATAATTCGCCTGAGGCTAATGCTACCCAGCGCTCCCGAGGCTGTTATCTGAAGGACTTCTCTGCATCTGAGAGACAGCTGTTGTAACGGCCTGAGGCAAGAGTCTGTTCTGCCAGACAACTTTTGTTTTTCCTTTCTTGTAAAATATTCCCCTGCAGGAAGACCACTGATTTAGGGAGGTGAATTATTAAATGAAAATTACCTCACACCTTGCATATAATTATTTACTAATGCCATACTGGTCCTGAGCTCTGCTGTGGTGGGAGTTCGTCTGGAACTGAACAGACGAGCTGGCTGCTATGCAGCAACATCTTTGCTTTCTGGTACTTCCAGGCACTTTGCGGCACGCTGATTAGCATATATGCTTTAGGCATATTCAGAAGCGCTCCAGAAAAATGTAGGCAGTCAGGAGCCTGGGGAGGTCTCTGGTCCTTGATGCTGCCCAGAGTGGGGACAGCTTTGAGCAGCTGCCCTAGGCTTTGTCCCCCTGAGGTGTCAGTAGCTCCAGGGATGGAGATCTCACAGTGTGCTCCAGGGAGAGCAAAGTTACAGCAGTAACTCACGTCACCTCTAGTTTGCTTCTTGAAACTTCCCTATCAGCGCCGTTCAGAGTTCACTGAAATCACCAGGATAGACTTGTCAGTCTTAAACTTTCTGCCACCACGTGATAACTTCCAAGAAAATAATTTGTAATGAAAGCTGAATTTTCTTACAGGAGTTGCATCTTCCTAATTAGGGCAAAGAAGGGCTTTGGGTCATCATAGAATGGCTTGGGTTGGAAGGGACCTTAAAGACCATCTAGTTCCAACCCCCGTGCCATGAGCAGGGCACCTTCCCCCAGCCCAGGTTGCTCCCAGCCCTGTCCAGCCTGGCCTTGGGCACTGCCAGGGCTGGGGCACCCACAGCTGCTCTGGGCAGCCCATGCCAGTGTCTCACCACCCTCACAGTAAAGAATTTCTTCTTAATACCTAATCTAAATCTCCCCTCTTTCAGTTTAAAGCCATTCCCCCTTGTCCTGTTGCTACAGGCCCTTGTAAAAAGCCCCTCTCCAGCTTTCCTGTCGGACCCTTTAGGTACTGGGAGGCTGCAATAAGATCTTCCTGAGCTTTTTCTTCCCCAGGCTGGACAGCCCCAGCTCTCCCAGCCTGCCTGCACAGCAGAGGGGCTCCTGCCCGCTCATCACCTTCGTGGCCTCCTCTGGACTCACTCCAACAGGTTCATGTCCTTCTTTCTTATGCTGGGGGCTCCAGAGCTGGACGCAGCTACTCCAGGCGGGGTCTCACCAGAGCAGTGGGGGAGAACCACCTCCCTTGACCTGCTGGTCATGCTTCATGTGATGCAGCCCAGGATGCAGTTGGCTTTCTGGGCTACAAGTGCGATTGCTGGGTCATACCTTGTTTTTCACCCACCAGCACCCCCAAGTCCTCCTCAGGGCTACTGTGAATCCCTTCTCCACCCAGCCCTGGGTTGGGGTGCAGGACCTTGCACTTGGCCTTGTGGAACTTCACCAGTTTCACTCAGGCTCACCTCTCAAGCCTGTCAAGGTCCCTCTGGACGGCATCCCTTCTCTTCCATGTATCACCCACACCACAGCTTGGATCCGTCTGCTTTACCTCTGCCATTCATAACTAATTCCTAGCCTTACAAAGGTTATGGTAAGGTGTCCAAAAATATAATTAAGAGCAAAATTAGATGTTTATAGGACAAAGTAAGTAATTTTCGTGTGTTCTTTGCTGTTATTTGCCTGCAGGTCCTGTTATCTTTGTTGTGAAGAAAACCATTGGACTGGAGGCCACAAAAATACATTGGTTTTTTTTTTCTTTCTCATCAAAACATCAACATGACTGTAACACTAAACCGCACCAGGCTAAGCGAGGATAAAGCAACTTGTATCACCACTGCATTAGAACATTTCTCTCTTTTTGCTTCCTCAGGAGGTAGGCTGAATGCATGTAGAGAACTAAAGGACTTTAAAAAGTTTCTTTTAGAGAGAAGGCACATAAACTATAATGAAGGATCCCTGAAACTGACTGCAAAAGACACTGCACTTTCCTGCAGGACAAACGGATGCTTTAGTGGAATTCTGAACTACTCCAGACACTTTTCTCCCTCTGTCTAAACAAAGTGCTGAATGCATAAAGAGGTCACTGTTGTATCAGTTTCTGCACTGAATTACAGGCCTGAGATTTATCCTCCGTTGAAGACACTGCCCTAAAGATAGGGAATTTATCCAGCACTATATAGTCAGTGCATTGTGCCACCTGTTGGAACAGCATGATTTCAAGTGAGTAAATCTAAAGTCTGAAATTCTGGGTGCCAAATCCAAAATAAATCCCATCTATGGGAACAGTGTAGGGAACATTGTTATATGGGAAAAGTACCAGCTGGAAGGCCAGGACTGGCAAGTGTTAGAAGCAAAATGAGCAGCCTGATAACACAAGAACAGAGCAGGACTGCTCTTTGCTTTCAGTGACTACTCACACCGTAAGTCTGGGCTTGGCAGGGAATAACAGTGAGATTTCAGTCCTGTTAACTGTACCTTGCAGTAAAGCTGATCTGCAGAATCTCTTTGGTGGGTGGGCCCCCTTCACATGCCTCCAAAATGCCATTGGTAGGGGAGACAGAAAATACTTGCAGGTCATTATTCCTTTCCTGTTCATCTGCAGGGAAAGAGACAAATATCAAACAAAGCAACACGAGACCCTTTGTATAAGTTTGTGCAGCATATAGCACTCAAAACAACGCACCTCCTTGCTAGCCAGCTAATAAATCGTCTTGCACTGTCAGAGGCTTTCTATGCATGTGGCCAGTTTCTGTTCTCATCCTCTAATGAAGGGGAGTGATCGGTGGCCTCACAGTCAAAATAATAAGGCCCTGATCTTCCTCCCTTTGAAACCCATCTGTTGTCAAAAACATCAAGTACAAGCTCAAACCGAACTCACAGGCTACTTCTTGTTGCCTCTTAGGATTCCATTACAAATGAGCAAAGCATATTCACTACTTGTGAGAGTTGCGATTCAATTTTTTAGTTAAATCTGGAATAACTGCTGAAATCAGCAGAGATACACTGATGTCAAAAAAAAAAAAAAAAAAAGCCCATGTAAGTGAAAACACAAGCAGACCCAATGCTTGCAGCCAACATCATCACATCATATATTTGCTATATATCGAGTGAGTGCATGCAGTCTTACTAAATAAAAACACTGAATAGGAAACTGCATAGTACGGAAATTGAATTGCAAAACCAGAATACCCAGCAAAGCAGTCCAGTAACTTCTACAGCCACTCCTGTTACACAAGAAGACATGTTCAGTCTTGGTCTGTTCAACAAAGCAGGTCTTGAAATCAACCATGTTGCAAGAGAGCTCCAGAACTGGAACAGTGAGGTATGCAGTCACTGGCATCAGCTGCAAAACAGAGGAAAGGGAATGGACTAAAAAACCCCACCTTATTTTTGTAGAGCTTTAATAATATCTGCTACAGCTGGATCATTCTTAACCTCAAGCACTGAATCAAGAGTAGTTTGTGTTCTTTTGTAATAGAGTCAATTCCCCATTCTACAGCTTTGAGTGAATTAAGTTGTTGCTTGTTTTTTGGGGTAGGTTTTCAAAACAGACACTGTGGTCTTAATGAAGTAACACAGAGTGAATATTCTCATTTGTTATTAGAGTTTTCTGTGGAGATGCAGACATTACAGCATCTTCTTGTCCCTTAGGACTGTATATGGCCTGCTGTGAGTCATTCAGTTTGTGCAGATTGGCCAAGATTCTTGTTAAATTGACTGTAACTTAGATAGGGTGCTCAGATCTTACACTGATCAGTCCTCAGAACTACCTGGTATGAAAAAAATACAATGCCTGCAGTGTACTGGAACAGCTGAAGACTTTGAGGGAGTTTATATCTTTCCATCTGGAAGAGATCGGTCTGTAAATGTGTGTGGGCTGTGACCACACCACACGAGTTAGATTCAGGAGACTTTCAAGAAGCACTCGGGTACTGCAGGAGGCAAAGCTTGGTGACTCAGTCACTGGCATTTTTGCCGAGACAGTCCTGACCCCCTGTCTCAGAAGGATGTGGAGAGTCGTACTGTGATCGGGTGTTGAGTTGTATCACCCAGGCCCTCATGCTGCACAAAGAGCTCGGGTACGAGCACCAGGGTGCTGACCCAAAACTGCTCTGTCCATATGAGAGTCACCTGGAGTCTCAATGGAGAGCTATTTCCTTCTGCAAATCTGTGGCTGTTCACTTGCTGGATGGCACAATTCACTCTAGAGGTGGCTGTATCTCAAAGGCACATTCATTCCAAGTCCAAGATGCTGACGAAGCACAGCCCTTTCTCAGGGCCCACAGATCATCTTCTGATCTTACCTGGGTAGTGCCGTTACTATGTTCAATGACCAGATTTTGATTAAATTTCAGCTTTCTCTCTCCATTATCAAACTGGAGCACTTCGAATCCAGGAAGCAGCTGGGTATCTGGCAATTGTGGATACGCAAGTAACTCCAGAGTCGTGTGGAATGACACTTTCACCTGTGGGAAGAGGAATTCAGATGACCATCACATAAGAAGACACTGTGTGCAGGAAATCCAAAGTAAACATTGCTCAAAGGCCCAGGTGCACATTTTCCCACTGGGACCCAAAGGTGTCATGCCAGCAACCAAATTCCCACTGCAACAAAGCATTATAATTAAAAAAACCCCACAGCTATTTCCTATGAATCCAGTACACAGAGATGGAAGTGTAAAGGTGAACAGCTAATCTCTGAACCACAGGCGAGAAACAGTCTTTAGCAAGACAAAGGTTCCAACTCCTGAGGTTACAAATACCATATTCCCAAATCTGTCTTAAACATGTAAGCCTTCTTTCTTCCCACACACATGGAATTGAGACATGTGTGTGTCTGTGTCAAAATGAACACTGAAAAATGAGAAGCACGCTTCAAAAATGCAACTATTACTCATTTTTTGCACCCTAGCTAATTCTTGACTCCAGAACTTCGTTTCCTTTAATGTCATTGAACGAAGCAATTTTTTCTCTGTTTGCACTGCTTGCATCTAATTTAAGGAAATGAAGGACTGCAGTCTTTGGAAATCTTTTAATTTGCCCAGCATATGCATGGCTATTGACTTAGGTGAGCTCCAAAAACCACAGGGTTTTCTGCAGGAGTTTGCAATAGGTCAGAGCTGATGAGAAAAGCACATCACGGCCACTGTAGAAAAATACTTTGTACCCACAGTACAGCAGGCAAAATTGCAGTAATTAGCATTTGCTAATATACCACTATTTCCCTGAAATTGGGAAATTTCTGTGCTGGTTGTGTTTTTCTTGTGGTTCATCTGGGTCATGCTAACACACCAATTACTAAACTATCTATTCTGGCACAAGATTATTATTTTTGAGCCTACCAGCATGTTTTGCTGTGGATAAAGTACAAGTTGTGGTTGCTGCTCTTTTTCCTCCTTCTTGCCATGGGATGTTTTGGTGCTCTTTTTGGGATCTGTGCTAGACAGACTGAAGGGCGTAGACAGAAGTAGCCTAAAGTACAGAGGAACCTTAGCGCAATTGATGAGTTTCAAACTCTGAGTCATTACCGAATCTGTCAAAACCTGGTGGAGAAATGATTCAAAACTGATTAGTTTTAACTCCCTTGAGAGGTTTGTACTAGTCTGTCTGGTCATTCAGCACTACTGGGGATCTGAAGGACTTTACCCCAAAGCAACCCAGTATTTTCTACTTGTGTTTTTCAAAATTTCTTGAGTTAAAAAGAAAAAAACCCACAAATAACGTAATAAAATCTAAAAGACTTTTAATGTCAGGGGCCACAGAAACTAACAAGGCCACTCTAAGTTACTCATTCTGCTAGCAGACCTTTATATCCTGAAAATAAGTACTTATTTTTCTACTTACAAACTCCTCTACAAGGAAAGAGAAAGACACATAAAATAGGCATTGTCTGAACGGAACTTTGCTTATTCCTGGCTGATAAGTACTTGTAGTCCTTTTGTTTTACCTGTCTTGTTACATGCAGTATAGAAAACTGCAACATAAGGCTACTGGGGATAAAGATGCATTTTAAAAATGATGTGCATACAGCTCTGAATTCTTACAGTAGCACAGCAGTACAAACCAGCCAAATACATTGGTGCATGAAATACTTACTCCTAACAGAGGATGATCTGGTACAAGATCACTTGCTGTTGAATAAAACACCATTCCTCTGTCATGATCCATGTCTAGTTTTACCCTGAGTGTAAAGAATCAGAGCTGGTCAGAGCCCTGCCCTCCAGGCTGGTTCATTCTGCGAGTGTAGCAGCCTTCAGCGCGGTGGTACTTACAGAGCGTGCTTTACAAAAGCTTGCAAGTCTACTCGTAATGGTGGAACTTCATAGCCATCTCTGCGACGCACTTTGTTAGGCACTGTCTTTGCAAGCTGACAACAAAATGAGAACAGAAATGATGTACAAAATGATAGCACTAAAACCTAACCCCCTGCTTTCAGCCTGAGAGGCTGTTAGTCAAAATAGGATTCTGCTTGACAACATATTGCCTGTTTTAAGACGTGGCAACATACACGGAACAGCAAAAGCTAAGCAGTAGTTGAACTCTGAATGGCTGTGGTAAATACAGACGCAGGTGTTTCTTCCTCCAGGAATCAGGAACATTAGGGATGTTTTTATTAAATGTTCTGTTATCATTCATTCATTATACCTTGTGCCTTTGCAATGATTCACGTCAGAGAATTGCAGAGTAATTCATAAAATGCTATTCAAGCTTCACATCAGCCTGTGAGCTACACTTGCAGTTGTTGAAGAGGAAGTTTCCCAGAGGAGAGATATGCTGTCCAAATTCACACAGGAAGGTGGATGCAGAGCCAGGAACAGAACTCAGCAGTCCAGAGTCTCAGCCCCATTGTTAACCATTGTTATCAATACAACCTGATGTTGTGATAGCGTTTCAAATCCTGGGCTTTTGTCTGGGGTCTACCGCACCAGACAATGTAAGAAAACGGTGACATTCCCACCCCAAAATGCTTCCAAGCTAAAAGACAAATGCAACAAATGAACAACCCTAGTTAAGGAAGGATGTACAAGGCAGCAGGAGCAGGACTGTTTATACAGACTGGCCAGGTACACAGTAGCCTGTACATAAATTACAGGAAGGGAAACAATTATTTTCTAGCCATTATTAGCCTTGCTGTGATAGGCAGTTTACCTTGTCATCTAGGCTCATGAAACCGAGCACAAACCCTTCACACTGTACTTCAGTCACAGTCTCTGGGAGGATGCGTGGGGTGAAGGAGATGCCAACAGAGATGCTTCCACCTCCTGGAATCACCTGTAATTGAATCACAACTGATTTGTAGCACAGGGAGCTGCCTAGGATAGCACAAATAACCTCAGTACTCAGCTACTAAAGCTGAGTTGCACAAGCAGCATGAAATCTGGACACGGGCTACACTCAGGCTTGCGCTAAAATGACAACATGTGACAACAAAACTGACAATTAGTTCAGCTGCAAATATCAGCGTAGCCACTCTTTAGCATCAACAGAGTTTAAGCACAGTCATGGGTGAACTCTGTAAGTGCACAAACATATGTAAATCCCTGTTTGTTTTTAAAAATACCCAGTTCTGCCCGCTCTTACTCACTGGCTAACTCAGATGCTTCTCCCACAGCTGACAGCACTCACAGATACAAGAAACTTTTTGAAGAGTTACAAGTGTGAATTCACAGTATTTTAACAGTTCCATTTACTCTTGGCTATTATTTTATTTTACATGACAGCAGGGAATGTAATCAAATGCACTAGCCAGCTACAGTGGATTTTCTGGGATTTACAGGTTGAATAGATTCTGCTTTCTTTAAGTGCATTATGCATGTTACGGTTAAATCCTGCTATTGCTGCAGAAACATACGCAGGTTCTGATTAAATCCTCTTATTGCTGCAGAAAAACCTCTGCCATCTCCCTGTAGAGCCAATTCATGGCTAGCCAAGTTTGCAAGCACAGGGGCCATGTGGCGTGTACTGCTTCCAGGCCAGTCCTCTGCAGACACAAACTCCCCCATTTCATGCGATTACAGAGTGAGACATTTGGTCTTGCTGGACCTCTGTTCAGCAGAAGGAGAGCTAGCTCAGCTCTTCCTTGCACTGTTCCCCTGCTCAGAGTGGTGAGGAGTGTAAGACAGTTATGCCTAAGGTCTAGCAGGGCCACAGCGGAGCTTAGTAAGCTCTGTCACACCCCACAACACTGCAGGGTCTATGCATTGTGGTCACAGAGAGCTTAGCTATTCAGACATGAAGTTAAGCCAGGTCTGGCCAGCTGTGCTGCACAACACCTGAGCTAACAGACCTTTCTGGAGCAACAGTAGAAACAGGGAGAATGTTTCGGCAGAGGACTACCTGAATAACTGCATAGGTATCAACTCCATTCCATATGGGCCAAGCTCACTGCTGGCTAAGCCCGATGTAGGCTGCCTCTGCAACAAGGCACTTTTTTATCTGAACTATCTCAGCCCCAATTACCCCAGAGCTGACTGTAGGCTTCATTTCTTCAAGATGCCATTTCTGTAATTATTTCTTTTATGTAATCTTTAGCTCATTCTAACTTGTAACTGAAACCCTTTGGCAAAAAACTTGCTAGTATTTAGAATCAAAATTGACACACTGATGTTTTTGGCAACTCTGTCACTCATAGTTAGATCTTTCCAGTGCTGTCTTTATCTTATTCCTAAGTAATTGTGACACTGGTCCCTGTTTACACCAGTTGCTTTTGAACTACTGTGAGTTACGATAGTTTATCCAAAAGAGCTGTCTACAGAGCACTGCTTTCCAGCTCTGCCATGCCTACTCAGCAAATCTACCCTGGTTAAGTAACACGCTTCCAAAGTTCCAGGCTGGATGTCTCCCACCTAATGTCACACATTTTACCAAGGCAATCCAAGTGAGAAGACCAGAGATGCTGCTCCTAGGGAGCCTAGTACACCTGAACACTTAATTCCAGTCATCAGTTAACTGCTCAAATGTAGGTAGGACACTTCCTTTTTTCTGTGGACTTTGCAAACTCTTCTCATGGTCATCTTCAAGATCTCAAAGACTCCCAGTCTACTGTTTCACTGTTTAATAGTCTCTACCTCAACCCAAAATCTCCCTTCTCCTCCTTCTCTGCCTCCTCTGTCCTACAGAAAATAAGCTAAATCTAAGCACACAGAAAATGTAAAAGCTTACTATCTGTCTTGGAGTAATGGAGTAGGGGTTGTCTGCAGGAACACCTTCATGACGTCGTGTAAGTACAGAGACAATTTTCTGTATTGTAGGCTCTTGAGTGATGATTTCCTTCTCTTTGCTGTCAGAGTCTGAAGACTGCAGGGACACAAGGGTGGGGAATGGTTAAAACTGTTACGCTGTGAAGGAGGAATGCAAGTGAAGTGTACAGGGAACTGCTGTGCTAGTCAGTAAGCATGGCCAGTTCCAGTTTCTTTCATTCTGGCACAAAAGCTGGACATGTGGATGTGTCCTGTACATTCCTTTTTTCATGCATGGTTTGCTCTCCTGAAACTGCTGCTGGATACCTTGGAAAATGTGTATGCTTGAATCCTGTTCTACCAAGAGAAGTACTCAACTGTGACATCTCTGGCCCGTTACACAAATGAGCACTCTAGGGCAATAACATTCCCTTGTTGCACAAGAAAGGGTAGAGGTGAATTCAAAACTATGCTTTCTGAGCTGAAGCAGAGAAAATGTGATTTTAATACCTTTTCTGTAAAGCTACACAACCTGCATGATACCTTCTTCCCTGTCACTCCCAGCCCTTCAAGACAGTAAATTGCCATATCATAATCAAACTTCATGAGTAATAGATGTTACCATATTCTAACAGAGTAACAGAACCAATCTAACTTTAGCCGTGGGATAAATACCTCCATATCATTTTATTTTTATGCTATTTTTACTTTGCAGATTAGATTCTGCTCCCCGACTACAGCACACACTGACACCACAAAGCACCCATGAGGAAAGCAGACCCAAATTAAGGAGTTTTAGTTACCGTAACACTTTCATGTAAAAATGGCATTGGTTTTTCAATGACAGTATTTTTAAAAGTATCTCATCAGCTTCCTTAACAATTTTAAGAAAAGGAGAAGCTGAAGAGCTATCTGATAGTAACTCATTCTGGAAACTGATTGCTGATACCAATAGCCATCTACCCATGCACTGCTTTTTTGACTGTGAGAGGAGCTGACATTTCTTTTAACAATCCAGTCTTAGTTACAAGTTATATTCCATGTTATTGTTTTCAACCTTTCATGCCAAGAAACCCATCAAGTATCTCAGCAGCAATATAAAAACCAGACTAACAGCTGACCTCATCTGTGGTTTGTGAAGCTGGATAAATGCTTCCGCAGGGAATGGCAGTTTGATCCAACTTTAACACAGTCTCTGACTCTGAGGTGCTACCAACTGATGAAGTCTCATTTTCATCCATATCCTTAGGAGGAAAAGGGTCTCCAAAGAACATCAACAGGTCCACCAGCTTTTTATCATCTTGCTCTTGGTTGTAAATTTCCCAGTCCAGGCGAATATCTGAATTGAAAAGGAGAAAGGATAATTAATTCTGGTCATTGAGAAGACTCATAGTTTACTTGGTACCAGAGAACCAGAACATCAAGTAACCAATTTGTGTCTAGCAACTGGATTTGTATTAAAGCATTTCTTAAGCTTTCCATGTTTGCTGTAAACTAAAATTATTGAAGACCACGTGTGCTATGCTCTTATTATAGCTTGGCCACTTTCTAGGTCCTTTTTATATATATACTTTCAATAACTTTAAAATAAATTATGACTATTTTGTTTGTTAAGCAAATGTGGTGGTATTTGGAGAAAAAAAAAAAAAAGAAAAAAAGGTGATAGCCCTGAAGAGCTTAAAATCTCACTCAAGAGACAAAAAAAGACTAAACACAGAAGAGCCAGATGATGCCTCTAAGAAGAAGGTAGCGCATCTGATTGACCAGGGTTAGTGCTGTGAGAGACTTACAAAAACAGGATGGAAAATCCTGAATTGCCATCATTTCAGTGAGTGAAAACACAGACACATCAGGATAGGATGCACAGTTTCATAGTAACAACACATGGAGTCAACTACATATATTCTACCACACTGGCTGGAGCTTACCTGCTTTACTGTTACAGAAAGCAAACTAATATTCACAGCAATAATGCCTTAATCATAAATACTACTATGCATATAAAGACCTGACAAAGTATATTATTGTTCTGTACTAGCTAAGTTCGAAAACAGCTTAGACGCTCACTTATATACTGTTATTTTTTGTACAAAACCCATCTTGATTAGGAAACAAGTAGCCCTGTTAATTAACATGTTAATGGGTTCTTCTATTTTTATTATCATAAGGAGAGTGATGCAAGCGTCAATGTTTGCTGTACAAGTGTCACTCTTACCAAAGGGAGTGGGATTGTTGAGCTGGACCCTCCGAAAGACAGGAGGCTCTCCAGAGACATGAGTGCCAAACCTGAGGGGGGAACCTTGCTGTCAGTACATGCAGAAAATAGAAGTGAATGTCTGAAATCATTAAGAAATTTCTTAAAAGTAGAAACATATCTGGCTGCACTGGTAGCTCTTAAGAGCAGTTATCAGGTAAAGCATAGTCTGTACCGTGAGGCACAATACTGCTTTATTTAATCAGCCTCTTTTTTCCAGTTTTCTTATTTGTTTCAGACCTTTCAGGATAAATATGTGGAGTCAGCTTTTGTGAAACACTCTGGCAGCGGCAGCAAATGGCTACACAGCAGTGGAGTGATCTGTGTCAGAGACAGATTTCCAGGTGCATAAGGACCTTTTTTATGGTAGATAGCTAAATCCATTTTCTATGCTTCGTTACAGAGCTGACATTGCAAATGCTCTTGGCTGGAGCACGATACACAGTGACAATTCCTCTGAAGTCAGAAAGAAGCAGTCATACTGTAAGGCAGCTGGTCAAGGGTGTAGTGCCGCGGTCCCCATAAACCAACCCTTACCCCTCACCCAGATGTGCACATCTGGGTGCTGTATTGAGAAGGCTTAAACCTTCCCAGGCCCCTGTTTACCTTGGGGCTGCATTTTTCCTGTTCCAGGTAAAGAGACAGGGAGAAATGAACTCTAGATGATGATGAGAACCGCCACTGTGTACCCGTTTCCATCTCCACAGAATCGGCTGAGGCTGGACTGTATGAACTTCTATGACTGTAAGCCCAGAATAGTAATTGCTGGTAAAACTGAGAAGGCTTGTATGCAGATTCTTCTCTAATTATGTTGGCAGAGACAAATGTATTGGTGTTATCAAAGCAGATACTGTACGTTGACAACCACTTTGCTAACCTTCTCATTATATCACAAAGAGATGTGAACAGGTGTGTATATTGGCTGTAGTCCAACAGTATTTAATTCTTACTTCTCTGACAGTATTTTGCACTATACCTGATTATGGGTTGCTCTGTTTGTGGTCCTGTCATCTGTAGGAAGATTGGAGAGCCTTTCACAGTCATTTGCATAGGAATTAATTTAGGTTTTAAGTCTCCCACCTATTAAAAATTAATTTTAGCTATTAGAATAAAGATAAAACTTTAGTTCTCTGGGTTACAAAATCGATTGGATTTTCAAATATTTTTGACTGATTTCTTTTGACAGTGTCTCATTCATATGCTAACAAAAGTCTTCTCAGCAGGAGAATGCAATGCCTCATACATTCATCAGCTTTCCTGTGGCTTTTCTATACAACACAATATATTGTATTGGTAGAGCAGAGTAGTGTGCTGGCCAGCTACCAAACATAAATCAAAACAGCTCCAGTCATTTTAAAGGCACCTGAAAACCTCCCAAGGGATAAACTTGTTATCGCAAAACTAAACCAGGTACTGTAACAATTGATCCTTACATGGCATTGGAGGTAGCGGTATAGCAATATCTATCTTGACTTTTTACAGATGTCTTAATAAACTGAAAAAGTATTTCTAACAGAAAGGAATCTGGGAAATAGAATCAGTGTAAAATCTGCCACGGCAATAGCTCACTTAAAACCAAAGCCCCACCTACCTCACAGACAAGATTATC
Source organism: Falco naumanni (assembly GCF_017639655.2). NCBI lineage: Eukaryota > Metazoa > Chordata > Aves > Falconiformes > Falconidae > Falco > Falco naumanni. The sequence continues at coordinate 57,456,420 of NC_054057.1, forward strand.
CTGGTACTCTCCCCACATGTTGTTGTAAGCTGCTACTTCTATGATTAGCTGCTGGAAGGCTTTCAGAGTTCCTCTGGAAGGTTGTATATGGAAAGCTACTCCCTTCCCATGAGACAGCACTGCTGCTGCAAATTCTGGAGGACAGCAAAGAAACATTTGATGAATTTTGAGAAAGTGGAACAAAATTAGTCTACCAAAGAATATGTAGGGCCATATTTTTAGCTGATGTTAATCAGCCTAACCTAACTGGCTTCAAAAATCCTGGGATTATTTACACAACCCACATTTATACCACTTTACCCAAGTTCCCTTCTCCAGTTGGTCTTCATCTGTTTTTTCAGACTTTGTTCTTGAAGGAATTATTTTATAGGACTCTCTTCCAGCAACCTGATCCAGGACTTTTTGGAATATGCAAGGCACTAATTAGTTACATGAAAACATACTCTCAATTGGAGAAAAATAAGCTGGAATTTGTGCTAACTGATTATTGTTCTACTAGCAGCTGCCTCTTTACCTCTGTGTGCTCTTCAACGCAAAGAATTAACTAGAAAAAACAAAGCCTTTCCACAATCTGAGTCACCTATCCTTTTAAATCAATAAGCTTGCATGGAATCTGTCAGAACAGCATTTTTCCAATCTTAAGCACTAATTCAACAGCTGAAAAGCTCTGTCTTTGTAACAGATACCAAATTCTATGGCAAGGTACCAATATGTCCAAGTTTTATTTTGGATACAGAAGACACATCCACACTTTACAGCATTTCGCTCCCATTTCCCCCCTCCCTGGGTCTCATGTGGCTCCAAATATTATTATTTTTTAGTACAACGCATCAGAAATGATAGATGTGCTGGGCTGTAGCTTTCCACGGGGGGGGAGGGTACATAAAAGGGGTTGAGTTTGAGGGAGGAAAGCCTGCTGCAATGGTATTGGAAGGTTCTGTGGGAGGGAAATAGCCAAACATTATGCATGTCATCCATACGATGTGCTGGGAGTGATTCTGGGAGTGAATTATCACTGGAATCGCTCATTTTGTTTCAGACCATTCTTTTCAAGAAAAGGAGAGGAAATGGAGAGAGAAAGCAGGGGGTGCAGGGGAAGAGAGAAAAAAGGAGGGAGGAGGGGGGAAGAAAGAGACTGACCTAATGCTTATACAATGTGGGCTTTCAAGCTCCAGAATGAATTGAGGAACTAAGTCATTTAACTATGTAGACTTAGCCAAACGCTCCAAGAATGAAATTATGTGCCTGACTGGCACATTTAATGCTGAATATGGTAGTCACCGGCTTTTTCCCTCTTTCCTCTGAGGGAATGAACAGCTATTCTCATACCTGACTGTGCTCTTCTAGCTGCATGTTTTGTGATGGGCCCTCTTCTTTTCAACAGGTAGCTTGAGGAGCTTGAAAAAATAAAAAAATCACAACAGCAATTCCGTGAAATGAGAATGACTCTGCTAAAGTAACAGCTCCACCTGACTCCTAAATTAGTAGCCATTATAACCTAAAGGAGGAAATCCTACAAAGCATTCTTTGAAAGTAACATCCTTGAGAGTCAATTAGCTCGAGAGTTGTAAGACTGCACAATATAACACAACAGAGCCTTGGCTGGTGTAAACCAGCTTATGTCCATTGGCAACAAGAGTGTTTTGCCATTTACACCAGCTTGCATTGCAAGCTACTTGTTTCTGCAGGAAACCTCACCAGCAGGTGTCATTACCACAGTCAGAGTAAGAGCTTAAAAAACCCCACCAGAGCACTGCAGAAAGTGTTATCTTGTGACAAAGGCAATAGCACTCTATCCTGATTTTGCATTTATTCCAGACCTGAATTAGTATTTGAGTCATTATGCAGAAAAGCAAGACTTACGGACAGATTCCTTGTTCTGGAGTAGGTGAATAGCCAGTAAAATACTCAGCTTCTAGTTTGAATGGAGCACTGATTCCAGTGTGATTGGTAAGAATTAGCTGACGCTTTACTATGTCTTTGAATGCAACTTCAGATCCAAAGTCCAAGAGAAGATCACAAGGGCTTTGTAACATCTGCCTTTCACCACTGTCAGAAAAAGTTACATTAGTATGAAGACATCAGTCTTATTTTCTTACACCACAGGTAATTTCAGCAGATTTTAAAATGTGCAATATGCAATGTGGTTGTAATGATCAGTGTAAAAGGACCATGCAGGCTATAATTTTTATCATCAGCATTTACTGCTTTTCATTGTTTTCACTTCAATCCACGTAAGGATTTATTTGGGGTAAAATTTTTTATCATAGATAACATGCCAACCTATCAAACTAAAGCCATTTTTACTTATATAAAAAATATAAACATGAGCATATTCCAAAAGAGAGTAATCATGCAACATATCAGAAAAATAAAATAAAAATCAGTCAGATATACCAAGTCAAAGAGAGTATATTCATCTTCCTTTCATATCATGTCTCACAGTGCAACAACAAAACTTAATGGTCCAAAATATAGAATTTTGGGTATAATTCTGTAATTCTAAATTCACATCTAAGAGCTGAATTTGCACATTTTTGGCATTCCAGAAAACAGTTGTTACTCATAAACACATGACAGACTGCAGAGGTCCCACACTTTGTTACTGGGGAGAAAGGTAATTTTTCATGCTCTCTACACACAAGCGTGAAGGCAACTGGCAGGTTACAAGCACCAGAAGCACAAGGGAGGGCAGACACACCACACGAACACGAGTTTCACTGACGTGCAGTTGTGCAGTTAATTCATTAATTCATGAATAAGAAATTTGTGTGAAGTTAACAATTTATTTTGTTTCAGCTAAACAATGGTGGGGTGGGAGTGGAGTAGTGCTCTTCTCCAGTCTTCTCTTGGGCTTATGAAGTTGATGAATTTGGCTAGTGTGTAAATCCAGCACCTTTTACCTTTCCTTCACAAAAGACACCTTCACTGAATTGTCACAGTACATTTTACTATCCTTGCTGCCTACAGCAGGAGGAGGAATGAAGTTTACATAGATAAGTGGGGTGTTTCCCCCCTTCTCTATTGTATCTTTGCTCTGGGAAGAAGTAATTTTTGTTTACTTCAGGGGTAAACTTCTGATTTACCTGGTAACTCCACTCTCACAATGTACTGAGTAGGTGACATGCAGTCCTTTCACTTCTCCAGAAATGCTCAGAAAGAGGGGTTCAATCATGTCTTCTATGCTACACAAAAGGACAAGGTCTTTCAGCTCACCCTGAAAGGCAAAGAGTCAAGTTTCCTTGTGAATGAAACAAACTTCACAGAGGAAAGGCAGCCTCATTAAGAAATTTAATTAAAAGTGTGTATAAACTTCACTGGACTAAAATGAGAACTACAACAGAATTGTGAGAAGCTTTACTGTATTGTTTTAAGTGCATTCTCTGCCAGTATCAGATTTGCTTAGAGGGCATATACCAAGATAAAAATTTGTGGCTGCTTCTTGGCTTTATACCCACCTCAGTCTATAAGCCTAGAACTGCTGCATTAGTGAATTTTGACACACTGCCTATACAGCAAGTGTTGAAGCTCACTTCTAGTCGTGCTTAAATAATATTCCAAAATCAAGGTTTTATTTCTACCTGCGTTTAAAGCAGAACTTGTAGGATGAATTATATAGCCCAGTCACACCAGTATTCTAATTCAACACAGCTAATCTTTTTCACCTAATCAATACCTGATCAGTGTGTCCTGCATAAAGTAATAGGCTGGGATTCAGATCTGGATTCAGATCCAGATTCAGACTTCTAAATGTAACTCCCTAAATGTCAGCCCTTGAGTTATAAAGGTGAACTCCAAATACGAGCTCTAAATCTCCACTGACTCATTAATGGTACTTGGGCATCTAGCTCACCTTTCTTGTAGGTGGCTGGGATGGCATTCTGTTCCCCAGGCATATGCAGAAGTGCCCTTTCAGATGCCCAACATGTCCTGTTGAGCTTCCAGCCTTCCACGAAGAAGGCTCAAGTTTACTGGGATCCTGTGCCACATATGCCAGACATACATAGGTATCTGAGATCTGCTAGGGCATCTCTGATAGTACTGAACACCTACTTTCAAGCAAATAAATGAAACTTAGGTGTCCAGTGACTGTAATAGGAACTGATACACCATACTGATAGGAAGCTCCTTTATTTAGTTGTCTTAAATCGGCTGTTTGAATGCCCCTACGAAGTCTATGGCTGAATTTCTCAAGTTTGTAAACTCTGCAGTCTACACCCTAATTTTGCAGACTCTCAGTCCCATCAGCCCTTTTTAAATTTTCAAATATTAAAATATCATGAGTCCAGTTCCATTCAGAAAACCAAATGTATACTATATATGCCAGTCTGCTCCATTTCATCAGGGGTAATCTGAAGTGACGATCTGTATGCTCCAAGAGAAGTGAAAAGCACTAAGAGTAATTGAATAGGGATTCAAGAAACAAGGAAAACAAGAACAGATGAGAAACAAAGAGACAGGGTAGAAAATTGTACATCATGTGGACTGCCATAATTCTTGCCTTTAACCACGGTACCTCTAAAGCAAAGCAATTTCAGAGATACTGCGCAGAAAAAAGGACACTATGTTTTATATATAAAAATCCTTCTTTTTGTCAGATGGAGGTGAGGTGAGAATGCCAGTGTTGCTATTTTGATAAAATTGCATCGGCTTTTAAACTTACCGTGATGTTGGCCAACAGCTCTATGCAGAATTCTTTTTCTTCATTTGGGCCTAAGGTGCCACCGGCCGGGGAGACAGTGGCGGAGCAGAAAACTGCCTGACTTCCAATGAGCTGCCAAACAGAAAGGACAGACATTCAGCTAACTCTGATTCTTTCCATTTTTCTCTTCAGATCAAAAAGGACTATAAAGAACAAGTTATCCTCAGGTTCCAGACACTTTCAATTAGCAACTCACACAGTTTGTGGGGCTTGCTTTGCTCTTCCCCCATGGTTGGTAAGTTCTTCATTCCAAATGACTTCAGGTGCCCAACTGAGGCATCAGGGCTGGGAGCAGAGTCACTGTCATCCCTCTCAGTCACAAACCTTTTCAGCGTGAAGCCAACCTATCTGATATCGAAGCAGGATCCTAGAGGTGCCTCATCTCTCTCCGCTAACTACAGAGGTGGCCTACAGAGACAATCCTGGTGTTCACACCTTCCCTAAGTGACTAACTGCACATGGCATGAATCCAGGGGTTCAGCTTGGTTGCTCACACACAAACATCAGATACCATGTAAAATGCTGTGGATATCCCTCCTTGGCTCCAGCTGTTCCAAAAGGTTTTCCTATAGGTCCTATATCATCTACATGCTCTGTTAAGATCTCCTGGCCACCTGAGGACATCTTGGATGGCACTGAAATCTTTTGTGCAGGCAGCTGAGCTGAACCCTAGATGTCAGAGTAGATCTGATTGACCAAGGCACTGACAGTAGGATTCAGCTTACAGGCTAAGTCACCTAAATGTATATGTTGTGGCTGTCAACACCACCACCACTGTAGGCAACATCCAGCTAGTATGTGCTAGAGAGCATTCTGCAGACCAAAGTAGCTGTCCATTTTAGGAGGAGCTGAATACTCCTCTGAACTCCACTGACTGTATAGATGGGATAGGATTCAGTCTCCTGAATGCAGGCACAGAGGATACAGTCAAGCCATACATGCATAGCTGGCTGGTGTGACAGGACTTATAGAAGACCATGCTTCTTGACTTACACCTGGAGATCAACAATAACACTCTACAACACCCAAAACGACACTAGACATATATATTCTGGTGACTAACTTTCTGCTCAAATGTCCACTGACTGAAAAGAGAGTTCAGACCATAGCTTACATACTGACATTAAATTTAGGGGTCCTAATCTGTAAAGTGAATCCCACCCAGAATGTGAAATTTAAGCAAAACATAGGCACAACTTAAAAGCACCACTGTTTTTTTGCTCTACTAAATTAAAGGCAAACCCTAAACTACCGTGGTACTTTGTTCAGTACTCTGGTAGCTTACATTCTATTTCCCCTCACATCTCTGTCCACCCATTTTCCTGGGGATGATCCACAGACAGTAAGAGCATATTGACATCAACTAGTAGTTAATCTTTTCAGAAAGGCTGGTCTTAAGTTGTAGTTCTGCTCATAAGCCAGTAAACAGCTAGCACTACTCAAAAGATACATCCAAAAAGCTTTTAAGAGTAGTTATTATTTATATTTTGATAGAAACGGCAATTTCCACCCCTCCTGTATGCTTCATCTACTAGAAGTACATTTACCTTTCCCCATAAGTATTTTGCTGGCAGTAGTGTTTGGTTAAAAAGTTTGCTGGTTGCTTTGGCAGGAACTCCAGTATAAATTTCAGTGAACACAAGATGACTAGATATCAAGCATGCTTGGGGGGTCTGAACTTCAACAAAAACAGGAAGATGACTGGAAATAAACACACAGATGGTCTATTGTTATCATTAATGAAGTGTGCTAGACATACAACAGCATGCTGGAAAGAATGATGATTATGTTTATTTAGCAATATTAGTGATTGGATAGTTCATTGATAAGTTGCACAACCCCGCTCTGAGCTTCTGCTACGTATTTTTGGTTTCACCTCAAGTGAAAATCACATGTGAATCTCAGGAAAACCACTTTTCCCCCTTACCTTCCTTTTCCATTTTCTACCTCTAGTTCTAATACTGTCTGGAGACGCTGGCACAGCAACGATGTGAACTGAACTGACACACTGCATATACCCAAAGGAGGTATTTCTCCAGCAGATGGTTGAATGATAAAGGGAGATACCTGGGAGAGGAGAGAGGGAATGGAAATTTGACATCTGCAAAGCAAGTGTAAAATGCTAAAGTCACACAGTCTAATTAGGATTTCAATGCTTCGTTTTTCCTCAGGCATGTCCTTTCTTTCTTCCCTTGGAGTCCCACCTGGGTTGATTTCAGTAAACACAGTGCTAGCTTTGTGAAAACCTGGCTAGACAAGGATGCGGGACTTTGCTTCTCTGGGGACAGCTAATAAAAAGGCAATGACCTAAGAGAAGGATAGTCAGAGCCAAGGGCATAACAGGGAAGCCTGTGCATAGGGTGACGGGGAATGTGAAGCAGTCAGCAGCAGTAGCAGCATCTCCTCCCAAGTGGAGGGGCCGAGCAGCCGCTACATGAGATGCCACAAGTTGGGGAGATTCTCAGACAGAAGGTCAAGGAAGGAAGCCTGGAGGACTGGAAAGAGAAAAAGCACCAGTGTGGGCTGGAGAGATTCAGGAAAGGAAAGGGGTAGCTCTTAAGTAGGAGGAATGGAGTACTTGATCCATGATCTTCACTGGGATATGAACAGGCTCTGAGATAAAAAATTCTAGAGACTAAGTCTAAAATCTCTCTGGGGTTTGGGGAATTATGGGGAATAGTAGGCAACAAAAGAATAACAGTAAGAAGCAAGGGCTTGAGGACTGTGAGGACATGGTCCCCCCCGGGGCACACCTATCCTTAATCAGGCACTTCTGATTACTGGGGGTAAATGGATAGATACACACACACACCTGTTTTACAAGGCTGCCACAACCACCACTTATAAATCTTTTCTTTTTACCATCAACTTTCACCCCCAAAGTTGGTGAGATATCTACATGATACATAGAAAACAAAGCTCAAAAACTCATGGGGATACAGTTCAACATCTTGTAGGTTTTCATCTCTTGCTGGTCAATAGAAAGTTCCTGCTTAACAAGCTTCTCTGTGTTGCAAAACTGACAGCCTTTCCAGAAAAACAGAAAACCTGAACAGCATTTAGACCAATTTTGGCATGAAACAAATGAACTCAATTCCTTGCATAGGTAATTCTGCCCTACAGGCAGAATTTGGCCTTTCATTACAACCAAAAGCACTCACCCCAGAATCTGGATTTCCTCACTTCCCTTTAATGCATAACACCAAAGAGAAATATAGCTACAGATCCCACTGCGTGCCACAAATAATCAAAACAAGTATTTTGCCTTTTTTAAATTTATTTCATTTTTTTTTATTTTAGGAATATGTGATGATCTGCAGATAGCAGCTCACACTCAATTCTTTGCCACCAGTATTGCCTCCAAGCTGCTTTAGTTATTTCATATGAAATGATGGAATGAGCTCTGCAGTCAAAGACTGGAATAGACTGCATTTGACACATCACAGTCTAATAATACTAAGCAATACTTTCAATATTCATCACGGTAAGTTGTTACTTTGGGACACACCTGCGTGTTTCAAAACTATTGCTTAAAGCCAAAAGGCCCAATTCAGTAGGTGCTGAGATTCCCATCTCGGGTGCTGATGTGAGTGAGTTCTGATAAAGTCTTACCCTTTTATCTGTATCATCAGCAGCTGAAATCACTGTCATACAGGAAATATTCCACACCTCTTTGGATCAGGCTGGCAGTGGATTTGTAACAAATGGAAATAGAGGAAAAATTGCAAAGAAGCATTTAATCTTAAAAGAACTTGCACACCTATGGAGCCATGCAGAACCGGTTTCATAAGAAGTCACAGAAATTAGAACTTCTGATACCTGGAATGAATACCACAACTGCTACGCATAAGGAAGAAATAGCTGAAGAGGGAGCACAGCCAGCTGTAGCAGTGACTTACCTCCTCATTCCTTTCAGCCAGACAAACATGGCTTTCTTGCAGTCTCCACTGTGCTGGCAGCTGACATAGATTTTTTATCTCAAAGGTTCTTAACACACTCTCACCCTGCTTAGTCAAACCTAACTGGAGTGATGGAACATCAATACAAAGAAGTGGACCCTAGGACACCAGGAAACAGATGTCAGAATGGACACTTCTGCCAAAACTGCCTGATTAAGAAGCATACATTATCTAAGATTAACACCCAATTTCAAAAAGAACAGCAGAAAGAAAATGCATTGCATGTAATACAGAAAAATTTTTACTTTCATGGGAGTATCAACATTGCCTCAATAGTTACTAGACAGCAAAAATGCCTCCTGTTTGCAACTGCTTTAGATTTGTCACGCCTCTAAGAGGCAAAAAGCTTTATATGGATAATAGGCAGGCCCCACAGCTAGTCACCCCACAACACTAAACAGTTCCTTACCTTAAAAGCAGCCTCAACATGCAGCACAACCGGCTCTGGAAGATGTTCAATCTTACACCGCAGGTTACAGCTGATACACCCAGGTTTGCTTCCAGTAATTACCAGTTCAAATTCACAACATTTATTCTTATCTAGAAAAGAAAAATTCAGGGTGCTGTCTCACCCTTTTGCAAAGAAGCCACCTGCTGTAAGCCTGTTACTGGAGCTCTTGGAATAAAATTAAGTCTCCTGCTGGCTCCAGTGGGCTGGGGATCAGGTCTTCTTTTGCAGCTTGCATTACAGTGCTCTGTGACTTCTCTTCCACTCATACCAATTTATATATTATTATCATTAATTGATACTTGAAGTCACAGAAACTTTACCTATGATGCCGGTGTGAGGTTCAACTTCCATGATGTCACAAGACACGATTTTCTCCCAGGTGTACTTGATCAATGATTTGCTGTTATTCCACATCTAGAACAATTAAAATCAACGAGCCAGTTAATGCAGTTTAAGCTTTCACAGCAACAAGGCAATTTGCTGAGAGTACTGATGAACTGCAAATTAGGTATTGCGAGTCTTACATCACATACTTCACAAACTCTAACCATATCCTGCTCACTACTAAACATTATGACACCTTGAATATAGCTACAACATACTGTATCTTCACCTGAATCTTGAAATAAACTGAGCACTGTTAAGAGTAGAAAGGCATAGAATTTCATCTGACCTCTGACTTGAACAGTACTAACCCAGCACCATGCACTAATTACTGTTATTTTCATGATAATAGTGCATCCTCCCTTTCCTTTCTCCTCTGTGATGTGAAACAAGGACAGGAAGAAGTAGGATTCACCTGACTGGATTTCAGGTGTCTGCAAAACAGATGCAAGAGCTACATCTGACCTCATCTCTAAGCATTGCCTTTACTGAAAATAAAGCCAACTAAAGAGTGCTGGAAGCAATTACTCTGACCTATTTTAGCCCATAGTATGAGATTTATTACTCCCTGGGTGCTGCCAACAATATCTTTGAGGTCTATAAAGAAAGCTTAGTAATTGTAGCTCAGATATGGAGATATATTCTGAAAACACTATATTTAGTCAGGTTATATAAGCACTATATTTAACAGTCGCTATCTTCATGCAGGTGAAGGTGTTTTCTGAAACTTGAAGAAAATCTATTAACCATTCTTTCCAAGAACATTATATATTTGAAGCCTTTTAAACTTCTCCATTTTTCAAAAATGTAACAGACCTTCTAAACTTGAACTTCAAATTCATCTTTTGAGAGCAGCCTTTTTTTTTTTTTTTTTTGCCAAAGGATCTCTTTGTGAGGGAGATGTAAGCTCTTGAAATCTTTGGCCTGCTCTTCTGATCTTTTCAGACATTATTTCTTAATTACAGCAAATAACTTTGTTCTTTGAAGCACAATTATCTCTAAGCACAGTTCAAATTCTTATCTTTTTAAGACTAAAAAAGCAACTGTGAAGAATGCCATTATATTATCAGTAAGTGACTTAATTACCTATACTACACATGTAGCTATACTAGATTACCAGAAAGTATGAAATGGCTGGCTTAAGTTGAAAAAGAATTTCTAGGAAGAGAGAGCATAAAACTAAGTGCTGATGAGCAGTATCTTTACAAAAAAATGGGAAGACCTTTAACTGGGAAAGGTCTTCCTGCCTGGCTTTTGCTAACAGGCCTATTTTTCCCAAGTGATCCTGATCTATAGTAAAGAGGACATTGAGTGAGTGGACAATTTCAGCAGCAGTCTGTTCCATAATGGTCAAATAGAAATTATCAGAACCCGCAGGAAAGAATAAGGTCTAGCATGCTGCAGCATATGTGACTTGTATAGCTCTTCTGTGCTTGCTGTAGTCCTTTGCATGAACAGTGCCTCTGTTATGAAGTAATTTAATCATCCATTGGCTATTCCTCCCAACTGGAAAACTTTTACACTACAGGAGTGACAAAGTGATAAGCAACAGGTTAGTGACCCACAAAAATATTTAGAAGGCTAAAACTCTTATATCAAACTTAAGAGAGAAAAAAAGAACAAAGCGTGCTGCCTGGGGTGTAGGGTTAAGGAGGCTTGCTAGGGGATTTCAGTATAGACCTCCTGAAGTCATGGTCTCCTTTAAAGATATTTAGGAAAAACTAAAATAACATGGATTGTCTGGTACCTTCTAATAACACCTATGACAGCTAGTGACACAAAAACCACATGGTAACAGTGATGTCAAAAGCTAACAAACCTTAAATGTTTTCCTGACATTTACACCAATAAAGTTTTCTCCAGGGATGATAATGGCATATGGTTCCAGAAGAAGATTAACTGGTTCTGTAGATCCTTTAACTTCTATTTCCAGTGCTATTACATCCTTTGTTTTGTATTCTGGAATGTTTTGAAGCATCCCCTCTTTTACTAAACTTTGGGAGGAAACATGGTAGAATTATTAGGCTTTTTAAACTGGTGTTTAAACTGGATCCCGTCTTTTAATTGCCAGATCAAAACTGAAAATCATCAAAAGTTTCTCAATTACAGACTGCCCATGTGCAGTTAGCTCAGGCTGGGGACAGTTAAAACTTGGAAAAATTATAGTAGTTCTTTAATGTACTCTAGTTGTCCCAGTCTGTTCATGAACAAGTATGTAAGTCATAGACTGCTGTGACAAACAGTAATAACAGGAAAACCAGCTGGAAATCTCAGCAGAAAGCCTGGAAAATGAACAGACAAAATGATAGTATTATCTTTTTCCAAGAGAGGTGCAGCCCTAGCTAGGGCTAAGGCACGTGTGCAGACATGAAGGAAGATCACAGAGACGCTCTTTGTAGCACAATTAGTTGCGCAGATAAAATCCTTCATAATTCTCAGTCCATCATCACCAGAAAGATGAAGAATCCCAGTAACTTAATTTAATAGCATAGCTAAAATGTGGCTACATATTTTACCAGGAAATACTTTTCTCAGCTTACCAGCGTGGTTCTGGGATGTCCCTCAGTACCATCTGAATCACACTGTGGTAACTCTTCAGCTACATAGATGAAGAAGGAGAAGATTTTAATGTCATGGAATCAGTTACACTGAGGATTAAAAAAAGATGAAAAAGTAGTTTACATTTAAAGGATGAACGATCATCATTGGAGTACTAAGCTCTGATAAACAATATTCAAACTCTAGAGTTACTAAAAGAAAACATGTTTGACTGCAAAATATTAAGCCAGATTCTGATCTCATGGTGCATGGTTCCAAGAAAAATATTCATATTTTACATGCCTGTTATTATTTCCCTAGTATATTGCATACTACACACAAGCATCTGCAAAGACTCCCCAAATTAAGCTCAGTACTGCTGTACTAACTTAAAAGTTTCTCCTAACTGCTCCAAAGTATTTAGCTTAATTGACCATCAATCTGATCTTGAGTAAGAAACATTACTTTTCCATCATGGGAAAAGAGGATGCCTTTTATATTCTAATGGGGTGGAAAAAAGGAAACAGAGAAGCAGGCCTTAAATCTGAAGGGCTTTGCAAAAGTTTCATTTGATTGTACAGAGATATTAATTTAAGTATATATGTTAATTCAATCTATTTTTCTATTAACTAATTAAAGTATTTTAAAAACCCAGTTATTTTCTTTTCCATACATATTTGAGGCATTCTTATGGCTGTCAGTCATCACAGCATGGGATATTCCCACTCTTGGGCTTACTCTGGATCAAGTTTCTTTAAATACAGTGAGCTCATGCTCCTTATTTACACAGGCAATGGAGCAGAAACTAAGACAACAGTCACTGGTAAGCTGCATTAAACATTGTTGCACCCTTCTTTACTCACAGCTGCATACCATCATTTGTCTGCCAAAGGCTACTACTATCCCCTTAATTTATCACACAGATGTTCATAGGACCCATTTCAGTTCCAAACAGCTACAGCTGGAAACAGTTCAAATAATCAGTTTGCTAACCAAACTTACTTAGGCTGCAGTAGGTATGGGGCACGTGCCCAAAGCAGCTCACTAGCAGAAGGGGAAGGGTCAGGAGATTGGGGGGGAGCTGGTAGTGTTGTAAGGGTGGTACATTTACCAGCCAGCACAGCTGCAGCTATGAGGATGTGTTCCTAGTTTCAGTGTAAAATTGTGTCCAGTCAGTACCAAAACTGACATGAGATCAGAAACTGTCTCGCATTTTGCAGTCAAAACATGTTTTCTTTTAGTAACTTTCTACATTTTGAACACTGTTTATCAGAGCATAGTGCCAGCTAATTAAATTTAATTTAGAAAGCTGCATAGCAAGGATTTTATGACTTGCATAAAAATACACAGCTGGAGTTTGTAGATAGGAGGGAATCACAAGCCATACCTCCTGTGGAGTATAAGTGAGAGTAAACTCATGATCCGCATGGGGAAGCAAAACTCCCTGCTCAGGATTTAGGGAGAAGGCTGAGTCTGTGTCTTGGTTGTATTTAAGCTTCATAAAGTCTGCAGTTACTTCTGGTATTAATGGTTCCAGATTAGGCTTTATTATCTGCCAGTAGAAAGGAAGTTCTACATGGCTGCAAAGAGATCAATAAACAACAAAAAAGCTATGATGAAAAACATCAGGTATTTTTGAGCAAAGTATTGAGAGAAAATTTTCAGTTTCTTTTTCCATGTAGGGAATTCCTCTCTTTAAAAATTACAGCACTTAGACTTACTGGTCTTTGTGAGCTACAAAGCTGATGAGGCAGCATAGACTCAGAGTATCTAAATTATACAAACTACATGCTAATATATGGAAGTAAGTTACATAAACATGTAAGATATGTTAACACTTTCTTGCCTTATTTAACTTGTCATGTGATGCAACTTTTAGGAAACTCTACAATTCTTTCAAGAATCTGAGATCAATAGGACCATTCCTGGTATCAGTATGTTTGCGTTGGATCACTGCCGACGATCCACATAACATTCTCAATTTAATCCAAGTACAAGATGCGGTCTTTAACATGTCAACAAACACAGTGACCCAGCAATGGCTCTGCAATACTCTTTGTAATCCAGAAAAGGTTGCTTAACTAGGTTGCTTCAGCAGAAGTGTATTCCATGGAATGCCTTCATGGGTTTTAAAACCTTGCTCATGCTGACCACAGAAACTTTGCCTTACTAAGGTGAGGAAGGACACTGGAATTTGAAAGTGAGTATCAATGACAAAACTGAACATGCACAATTTCTTGAATCCTTTCTACAGCAGTAAAAAGTTTTCTCTTTGCTTCTATGGAGTTCAGTCTCAACCTGCCAGCTTTGTTCCGTACAAATGCTGACACCAGATGTGCAGGGACGACTGTCATGGTTATAGCACAGAGAAAATGTGGAAATAGGCATAGTCACATCATTTATCAGTTTACACTACCCAGTTCACTGAATCACACAATCTTTACCCAAACAGCATTATGCTCTGGCATTACGCATGTGTGGTTTCCAGGCCACAAAACAAACTTCCAGAAATTCATTGTAGCAAGTAGCAGTTTACATGAATGTATCTAAAACCAGCACTGACCCCCTTACTACTCTGATGGCTTGCAGCCTCTAACTACTGCAATCCTGCACATTAGTGTACTTCTATTATTGCCTGACTGATTTTGCTCAAAATCAGGATGCCACTACATTCAATACAATGTAATTGTACATAGGGACATATTCCTTGACTTCAAATAGAGTTTATATTTAAATCTATTGACTCAATAGTAGGAATCATGAAAGTGTTAATATGAGTTAGTTGCATTGAGCTCCCATTTCAATCAGTGGAGATCTAGTGGAGTCCAGGATGCTTTATGTCTTGCTCTATGGGAGATGTCTACAGTCAGAATTGCATCCTTAGAAACATCTATTTCCTTGCACTATGAAAGGAAAAGAGTATAGGCTGCCTAGCTCAGTTGCACAAGTATGCAGTGTAGACATATAAAGTTAGATAAATCTTATCTGGATGACCTGTAAAATATTTTCTCAACCATCCATATTTATGAACCTTTGGAATTGCAGATTTATCTATACCAAAGCAAATATATTGACCTTGGCAGTGTATGAACCAAATGGTATGTCTAGTGGTTGCCAAAATATTTGATCTAGGTATAATGTTCCTGCTCTTACAAGCATATCCTTGAACCTTAATTACTAAACAATGGAGCAAAATGAAGCAAGGCTTCTGCACAAAGTTTGTCAAGTGCATGAAGGTTTCTCCAGCTTGAAAAAGTATGGTATCACAAATGAGATCCCTACTGGTATGAGAACATTGCTCTATTAATATAGTAGCTACATACGTAGAGTTTCTTATAACCAATTTCTTCTCCTCAGTGGTGTGTGGGTTTTGGGGGTCAAATCGTATGATATGCTGTAATGTTACATCAGTAACTTCATCAGGTTCAGGCTTGCTTTCTCCACCCGTGACGAACAAAAGTTCCAGAGCTATCAGCTGTCCAACTCCTTGAAGAAATGAGTAGGTATCATTGTTTACCATCTGGTTATTAACATTGTTCATATTACTCACTAACAGCAAATGCCAGCAATGGCCATTACTGATCATATCTGGTGTTTCCTCAAGTTTCAGAAGTCCAATGTGTTAATTGTACAATATTTTCCTGATGTTCTTTGTTTATCAACATATATCAATAGAGGTCTTCTCTTCATGAATTTAACAGATTTGGATTTCAGGGCCACAACCTCAGCTCACTTACTTACATTAGCCTTGTTTCACTGAAGTGAGCAGGGTGTTCACAACGGTTGATAATGTGGCTCCCAGATATTTTAAGCAGTATATTGAAATTAAAAAAAAAGCAACAAATCCACTATTCTAACATTTCCAAAGGGAATACCTGTAATAACATGATGTAATCAAGCCTAATGTTATAGTACTCTCAATTACATTACAAGACAAGCACTAACATTTACAAGAATTTCAATTCATTTCATTAGCTAATCCAAAGATTGCCTATCTCTCCTAAATACCCTAATTCAAGATGTGCCCCAAATTTGCTTCACACCCAAATGTATTTCTGCCCTGTTAAAGCTGATGTTTTACAATTTGTCATGTTATCTTATTGATACAAAATGAGAAACAAACTGCACCTGGTAACAGGTTTTCTTTTCTGCTACTTGGTGACATTTTATGTTTGGATTTTTGGCTACAGTGAGTTAAGAGCTCAGTGCTTTCTGAACATATTTCATGCACTGGGCACACTACTAGTAGTAGTAGTAATAATAATGCTTAGGATTTAATGCCATCAGGGACAAAGTATTTGCTTAATCCAATTACATAAAATGTTACCATCACTTCAAGTCATCAGCTACTACTCACATTATCTGAATATCCACGGTGTTAGAAATGTTTAGATGTTTAGAAACAAACCTGAGACTGTAACATCCTTGACTTGGCAATTGTCAGAAACAATGGTGTATGTTTGCTGTGAGACTTCTGGAAAAGAAGGGAAAAACACTACCTGAAAGAGAGAAGTAAAATAGCAATGTCTGTAACTGATTTTTCTTCAGGAAGTAATAAACTTCAATTCATGAATGTTCACTAAAGGACATTTCTAGTGATTAGTAACTAAATCTTGCATTTGCAAGAAGCAGGGTCACACTCCCTTAATACAGATCAGAAAGAAATAGATGTTTTCTGGGTCACTAAACTTACATGTGTGTATCTGGATGGCCACCAGAGGCTGCCTTTGTAGTCACTGGAGTTGTGGGCAGTCTACTGGGTTAGTTGTGGAATTGCATCCTCAGAATTGGATCTGCCCTCTGAGCAATGCCACTGCTGCCTTTCTAGCTACAACAGTGTGAGCAGGGCAGCAGTTGTGTGCCCCTCCCCGCCTCCCACCTCAACAAAAATGGTTCAGGGGCCAAAAACTCTGGCTGTGTAATGTGCATTGTTGTTCTTCTACCTGTTATCCATTACCACTGGCAAACCCAACCCATGCTACATTCATCTCCTCTTTCTCTCCCATATGTGCCTGGCTCTGCTGAAGCAATGCACCTGGAGAGACAGAAAGGAGGAGAAATGTTTCTCCTTTATCCACATCTGCCTGACCCATTCCTCTTATCAACAGCCAGAAGGTACAGGTAAAAGGAGGGGCTGGAGGCTAGCCATGCTCTCTGTATCCCTCTTCCTTTCTCCGTAGAGATGCTGTAACAAAACATGGCCCACATCAGACAAAGCAGTGGTGGCAACCATTAATGCACACTTACTACAGAATCTTTTTGAAGAAAGAGCACAGCCTAAGTGAAGGATTTGTAGCTGCTGCTCTACAATAAAAGAATTTATTACCCCAAATGTCCTTTTTTTCCAAGAAAGCTCAAAAAGTAAAAGTTTTTTTGTTTTTTTTTTTTTTTTTTAAAGTGAAACAAGTGCTCCTGTGTTCTCCGATTCCAGTTTTCTCTAACAGGATGTTCTATATGGAGAAAATCTGACCCATCTCTGAGTGGATAAGCAAGACCTTCAAAGTTGCAGTGAAAGACTCACCAATAAGACTCACAATTGCAATTCTTCCAGTATAATTGCACAAAAAGATCTGAGCATTTTTGTTCACACAAACCCAAATTTGCAAGGTCCAGCCAAGATCTTCTAAAATCATTCTTGCTTGTTAATGTATTTGGTAAAGTACAAATACTTTCTATAGCAGTTGATACTAACCTGTACTGTTGTACTCTGCCCTGGAGCTAGCTGAAAAACAGGAGGATGGATTCCAAAAGGATCTTGTATCACAAAATCAACTGTGTCAACAGCCTAAGGTGTTAAAAAAAACCCCAGAAAACAAAAAACAAATTAAATTGATCAGGTTTTTGCTTTTAAAATACAGCATTACCTAAAACAGGCTGTATACTACAACATCACTGGTTTAGCTCTTACTATATTTTTTGTTCACACATCTCAAAAATATGTGGCTTGTGTATATGGCTTAGTCTGCAGAAATACTCCTGCTTTATTACCTTGGTGAAAGCAGGAGGGAAGGTGCTGTCTCTAAAGAAAAACGATAGTGTCAGGAGCCCTAATATTCATGTTCACAGAAGATCAGCCATGCCTGAGCATAGGAGCTCTGTCTGTTTCTCCATGCTTATGATTCACTTTGAGTTGGAACTTTAAAGTGTTTCAGGAGGGACAACCTGGCACATCAGCTATCCCGTTAGCCTCTCCTCCAGCACATAGTATGCCAGTCTACCAGTTAGATCTTATCTTCTTTGTCCATTTCCTTTAGACCTTGTTTTTGATGGAAATCTAAAGACAGAGCAGTACTGGAGTGACCGCTAGGGTCTACAGGTGCAGCAAGGTCAGTAAGTGGTAACTTGGTGGGGACGGCGAGGAAATTAGCTTAAGCAATGCTAGAACTGATTGCATTTCAATTTGCTTTAAGGGCAAGGTTAAGTTCAAGCCAGTTATCCTTTCCCTGATCTATGCCTGAGTTTACCTCACCACTGAGCAAGACTTCTTCCAGAGGCAAGCCACAGCATAAGCAGAAGGTATGGACATCCAGGGAGATTGGTCCCCAGGATAATGAGAATTCTTGAGGAAATGGCACAATACAGATGTCCCCAGAAAGTTCTTACAAATTCTGTGCTAATATACCATGACTAGATCAAAAGGCCTTCATGTCAGGGCATCTATACCATCCATGCCCAGTATTTCCATTCTAATCACTTACCTTGAAATCAGGTGGTGGCCAGGCTTTCTTTGGCATTATACAGAACTTCTCAGGGTTAATTCCCTCATTTCTGCACAAAATCTTTGTTACTTTTATTCCTCCAACAAGGCAGGAACCACAGTCTATAATGTGAGGCACTGAAATGAGTAACACAGAAAATCAGACTGCACAGACAGTGAAGGCCAGCAGTCAGCAAAGCCAGCTACTTCTTAAGTAACTCTTTACAGACAACATTACCACATATGAATATGCTGCATGCTACAATCCTAAAACCCCTCAGATTCTTTCCATTTGAAAGTTAAACAGTATGAGATGTATATTTCTGCATTCATCTTACATTTTAATGGTGCTTCATAGTTAAAGACTACTGAATGATAACAAAAAGTAAGATTATTTTATGAAAAGCTCAGTATAACAGGAAAAATGAATTTACAAAAAATCAAAGGATGTTTCTGCAAAAGTAATCCTGGTTGTTACAGTTAAGGCTAAATATCTAAGATGTGAATCCTTCAGATATGTCATAGCCATATATAGTTAACATAACATGCCATTAATATTAATTAATAGCATCAAATATTTATAACTAAAACATAATTCCTTGATATTTAGTGATTGCAGGTCAGAGTTCAAGAATCAACAAGTCGCAAGCCTAGAAAAGTGGCTCCTGCTCATTCCTCTAACACAGTGGAAAAAAATTAGTTTCATGTGGCAAGAACAAATAATTGGGGGAAAATTTTACAGGATTACATTTTAATAACTAATAAATTAATTATGAGTGAAAATGAGATAGATATCAAAACATAGAAACTGGACTGCCACATTTGTCCACGTTTGTTTTGTCACTAAAATTGGAGACAGTCAAATGAAATAATAAAAAAAAAAAGCCCATTTAACTTTAGAGAAACTTAAGAATTGGATGTTACTGACATGTTAACACTGGAGGTGGCCTTTTAGCTTGGATCGGGATCAGAAGGGGTTCTGACACTTGAGTTCCTACTAATATACAATCTTCATAATCTCCTAGATATTCAGGAATAAATTGGACCGTATACTGGCATGTCATCCCAGGAGCAATCATTCCTCCCTTTCCTGGAAATTTTCCTTGGAAGAAAAAATGCAGGGAATTAAAAAAATTAAAACCTCCCAAAGTTGGCATATGTATTTATGATCACATCTCCCCCAACAAAGGTGCCTGTAAACTCTCCACATTTATTGCCTAAGTCAAGCTGATAAAAATAAATGACCACAAAAGGCCTGCCAGTGTAATCAGTGTATGTGCATATCTTCCACTGAACTGAAAGATTTTTTGTCTGAAACATGGTTATAGCTACAAAAAACAGTGTGAGGAGAAACCTAGAGACCTTTACCCAGTTTTTCTCTTCCACAAGACAACAAGGCTTACATGGGGGCATCTAACTTCTTCTCAATATCCCTCCAATGTTGTGACTGAGATACCACAATCTCCTTAGGCAACCTGTCCCAGTGCCTACTCATTCTACTGTAGGAAAGATGTTTTTCCTAACTTTCCACTAACCTAAGCTTCCTTGCTGTAACTGAAGTATGTTATTTCCTGCCCTGTTCCCCATATAATTTCAGTGGAAACTATGTCTGTTCCTAGATGAATTTTGGATAAGACTCAATCTAGGTATTCCGTGGATACATTTCAATCTAATTTCAAACACCTTAATATTAATTAGTCTTCTTGAATTCCTCATTAGGCCATTTGAATCTGCTTAAGAGTTGCATGTGAATGGTTCCAATGACATAAGTCAGCCTTCAGTTTCTAAAGAACTGAGCACTATGGATAGCAGAACCAAACAGAACATCTCTAAAAAATCTTTGTTCAAGCAGATAAATTAGATCTCTTATGTGCTAACATCTTAAAGGCAGTAAAAAGAACCCTTACCTGGCCCAACGGCAAAAGCTGAAGTAGAGGGGGGGATAAGTCTTACATGATGACATGTTGAAGTGATGTTCTGCAGCTCTATAGTCATCTTATGTAAAAAGAAAATAAAATACTCCATTGTCTTTACCATCACTTATTATAATGTTTGCTATTCCCTAGTGCTCTGTTAGTAGTAACGAATACTTCATCGTAACCAACCTAAAAATCTCAGTTTATTCAATAAGGGCTGAATCAGATACTATCAAAATGAAGACAAGACTGAAAAGGGTCCATTTTAGTTTTCACTGGTTAGTGTGTCAGTAGCATGTGTGAAAGAGTATCTTCAAGGAAGCTAAAGGGTCATTAATTCAATTTGAAGAGGAAACTCAAGACTTTTGCAGAAAGTGAAAAGTGTGTGAAATATGTAGATTACGGCAGGACATAATGCTTCTCAGTAGCAGAATTAACTCTCTACAAAGCAGTAAGTCCTTACCTCATAAACCTGGCCAGCTTCATAATTAGAAAACAAAACTGCAGGTGGATTGGCAACAAACACAGGAATAAATGGGGTATCACTGAAAGATAAAAAAAAGGAGATGTTATCTTACTGCCAAGTTCTTTAAATAATTATAAAATAAAAACTGAAAAAGGTACCATACCCTTTAGCAAAACCAAAATGTCATACAGACATGTTTCCTAAGAGACTATACAGACATTTAGCTCAAAGTATCTGCATGTAAATCCACAGTAATACTATAGCGGAGCTCTCTGTGTGCTCCAGCCCAGAATCAAGAAACTGTATATACTGCATACCCTTTATTTCCTTCTGCTTTTCTTCTGGCTACAGTTTGTTCCACCTTTACTTGAGAAATTACAAGAGATTTGCCTCCATGAAGAGTATTTAGTGGTAAAAAGCGGGGGTTCTTCAAGTAATTCTGCCTTCTTTCAAGTTTGGCAAGGTAAGCACACTCACTTTCTCCCTCTGCTTTGCACTTACTATCCTTCCAGGCTAACTTCTGTGAGGCATTAGTTTTCTTTGAAAAACAAAGAGATCATGGTGCAAAATTAAACACGGCAATTTTGAGGATGATGAAAAAGCTATCTGTATATGGCTAATGAAAGCTATACAGCATTGAAAATTCATATAGAAATATTGCATTTCTGTCGACAGATCAAATCGAATAAATACTGGAGCCAAATCAACAATGCATTGATATTCACCCTTTGTTACAGGAACAGCAATAGGCTTTATAGTTCTGACAAACTGAAATAAATAAATCTGTAAAATGTACCTTATTTGTCTTTCTAGTCTGGGGGCTGGAGTCTGGAGTTGAAGGCAGAGTTAATGTGCACAAAGACACATTTGACATACTACCAGCTGTCTTCTGTAGGTGTGCAACCTCTGCAGGCATCTGGTCCCGTGAGCTTGAAGAAACATGCTGTTGAAAACTAAATGTCTCTTTCATGTAGCCAGGTTCTGATTTTCCTGCAATTCAAAGAAAAATTTAATTCTGTAAGAGAAACACATTAATTATAAGCATTTATTCTGAGCATAGGTGTATGAGTTTATTTCAGTCTTGCTGATAGTAAAAACACTTTAAATCCTCTAGAATTTAATATACATTTATAATTTACTTTGCACAAATGAATTTTCATGCTGTAATAAAAAGCTTTCAGAAATACCAATGAAATGAGCGGTATAAAAAGAAAGTTACTACTCTCGGAAAGCCATGTTAATCTTATGAGTGAGTGGAACTTAGAATATCCTGTTCAGTTTACAAAAAGATCTGTATGATGGACTTATGACAGTCAGAAAATTTACATAAACAGGGTGTGCCATCTAGTCCCATGTTCCTATAGTCAGACAACAAAATCGCCACCTCAGAGGAAACTCTGAGATGATGTTAGATTTTTGGCTTTATTTGGAATTACAGTGGAAAAAAACCCCAAATCTTGGAATTTTTGGTTAAATTGATTACTCTGAAATGTTTGTTTTGACTTGACCAAGAAATTTCATTTTAATGATACTAAAACCTTTCACCTTGGCTCACACATGAGTAAAAGAAGTAAAGAAGTTTTGACATTGCCCAAAAGTTTTTTTTTACTGATCTTCATTTGCAAATTAAACTGATACATTTCCAGAACTGGAAAATTTTAAACCCAGAATAAAGAATATAATTTTATTTCACTGAAAATAGTTTTTACTTTATTGTAACCACTTCCCTTCTCTCTACACAAGATACAGTTGCAGCTTTGTGCTAATGAAATAGAACAGAGGCAGAGCAGTCACAATTAATACAGTTTTTGTGTCAGATGGAAAGAACTGTAAACAAATGTGCAATGGCCATTAAATTTCAGATTTAAACACACTTAAGCTTAATAATTTTTAATTAATCAATTTTATTTTGACAATGTCCCTTCAGTGGAATTTTATGCTTGTAATACTGAGTGCCTTCTGCTTTGGCAGAAAACTACAAAAATATACTCTGATCTGCTACTCCTCCAATGCTTCAGTTCTTACTGAGTGTTCTAGAAAGTCTAAATTATCCTCTGCTTTAAAAGTTACCTTTTGGTGCTCTAGTAACAGGTAATTTATCAGTGATATAATCATCAGGGCAGGTTAAATTATTCTTTCTGAGAAGTTCATTATCCACAATCCACCTAAAAGAGGATGCCACTGCCACAGTAAAACAAAACAAAACAAAAGTTTTTAAAAAAATATGCAAAAGCTTAGCCCCTTAAGATAGTGTTGTCTTTATAATCTACCACTCTCAGGTAATATTTTTGGATAGAGAAAGAGTCTGGTATTTTAATCACAAGACTTAGACATGTGCCTCCACACTTCTAAATTCAGTTCAAACCCAACTATGCAGCCATCAGAGAAACATTTAATGTCTGTTTGTTGCTGCTATATATCAAGGAATTTATACTTGTAATAAAGTTATGTCACAAACCATTAATTGCAAATTTAATACCTTGGAAACCACCTGTTTCTTTTTTAGTTCTTTAGCTTCTTACAGTGTTAAACAGATCGTACTCTACTTGAATCTCTGCACAAAGAGCTTCAAAGTTTCTCTATTGATGTAATGCCAAATCAAAGGCGTACTGAGTACTAGACAATCCTGCCAGTGATTTAGACAATTGTTGCATTGGTCTCCAGGTACCATAAGCATGTACTGGAGAGAGAGAGAGTGTTTTCAGAATCCTCACCTGGTGGCAACCCCAATTTGTGGAAATCTTTCCCGACATCTGCCTTCAGCATGTTTAGGGCCCTTTGCTCTTCAGCTTTTGCTCGATCCTGGGCCTGAATGATGTTCTCTTCTACTATGTCAGCTTCTGTCAGTTGGCACTTATACTCCTCAAGAAGCTGTCACAGGCATGGGTGAATGTAGAGAAATGACTGTAATTTTTGCTGTTAACATCTCCTTACAGATATATATTTTCTATTTGCCTTTGAGAGGTAAATATAGAGAGCTTGGCAAAACATCATTACTTTACAAGTATAAACTAGCCTGCCAAAACACCGTCATTCCTATCATTTACTTGTGTGGGGTAAGAAGCGTTACCCAAGAAAAACCTGTGAAAGATGAGGAAACCCTCTCAGGACAAGAAAAATGTCTTTTCCCTTCTGTGGACAGTAGCTACTGCACTGTATTTTGCCTGTAAATGTAGCAATAAATTTGAAGTAAATGTTCCCTCCTAGTTTCTAGGAGGGTTTCTAAAACACCAGAATACCCCAATAGTGATACTTCACTCCTCCCTCCTGTTATATTTTGGATGTCTCTGCACGGTGTGGTAAGTGCTTTACAAGCACAACTCAAAAAGAAAAATCCTGCCTCAAAGAGGTAGCAATGTAAGTTAAAGAGGGAATATAGCAGAGTCACAGAGACATACAAGACCAACAGCGAGAGAAACTGACATTGGCCTCAAGACCATCTGTAGCCTGAGCTTTCTGTAGAACTTTTACGTAACAAGGCTTAACCTTTTGACTCATTTAATGGATTTAAATAATTTATTAAATTTTTAAAATAGAAAGTACAGGATGCATCTCAGCTAAAATGAGATGCTTCCTCTTCCTCTGCTCATTCTGGGATCCCTCCACTATCACTGGAATCCAGGATAGAATTCCAACCCATGCTAAAGTTGATAATGAAAATGGATCTGATTGATTGTGCTCTAAAAGTGCCTGGGTGGTTTTTTTTTTTTTCTTTTTTTTTTGGTGGTTTTTTTTTTCTAATGATACAGAGAGCCTTGAATGACTAGTTCAGCTGTAGCATACATGTTACAGACAGGTACTGTCAGTTGAAATATCCAAGCAGTCCATTTCAGGAGTAAATATTCACGTTTATTAGTCAGAACATGCTGTGTTCACCAGTATATTCATAAATGACTCAAAAGAAATATAAAACTTCAGGTTTTTCAGCTCTGATAACCTTTGAGAGGATATGATGACACAGACTGGAAAAAATACCTGTTGCTCAAATTATTCCTCCACTTCTATACACTGACAATAGCTGCCAGAGCAACGATTAATACAAGTACTTTTCATTTCCACTGTTTATTACATCCAAGATTCCCAGTGTTGCAAATGCTAATGGGTTATGTATTGTAGTGCACCACTAAGGTAAGCATATATAAATAATACTTGCAGCATCTGGTTTCAAAATGCAGCACATGAGAATACTTCATTGCAAGATAGGAAGTCTAGGACGCTGAACAGCAGTTACAGGGAGAAGTTGTTAGCCAGTAGAACAGGCATTTAAAGGGCTACGGGTCTTACTGGTCTTACTCTGCCTGAAAAGCCATCCAGAGCTGAAAGTATCATGAAGGAGCACGTGATAAATATTAACATATATGAAAAGTTCTGTGGGAAACTGTGCTCAAACACATTTCCATTAAAGTGTCAGTTCTAGGATGTCCCCCTGCCTTTTTATTTTACTTCACAGAAGATTTAGAAATTACAAAGTAGCAATGAAAGCTGAATAGAGCTCCAAACTCTGACTTGGTTTCAACTTGTACCTTCTGTAGCTCCTCCATAAAACTCTCATGATAAACACTGTCTCCTCCTTGGGACTTGATCCAATTTGTCTCCGTGTCCACCCCAATAACATCTCCAGTGTACAGGTCCCCAAAGGTGCTAGCCAGCAAGTGAGAGATGTCCTGAGGAAAGAAAATGAGGTTGTTAGTGTTTATAGCCTGGGATAGGGTCAAAAGAGCTCCCTGGGTGTGTGCCAACAGCTGGAATTAACAAACAGAGAAGGAAAACTGGGGGGAAAGGGCTGGGAAAGGTACCTGGGAAGGACCCTGAAAGGGGACACACTGCAAGTGTGCACGTGAACGCTGAGGTGTGAAGACATGTATGTAAGTATGTGCATGTACAGGCCATGCATGCACAGAGATGGTGTCTGTGCTGGTGGGCTGTATGTGTGAGTGATGGTGGCCGACACGGTTCTCCATGTGCACACAGTGTGTATGTGTGCCACGGTTTATGCAGGGATGTGTCTATGGGGCTATGTGAGTGGGGGGGGTGTGTGTGTGTGAGGGAGATGCAAGCACTGAGCACTGCGCAGGGTAAAGGGGTGTCTGTGTGCAGGTGTGTGTCTGTGCCCCAGGGTGCATGCATGGGTGGGTGGGTGTCTCTGTGTGCCCCAGGGTGCATACAGGGGTGTCTGTGTGCAGGGCTGTGCATGGGTGTACAGCTGTGCGTGTGTATATATGTAGGGATGTTCTGTGTTTGCCTGTGTTTGCAGGGGGGTGTGTGCTGGGGGTGTTGGGGGGTTGCGCAGGGAGCATGTTTCTGAAGGGGGTGTCTGGGTGTGTGCCGGGGGTGTTGGGGGGCTGTACAGGCGGTGTGGGGGTGTGTGCAGGGGGTGTAGAGGGTGTGCAGAGTGTGTGTGTGAAGGGGGTGTCGAGGTGTGTGAAGGGGGTGTCGGGGTGTGCGCCCGTGTGGCCCAGCCCCGCTGCCTTACCTGCGTGCCAGCGGAGAGGCTCCGCTGAGCCATGGCAAGCCCGGCGCTGGGGTGGCCCCGGGCAGGCCGGACGCCTCGGCTTCCTCCCGCCGCCCCCTCAGCCGCCGCCCGCCGCCCCCTCAGCCGCCGCCCGCCGCCGCCGTTGCTACGCGACCGTGTGGGCGGGAAGGGCCCGGCCGCCGGGCGGGGCAGCGGCCCGGGGCGGAGTGGAGGAACCCGGCGCCCAGCGCCGTCCGAGGCCACCGCGGAGCGGGGTGATGGTGGGCAGCCCCCCGGCTCCTCGTCACCCCTCACACAGCCCCTCGCTTCGTCACCCCTTACACTGCCTCTTGCCGCCCTCCCGCCGCCGTGCCCCTATGCTAGGGCTGTTGGAGGGCTGAGGCAGGCAACCCGTGTCTTACTGGGGCAACTACCCTGTTTCTGCCCTGCCACTGTCAAAATAGGTACTTTTTGTACTCTTTTTAAAGCAGTGGAGCTGTATGATTTGATAAGAAACAAAATAAAATGTTGAATCGAAACTTTTGAGGGGATTTGTGCCTGGCTTGCCTCTCCGCCACCATCAGGCTCCGGTGCAGGCCGTGAGCTTGGCAGCTGAGGGAAGGACACAAATCCTCTGCTCCTTCCCCAGCTGCCACACACGGTGTGGAGGCCGGGCTGTGAGGGATGGAAGATGGGGTAATTCATCATCAGCCCAAGAAACCATCCATCTTGCCTTCAGCCTGCCAGAGTGCCCTGGCTGTGTATGCCGGTTGCTAACAACAGCCGCCTGCTCCTGCTGAAGTGGGTGATGTTTTCCTTAGAAACCATCCTGCTGTAGCATTTACTGCTTACCCTGCCTTCTCTCTTTCTCTCTCTCTCTCTTTCTTTTTTTTTTTCTTTCTCTTTCTTTCTTTCTTTCTTTCTTTCTTTCTTTCTTTCTTTCTTTCTTTCTTTCTTTCTTTCTTTCTTTCTTTCTTTCTTTCTTTCTTTCTTTCTTTCTTTCTTTCTTTCTTTCTTTCTTTCTTTCTTTCTTTCTTTTTCTTTCTCTCCTTTCTTTCTCTCTTTCTTTTCCTTTCTTTCTCTCTTTCTCTCTCTTTCTTTTTCTCTCTTTTTCTCTTTCTTTCTTTCTCTCCTTTCTCTCTTTCTTTCTCTCTTTCTCTCTCTCTCTTTCTTTCTTTCTCTCTTTCTCTCTTTCTTTCTCTCTCTCTTTCTCTTTCTTTCTTTCTCTCTTTCTCTCTTTCTTTCTCTCTCTTTCTTTCTCTCTTTCTCTTTCTCTCTTTCTTTCTCTCTTTCTCTCTTTCTTTCTCTCTTTCTCTCTTTCTTTCTCTCTTTCTTTCTTTCTCTCTTTCCCTCTTTCTTTCTTTCTCTCTTTCTTTCTTTCTCTCTCTCTCTTTCTTTCTCTCTTTCTCTCTTTCTCTCTCTCTCTTTCTCTCTCTCTCTCTTTCTCTCTCTCTCTTTCTCTCTTTCTCTCTCTCTCTCTCTTTCTCTCTTTCTTTCTTTTTTTTTTTCATTTTCCTCCCCCTTGCGTATTCCTCAGAGTGAAAGAACCAGACTGTGGGCCCCAAGGCTTCTCAGTCGCTCTCAGGGTCATTGGCTCCATCCCAGTTGCTGTAAGGGGGTTTGCAGGGGCTGGAAGTGGAGGTGGGCAACGTTACTGCCCTCTGATGGTACTTCACAGAAAACAACCATCACAAAAATAATAATTCACCAACAGGTTTTCCATGAGCAGACAAGCAAAAGGCCCGGGGTGCAAGCCCCACAGCAGCTGTGGAGGTGGTTGAGAAACTGGTGTTTGCAGGCA
Source organism: Falco naumanni (assembly GCF_017639655.2). Classification (NCBI taxonomy): domain Eukaryota; kingdom Metazoa; phylum Chordata; class Aves; order Falconiformes; family Falconidae; genus Falco; species Falco naumanni. The sequence continues at coordinate 57,484,786 of NC_054057.1, forward strand.
TGTGGCACGTGGGCTTGGGACTACGTAGTGTCACAAGCTTTAGTTCATCAGTTCACCAAAGTCTGCTTTTGGAATAAGACACCAAGTTAGATTAGGAAGCACTGCTGTGTTTTCAGTTTCCCTGTGAAAAAGGGAAAATTGCCCAAAGGAAAGCACAGCAAATCGGCACTATCCTGTTCCAAAGGTTAAGGCAAGTCAGAGAAATCACTGACAAGAGTAGGACCAGGTACCAGTGTTTTCCAATAGAAAATGTTTGTAGCTTTGTTTCCGTGCGGGCACATAGGTGTGTCTTTGCCTTTAAAAGTAGGTTGGAGCATTCACATTTTGACATGTTTCCGTATCAGAATTCCAACGTTTCTCATCATGTGCTGTTACAATTCATTGTAACATCTGTTTGCTAACTGGAATGTTAATGAAGTCCAGCATTTTTTAAAGAATTATTTCCCAGCCTTTAAGAAAGCCTTAGAGTAGTGGCAGTAAAGCAGATGCTTTTGTTTAAAATAGTATATAGACGCACATGAAAACTGACTGTGGAAAAAACTTCATTACTTTCATCTTTACTGTCTTTCAGTAACTTGCCAAGCAGATCATCTGTTAAGAAGCTGGTGGAGTTTTTTTTCCAACTGCAGTCTGGAAATGTACCATGAAAACTGGAAGTGAAGGTGAGATCTATCTGCCTAGTAGTCAAATGCAAGATCAGAAGGGAGGGCTTAAACACTGGTCCAAAGCTATATACAGTTGTTTGCCATGTGACACTGGTATATTTTGTGTCAGATCTCCATTTTTATGCCATCGTCATTTATGCATATAAACATAAAATATAAATGCCGCTAGTCTGTTGTAAAGCTGTTTAGTTCACGTATGTATTCACATTTCCATATAAATATTATGAATATTAAGAACAATTTGCATATATATCATCCTCTTTGTCACTATTCTAAGATATTTAACTTCCAAAGGCTGAAGAGAGACTTATGTATGTAGGAAATGCGGGTAAAAAAAAAAAACACCAGAAACTTTAGCTTACATTTATAAGTATAAATGTAGATGTTTTCTCTAAATGCCATATATGACCTCTACCAGACATTTTACCTTGTATTTCCCCTCTGTACCATGTAAGGTTAGATTTTATGCTGACATTGTGATTTGAATTGGGTGTGTGGATCAGAAGAGACTCCTGAGGGTCCCACTTTTTATGCTTGTGTGCAATATGGAGCATAATGACATTCTTTTGGAGGGAACTAATCTAAAACGACTCTCCAGGAGCTCACCTCATGTTCTCTGTTAGCTAGCGGGCTCTCAATCTACAGAATCAGGCAAAAACTAGTCTGAAACGACATCCCCAAATGCCTGCAGAATGGACCAGAATGGACATTGTTTTCTGAGCACTGACTTTTGTGCACTGCAGTTCTGCTCCTAGTGCACCAAGCCACCTGCTATGGTAGACATTAGCCTAAGTCACAGACCTCAGAGGAATCATAAGTTATGCTAAAGACAAGATTATTCCACTCTTAAAAGTAGTCTCCATGTCTTGTCAGGATCGTATTGCTTTTCTGTATCTATTTTGTTCACTCTCCCCAGGTGGTCCCCACACATTCTTTATTATCCCACAAGTTCAAAGTTCAACTACTGTCCAAAACCATGCTTTCTTCTGGTAGTAACATGTTCAGAAAAGGTCCTTCCCACTGTAAGCTATCAAAATCATCTTACAGTCGGTGTCGGTGGTTTGTTCAGGCATCCAGGTACCAAATGACACTATGGATAAGGCAGGCCTGGCTCCTTCTTCCTGCTTGTTAGCTTTCTGAGACTGACCATAACAGAACTTATTTGTATATAAAATGGCGAGATGTGATTTGAATGCAATCACGGAGCTCAAGTACTGAGTAAGAGGTGATGTGTATGTAACTACATTGCAGAATGGAACTGTATTTTACACTTTTTACAAAAACAGCAAGCTCCATAGCAATTTCATTTACCATGCTCATATTTTATCAAAAGTATAGCTGGATGTTATGACTTGGGTGTGTAAGGCAGACAGTATATTTCCTTATATATTTGAAAGCAATGGACAGCTGTCTTTGACTAACTATAATAAATTATTGTGAACATGTATTCCTTAAATGTGTAAATATTGGACTAATAATAGCATCCTTTCACTAATCAAAACAGCTTGCAGAAAGAAAAGTTCATATGTTTATCTTCATGGCAACCTCAAAACCTTCACTAATGTCAGTGGACTTCCATACAGTCCTTACAGAGAATTCACTAAACTAATTCCACTCAATTAATATTTGAAGGTTTTCTTGATATTATGAAGTTTAGGACACTCTTAAAAATAAAAATCAAAGTTAAAAATTCTGCTGAGTGTGCCACCCCCATTATATTAATGCAACCATATTGATTCATTTGGAAACGTATCTGTACCTATCTCAAATAGAAATACGATACAAATTGTATATATGTATATAAAAAGATATAGAAAATAGTTTTTTATTATATATTGATTTTTTTAAAAACCGTAAATCCATAGAGTCCAGAATGTATCAAGTTTTGGATGTTTTTAGCATTTTCTGAAAACAGGACAAGTCATACAGACTTCAGGTGGCATTTTTTACATGCGGGAAAGTAAAGGTAATGATGTTGCAGTACTATCTTTTGCGCCAGAATAGTTGCACTGTTTGTATGTTTGCATCTAGGTAGCAGAAAAATATTTCTAATTACTTGTATTTCTTTGCTAAGGTCTTCTTGGGTTTGGGTTTTCACCAAACAATTCCCAAAAGTATGCTGATGCATGATTCACTTTGACGTTGCTGCCCTCCAGTGGTCTTATTCAGGTTTCCACGTATTCAGGAAAGCCTTTATAAACAAACATTGCATTAAATCTTCGTTCTAATCAGACAACTGAGCAGGTACAAATACTTCCATAGCAATCCTGCTTAGTCTCTTACCAGTGTCTTAGGTAAAGTGTGTTTATTCATTACACTGGCAAATCTATATATTATCCCATAATTACTGCAGATGCAGCCAAACAGGTATCACTGGAATGCGGGTTTCCTTTGCATATTGCCATGTGTATCTTGAAGAAGAACTAAACCCAGCATCCACAGTCTGACTTTAAAACCCAAGTAAAATTTTCAAACATAGAAAATGGAGAAATAACCTTTCAGTTTCAGGTAATAAATGCCAAACAGCTCAGTTTCTGAAACCTGGCATCTCATGTTGCACTGCTTCCTTGTCCTGCCAAAGATGTTTTTTTCTTCAAATGTCCTAGTTGGTTTAAAACTATCCACTTCTTACAGCTCTTGCCTTGTTGACTGTACTTAGGTCATCTCCAGTTCCCTTGGAGGCAGTTTGAAATTGTCTGTAACTGGCAGTTCCACCTGGGTATTCTTTATTTTCTCGTAACATCTTGTGTGCTGTTACTTTGTGGCTGTCTCCTGATGTGAGTCAACCCTTTCACTTGCTTCCAGTTTACACTTCCTGGATTTAAGCTTTTATTTGTTTTCCACACCTCTCTTCTGTATCTACAAGTCTATCCCTCACCAAAACATGTCAGTGGGTATTGCCGTACTTCTGCTGAAACACTTATGATGTAATTTCACTCAAGCCGAATGGGATTTTACAAAGCAGACACACCCAACATGTAGGAGAAGCATGTGGAAAAGGCATACACAAAGGAGCCACTCATTCCTTTCCGACAGTGTCTGGGCAGATACATCACTCTCTAATTAGGGTGGAAATGGGCTACGCCTCCATGCAGAGATCCAGCTGGAGGGTGCAGTGCTGGTGTGATACTGGGACCTCAAGCAGAACAGAACACGGGGCTTATCTTCCAAGTTCACCAACATACTCACAGGTCCCTGGGTCAGAGAGGGGTTTGGGGAGTACAGTCTAATCTCCTTTTGTCAAAAGCTGCTACATCTAGCCCCAAACAGTTTACCCTGTACCATGTTTTGTTAAAATTAGTGGTTTTCATTCTGTGCTCCATGACTAGCTGAGGGTCCACCAATTATTTTTAAGAAGTCTATGAAAGCTAACAAGGATAGCAGCCTCTGGTTAGATTCACAACCCAATATTTGGCTTCTGCTTCTGGATATGCCTTTGTTCTCCAAATTAAAGAATAAGGTTAGCATTTTTACACTCAAGATTTTTTTTTCTGTGGTCATAAAGGCTCTTCTCAGTGCTATTTTTGGTAAATTAATCTGTTTCTTGGCACATCATCGACATGGTGGTGGACCACAGCCTTCACCTCTCCAGACCTTAAGACTGCAGTAAACAAAAAGATTTAACTGATGCTTAACAGTGTTCTTTTACCCTTCAGGGACATCACTGGGGAGATGTCTGTACCCCATAACTACACTGCAGATACCAGTTCCTAGAATAGGTTTTTGTGAGCCTCTTCTGTCCTGGAAGCAATCTAGCGTGGCATGGCAGAGCTCCACAACAGCTAATGTATGATACTGGGAATGACCCATTGATTGACTTTACTAATAGGAAATAAGATTCTCTCTTCCCTTGATTGTCTTCTGGGTTTCAGTTTCTTTTGGAGGTTCTTTTCCTTACACAGCAGCCAGGATTTCTATAAATGCAAAGAATCCTTGGAAGAGAAGAAACTTCCAGTCTGTTCCTTCTACTTTTCTCCCTACCCTTGGAAGCTCCTGTCCAAGACCTCCTCTACTACTTACTTTTTACCCGCTTGTGACTTATCTGGCTGGGGTCATTCAGCCAAGCCATGGCTGTCAGAAAAGCATGGCTTGGGCCTGTCTTGTACTGTCTCAGTGCCCTCAGTACTTTTATCAGGCTATCAGGCTTTCTTTCCTTGTCTGGAAATCTTTTGCACAAGAAATTGAACAGTTTTTTTCTTACCTTTATCCGGTAAGTTTTTTTCTCTGACTCCTGTCAGCAAACTTTCAGACACAATGTGTTTGCAGATATTCCCCTGCTCTCCTGGTTTCTGCATTGGGTGAATAAGTTAAAGGGAAAACCGAAAATTGTTCTTCCATGCCTCTCTGTGCTCTAGATGTCTATCATATGAAGATGTGCTGAGCAAGGCCCTCGCCTGGCAGAGGGTGGGATGAGATCTGAATCTTTGGAGTAGAAGATGGAAAAGACCCACCACGCACTCTGTAAAGTGCAGTACAATGAGAAACTGCCACCCAATTCAGAAGGAAAAGAAATCCAAACACCCCTATACCTAGGATTTTTCATCTGGATTTGTCCTCAGCTCTTGGTTCTGTTTTAAGAAGAGCATGAGCAAAAATGTGTTTGCAGCAGATGGTGATCCTGACAGTCCCAGATTTAGACAGCTTACATTTAGTGTAAACTGTTGAACCCAGTGTTCCCTCTTGGTCAGCGTGCTGAGGGCAGGAGGCAGCCACTTGAGAGCACTGGGGATGAAGCTTATAGGAGCATCAGGCCAGGTGAGAAGGAAGTTCCTAAGGTGAACCTCAGGAGACATTATTTTTAATTTTTACCTTACAATTGAGTTATTTTCACCTCCCTGGAAACCAGTAATTTAGGCCAAGCACCAAACAGTGTCTTTCCTGGCTATGTTGTTTCAGGATGTCAAATGGGGTGTGTTTAAATATATCTTCATCCCTATATCCTCAGGAACTCGGGCACAGATAAATGACCCAGAAGGCCAGCTGAGTTAGGGCTGCACAATGAACAAGAATATCTTCCTTTAGTCCCAAAAGATAATCTCAAGGAGACTGTTCACTTTGGGACAACATGAATATGGAGTGCTAGAGCTACCTCCAAAGCTTTTGCAAGGGTAGAATGAGACATAAGCAAATTAATCACAGGCAGCACGTCATCTGTTGCAAAGAGCTGGAGTGCAGGGAGAGGATATAGGCTGTGCTGTTGGAGAGGGGTGTCTGACTGCCACCTTCCAGAGAAACAGAGGGCTCATGGCTGCAGCATGCCCTGGTGGCAGAACTGCAAAGGAAGTGGCTTGATTACCTGAAGATAGCCTGGCCTCATTTTTGATTCTTGCTGGCCACGTTAGCTCCAAGCTGTGCCCTAGTTCCTGCAGAATGGGAGGTATGTCACTGGAAATAGTGTCTGTGGGAATACAGTCAGGGGAAGTTGGTATGAAAGAAAGAAAATCCTTCTCACTGGGATGGGAGTGTGTGAGAAGTGGTGGTGTCCTGAGCGTGTGCAGAGTCTGTCATCAGAAAAATGTATAGCTGTGTTATCACCTCGCTTTCCTAGCATATTACATCATTTTTGCTGGTAGGGAAAGAGAAGGCTGGCTCAGCCAAACCGGCAGGCTTGCATATGCTTTTCCATATGAGCCCTGCAGTAGATCAAAGAAAGTGAGGAAACAGCTTGGTTCACCAGCCAGATGAACTGGTACCTGCCTACGAAATCAGCATCTTCTTTTCTGCCCAGGCTAGCAAGACAGGTTCAGTAGTACCCTTTACTGTGCCCAGGAAATTGTGAAGCAAGGGCTGTGTTGTTTCCATTTACCTTCATTTATTGCCGTCTGAGTGGCCTTCATCTAAGGCACTGAGACTAGTGGGGAAGTCCCAGAACAACTGTGTTTCTCCCCATTGTGCCCTGCTGTAAACGGCACATAACTCTTCTATTAAGCTTATTACTTGTGTTTGTATTACAACATAACTCTAGATAGGCTATTCTAGGGGCTAGTTAAATAATCCTTTAACATTTCAGGGTTAATTTCTAAGCTAGGGGCTTCCTCATGCTGGTAAGCAAGGCAAGGTCTCCCAAGGGAAGATATTGCTCTTAGGACAGTGTTGCCTACAGTTGCCTACATTTAGGTGCCTGTCATATAAGATGCCCATGGATACAAAATACATTTGCTAGGGACTGGCAGACATTGATGCAGGACCTATTGGGGACTGACAGCCTTCTGGAGCAGAAGCAGGCGGCCAGCAGGGACATCCCGGAGCACTTGAAATGATGTGAAGAATTCTGTGTTTAAACACCCAAGTACTGTTTTTAAAGTTGCTAAGTTCAAGGAGCAGCACTTTCGCCCCACAGGAGCCCCCAGACACTATCAGTGACAGATTAACAAAGTATGGCCTGACCCTCACTGCTGGTTTAGCATGGAATCTTTTACAGTGTTTATTTTGACCTGAAAACAACCAGTTTCCTAATGCAAGAAAAAATTTCGGGGGCTTCACTGTATTTTTCCTATTTGGCAGAAAGGGTTAATTCTGTTTTTAATTGCACTTGGCCTTAAAAATATACAACCCTGCATCTTCAAAGTGCAGCCCAGAATTCTCTCTGATACATTAGAAAGTGAGCAAAACCCTTCAAAAGCTTATTTTAACCTGGGCTGCAGCTGGCACCTTGGGATTAAAAGCATCAGGTCTGCATTCTCATTGGGGTTGAAGAATATAAGGCATAAAACAGCAAGAACATGTCCCATCATGTCCTTCTGGTGTGTTCTTGTGCTGAGACACCATATGGTTTTAACACTTTTGAGTGAAATGTTCAATAAGCAGCCAAAGCTTGTTTGTTGGGTTGTCTTCTGTTTTCATAGAGCAGACCTTTTTACTTTTCATCTAAAAGAGATCTACCACTATTATAAGCCGGAGTGTGTCAGTTGCAAGTGCAATTTCTGTAGAAAAATAGATGTCCGTGGGGATTTTCACCTTTTGCTCTACCAAATAAATGGCCAGAGTGAGAGGAGGGTGAAGTTTTCAGGATTCAAGGATCGAATGCTGTGTACAAGGGTAGCTGATGGCATCATTTGGACTAGGTGGATGAGGGAAGCCCTGGGGAGCTTAGGGAGGTGCCTGAGGTGTCACAAACTGGAAGGCAAGGTCCAGATCACAGCTGCAGGGTTTTATTCTCTCCTTCTTGTACAGCTCACAAGCTCGTAGCTGGGACTGTATATATTAATAGCAATTGGGTAGCTCTGTGCCTTAGTTTCCGGGTATTGTTCCCACAGGCACGTCTGCATGTAGTTGCACAAACCAGGTCTACATTGGAGGGGGTGCACATCTGTGTAAAGGCTTTGCTGCTTTAGGTGCCCTCCAGCAGGAGCAGGAAGGAAATGAGTCATTCAACCTTTTTGCTTTGGCTGCACCACACTTGCAGAACTGATGAGGAGGCACCAAAAAACAATAAAATGCTTCCTCAATGGGCAACTTTTATGGTTCTTTCTGCACCCTGAAATCCTCTTCGTGTTTTCATGTTAAAAATCCAAATAACACCACCAGCCACAGGAATGTGGCTGCATTTGCTTCTGTCAAAGAGTATAAATGCGTGATTTTGGAAGTAGCAGTTGTACCTTTATATAGAGTTCTACTTTGCACTTTAAGCAAAGGTTCATTATTCCCTTTGTAATAAAGATATAGCACGTGATCTCAGACTTGCAACACTACCTCTCTGAAGGGTATTCACTTTGTCTATTTTGAGATACTTCAGCATCTTAATTTGGTCCTCTTCATTCTTTTCAAAGGCTCCCCTGTCTTCAGTGACAGTTTGTTGAACTGTGCTCCTAACTTTCATCTTATGAAATGAAACTAGATATTAAAAGAAGCTGAATTAGAGGTTACAAATACTCCTTTTGAATACATTTGATGAGATTTTACAAGTTCATCCTTTTATTCATTTAGGAAATAAGTTAATCTAAAAATTAATCTCGTAATAAATTGTCACCTTGTCTGATCTTTTTTTTTTTTGGTCCTAAATGATTTCAGTACATGTCTTTCTCTTCATCTCTTGTCTGGCTTTTCAAAGAGCATGGCTGATTATAAATTAACACCAAAAATGCTGGCTATTCATTGGGACTCTGGGAGACACAGGAATTCCTTGCATACTTTCTGCATAAACATCTGCTCTGAAGATGTTAGCAATTCAGTAACATTTTGGTACTCCACATGAATTGTTCTGATGGGCATGGACGGAAGTCTGATGTCACTGAGCTTGTGTGAATTGTAGTTTTAACTCTTTGGGATCAGAAATAAAAATGCCTTACCTGTAACATCACTGATTGCCTGTGTTGCACACTCTGGAATCACAAGATTCTCATATGCAATTTAAACTTGTGGGACCATCTTCTACATAATAGGATTTTCTAAAATGTCAGTGTAATTCAGACTTCCCATATTTTCTGCACATTTAAAATTCACATGAATTGGCTGCAGTGAAAAAAAGCTGCAATTAGGTAATCATATGAACAATTGCATCCAATTATTGTGATTATCCCAGTTACAGAGAGTTAAGCTGACAGATGAAGCATATTAAAAGGAACCATTGTGACGTTAATAATCAACCCTCCTCCATACTTAACTTGTGTACCCCCAGTCCTATTGGCTGTAAAGAGGCAGCGGTGCAAGATGTGTGGCAAGCATTCCTGACAGCAGATGACTTGGCCTAATGACTGTGGTCTTTCAGGTTAGAAATGTGCTTGCTAACCTGGATGTTAGTGGTTATGAAGCTCGGTGTCTCAGCTCTGTTATAATCTGGGATGTATCAGAAGGAGCCATTAATGGATAAAAGTGGCAGGATCCTGATACCAGTCTCCCGCTATTCTTTCCTAACAGTGATAATCACTCCAAGTAATGTTTTCATACCAGTAAGTCTAGTACATTACTAGGTTCTCCAGTTAGGTTATTCTCATTCACACAATGTTAACTTCATATTAATGTTCAGATTTACTGAATTATTCACACAGTTATAAAGCATATGCAGTTGTCTAGTATTGGCTGCTCCATGCTGTTTACTGATGCACTGAACTGAGAATTTGATGAAATGTATGAGTGACATTTTCTTTGAGCCTCTCATTCACTCTTGACAGGTGAGATTTTCATAGCTTTAAAAGAAGTCTCTGCCCCCCCCCCCCCCAAAAAAAAAAATATCTTGCAAGTAAGTGTTTAAGACTAAATGTACTTTCCTGTACAGCTCTTTGGTAAAGACATTTTCATTATCCCAGAATCAAAATATTTAAAGTCAGGGAATTCAACATTAGAGGGCTCACTTAAACCTAAATTTGTAAAAGCATAGAAATGCACAAAAATTAGTCTCAGACACTCATAAATCTGTTCTGTAGTGACAGAAATTAGGTAAACAGACATGAAATAAAACTTTCAACACAGATTAAAATGAGTCTGAAGACAAAATTAGTGAGATATCTAAATCATACCTAGTACTATTGGACAGAGGTCAAATTATTTGTCTCCATTATACTGAAATTCCTATTTATAATGAACTTCTTGGAATAACTAGCAAAACTTAGGTCTTTTATTCCCAAATCTTATGCATAATCTTGTTTTTTCCTCTATTTTCATATAATTTTTCAGTCTGAAATCAATGTGAGACTTGTTGAGCTGGTAACTCTGTAAGTCTTTAATTGTGACCAATACGGTAATAGACGACTCTTTCAATTGTTTTATTGCTTTATTTGGTGGTTAGAACTGCTCTTGATAACTTATACTCAGTGAGGAAAAAGCCCTCCAAATACTTTAGATATGCAGAGTCAGGTGTATTTCTGGCTTAGTAAGTGAAATTTATCTTCTGCTCAAGCAGCAATACCTCATTAGTTCTAATGGGACTTGTACACGATTATGACACCAGCAGGTTTAGCTTTACACATCCCAGCATCTGTCGCTTTTTTTTCTTGTGGCTATGTACTACCCTCCTGCATGGGAGTAACTAGTGACAATAAATGGTTTAAATGAAGATATGTAGATCAACATCATTCAGTCTGAAGATATTTTGGCACAGCTGTCCACGGTGACAAAGAAGGCATCTGGCTGCTCAACCCCTTCTCTGAACGTTATGATACTGTGTTGTGTTAATTCCATTCCACCCTAGTTTATAAACTCCAGTGAATTATTTTGCCCAGTGAGTTGTCCACAAACCCAGTAATCTCTTAGAAGAGTCATTAATCGTGTTCCTGAGCTTTTTCCAATTTATCTCCTAAGGGAACCTAATTTTCAATGGTGCTGAGCTCTGCCAGCTTCTGCTGAGCCATGAGGCTGCTCTTCCCCACACTGCAACATGTTTCTTGTAGGTGAAGGACTGGCAGCTGCCAGAAACCTGGCAGTTGTGGAAAAATTTGCTGATAGGTGAATGTTGGGTAGAGGACACTCAGTGGCAGGATCAGTCCTTTGAATCCCAGATCTTGCACAGGCAGGAAGCACAAGGTGTTTATCGACAAGAACTATGTCCACCTAATGAAAGACAGTACTGATAACAAAAGAGTAACGATACCTTTACAAAAGGTGTCATCAAGGTGACTGGAGCTGGCCTTCCAAATTCTATATAGACTGCTTCATAAAAGCCCTGAGCAATTCCCAAAATGTAAAAGGCAAGTGAAAATTTTACATTTGCTGCCCATGTATTACTGATTTAGTTACATGACAGTTGGATGTAGAGACCCAGCGATCTGAGGATGGCAAAACATCCCACCTAAAACAGTAAACAGACTGGGAAAGACATGAAAAACATTTCTGTGAACAGCCAGACCACAACAGAAGTGACTGAAAAATTCCAGTCCTGCTTCTGCATTGACATGAACTCTATTTAATATGACATTTTCTTTTGTGCTGGTTTCAGTAATATTCCTGCTGACAAAAGACCCCCACATGGCTACCAAAGCTCCCTGCTGGCCATATAACCCCCAAATGCTTCTTAACACTCCTGCTGTGTCACAGCGGCAGAAATCCTGAGTCCTTTTTGTAAAGCAAACAAAGCACTTTGCTGTTATCTTTGGGAGAGGCTGTTGGGAACATTATCTGCGATGAGGAGGGTGTGTGAGAGAGTCTGAAAGGCAGAGGGAGCCAGGAGGCATCGACTCCATAGGAAATACTTGGTGATCAGGCAGTGTAGCATTCCTCCGAGATGAAAAGCTACTCATTCCACTTCATACAATTAAATCGACACTTGAGTCATGCTTTTGGAGTGGAGACAGGTAAACTGCTTTGCTTTGGGTTTGCTATGATTTATGGTTCAGCGTTGAATGAAACCCTGCAAACATTTTTGGCTTTGAACTCTGCAAATGTTCTTTGCTGCCTGGGCTGGGCTGTGTGTGCACAAAGGAGGAGAAGGCAAAGGGGTGTAGGTGTTCGAGAAAAGGGAGCTCTCCTTGTCTTTGCACAACTCCAGTTCAGCAGATATCTTGGTACCTCTGCACATGGATGGTTGGAGGGTGTGTTACAGAGGGAGGCAGGCTTCTCACCCTGCCCAGCTGACGTTTAAATCTTTCCAAGCTCACTTACATGGCTACAGAGCAAAAGGGTTAATCAAGGTGTGTCCTGGTTTTAGGACTCGTCCCTTGGTAAAATATCACGGCGCTGACCTTGTACTATTTTAGGTGGCAGCTTTGCTTTGGGAAAGCAATGCCAACCCCACAGCCTGTCTCCAGTCCTGGAAATGCCCTGACTCTGCTTTTTGGTGAGCTCAGAAATGTTGGTGTGGACAAGAAAAAAGGCACATTCATGTGACGTTCTTAAACTGTTGTATTATTCTTAGAATATTGTTTGTTAGTAGGATTTCTGCAGCTCACAGGAGCCCAGTAGATCCTCATGTCACTTTGGTTTCATTGTTATTCTGGACATTCACTAGTTTCAGTAATGCAAAGGAAAGGGAATTCAAGCGCATATGGTGTGCATGCAGAAATATCACTAAAAGGGCTGTTGTCTTCTGAAACAAGGCTCTGATGAGACCTGTGCTGTGTGATCTCAGCTTCTGGGTGTGCTGCCAGGTGTCACTGGCTCTGATGGTGATTGCTGTACTTTCTGATGAATGCGAGAAATGCAAGGCTGTCTGCCAGTGCCAGACTTGCTCTGAGCACACATTACAATGTTAAGCGCATCAAGGATTTAGGAACGCTGATGACATAGCTTAAGGTGGCAGAAGTTCCCACAGTGCTCAAAGCAGCCTAAATGGTGTTGCTTCTGGGTGTATAGAGAAGTATGGAGAGTACATGTAATGGGGTAAAGTGAAAAGCTGGGCAAAGTTTTGTGAATGCTTCTGACAGCACTGTTTCTGGTACCACTTCTGCTACAATCATGGAGAAGGCAGCATGGCAATAAGGAGGCACAAGAAGGTACAGTTGACGTGCGGAATTAGACTCTATAACTCGAAAGTTATAAAGTAGGTATGTTTATTGCGCGCAGATGCACGGGGGATCGCTCCTCCACAAGCGTGCATACCCGAAGTGACGAACCATCCCACATTTATACAATGAAACAAATGAATATTCAATTAACGCCTATACATATTCGTTACCTAAACCCCGCTTCGTATGTTAATTAGCTTATCAGTCCGTTTCCTAGAATGTGGTGGTCTTGCAGGTTTGTAGGTGATTCATGTTCTTGTGACCATCCGATCTTCTTCAGCAAGGAAACTTAGCACTCCCTCCCTCTAGATAGCATTGGAATATCTCTCATCCTTTTCTCATTCTTTTTTAAATAGCCCCTTTGTTAGAGGAAGAAGGGCAGGCATCTCCCCGTCTCCCCTTTGTTAGAGGAAGAGGGGCAGGCGTCTCCTCAAAAACTGTAGTTGTCTCCTCAGAGCTGTGTGCCTATGTGACCAGACACTGCACCCATGACTAGTCACCATACCCACATTTCTGAGTAGACATATAGAATCACAGTCGGTGTTAAGCGTCCCCATTTCACACTATTTCTCCATATCACAGTGGGCTGTGATGAAGGGGTAAATGCAGGGGTTCATCGTCACATCTCAAGGGATGATGGCAGAGAAACTCCGTCTTGCCTGCTTAGCAATGCTCTGCCCAACCTGAGGCAGTCAGTGCTATCATGGTGGTGTTCACAGCGGTGCAGGGGAGTGATGGTCATGTCTTGGTGCTATCATGCCCTACGCTGCTGTGGAAAGGTTCTATCCAGATTATGGGCCTCATAATTTCTTGGATTAATGCAGATCTCTTACATCTCCCCTCTTTGCCACAGAGGGAATAAGGATACTGGCCAGTACATGTCTAAGGGGCTTGTGTTAGGCAACGTCAGCATGCAATGGTGTGTGATATAAAGAGTGAAGGAGTTACTATAATGCCATTTCCCGTCACCGCTTTCAAACTGCCTTTCTCTACTTTTACTCCCTTGTGAAAACCGTAGTGCCCTCATCACCTCAGCTTTACTGGAGTTTCCAGTCTGGATGACTCATCAACCAGCCTCTTGTACACTCCCTCCAGTATGCTTCCCCATCAGCTGAAAGGGCAATAGGTTTTGGTGTTGTCCTCCAGAAATCTTCCTGCCTTGAAGCTTTTGAAGCTGTATGGGGGATCTCTTTGGTGCCTCCAGCTGCTGTCCTGCCTGCCAGCAGCTGACTTTGCTGCCAAGTTTGCCCCTGTCCAAGTCAATGTCTCTTTGTCTGTGGGTTTGCAAAAGGAGTGCTTCTTTCTGGGTCCTTTGAAAAGTGTCTAGTAGGAGATAAGCCCCCCCCCCCCATGCCATGCTGGTGATCGTGAGGTAGAAGAGTGTGTTTCTGAGGAGGCATGGGGTGGAATCTGCTCTTTTTTTTCTCTACTTGTTTGTTTTTGTTAGTTTTGTACTAGCACAAGGAGCTTTGCTATATTATAGCAATTTTCCTTGGATAGTGGCAGTAGCCTTTTATTTGTGGACTGTAAAACTATCTGAGAGCAACGTCTGGGCTCTCAAAGGAGCAGCCCAGTTCCTCCTGTCAGGAAGGGACAAACAGTCCCAGTCCCAAAATATTTTTTACCATGTGTTTCCCAGAGCTATCATCATCAGAGAGGGACTTATCCCTTATCAGCGGAGCTGCGGGTTTACAGCTACTGAGGAGTGACAGCTTTGAATCTGCCAACAACTCCATCAATTGTTTGCATCAAGATAACCTAATAACCAGAAATGGAAATAAACAACAGCAGAACAATAGCTGAAAATCTCCCCCAAACATTCAAGTAGAGGGAAACTTTACTTTCCCACACTGGGATTCCCTTTCTTTCCCCCTCCCTGTTTGCCAGCATTATTTTTCTACACTTGAAAATCTAATTCAAGAGTAGGGGACAGAGTGGAAGAAAGTGCCACTCAGTAGAAGCCTCAGGACAGTGGAGTTTCTCCTGCTTTCTGTCTTGCTGTCTCAAATATAAAGCTTGTAACTTTTCGTCAGCTTTAAACTCATGCCTCTTCGAGCTGCGGTTACAGCTTCTATTCCTACTTTGACAATTTCTGACCTGGTTCCCCCGCTCCCTGCAAAAAGAAATATGCCCCCAGCAGGGTCTAAAAGCTCTTTACACCCAGGCCCCGACCACCGGCGTCTGTTGAAGGCCCTTCCCATGACCTGGGGAGCCGGAAAGACAGATCTGCAGCACTGTGACTTGTGGAATCCTTGCTGGAAAGGAGCAGAGGCTGCGGACGAGCCGGCAGCCCGGCGCGGCGGCTCCGCTGTCAGGCCGCAGCAGGCACGGGGCGGGGGGGCAGCGGGGCGGGGCGGGGCCGCCGGCGCTGGGCTGGGGCGCTCGGCCGCACTCGCTGCGCTGGGCCGGCGGCGTGCGGGTGCGGGAGGGAAATAAATGAGGAGTCATAGCGAAGACGCATTTCCAGCCAAGAGGAAGGAGCAGGCCTCTCCGAAGGGAGCTGACGTTGGGGATTACGGGAGCAGAGAGCAGAGGGAGCCTCGCAGGTCTGGCTTCCACCCCGCGCCAGTGCTAACATCTGGGCACAGCTGTTTCCCGGAGCCCTTTCTGCTGCTGCACATCGACTTGTTTTGCGGCAATGGAATTGAATGGCACTTTCCTCGCTTGCAACAGTAAGTCTGTAGAAATGTCCTTGCATTTCGGCTCTCTTGTTTCGTCCAAGAGCTTTATTTTTCTTCCCCTCTTCTCCCCGCCTCCTTTGCCTCCCCTTTCTCTCACTCGGAAGCAATGCAGCATTTTATCAGTATTACAGAGAGAGACAACAGATTTTTCTCTGTTAGTAGGGTTAGCTGTCTGGGTAGGAAAGGTGGCTTGTCTGGATAAGTGTCTGCAAGTCCAGAAAAGTTGATGCAGATCTCCTCCCCTTTATGGTGAAACTGGGTGAGACTGATGCTCAACTGAGTAAACTCATGGGTTCTGGTGAAGACAGCAGAGACAGGATAAATCACCTCAGCTCAACGTCTGTCCACAGGACTATAAATGTTAAGTACAAAATAAGTAATGTTTCTAAAAAAGAAGAAATCCTCTCTACCATTCTAGCAAGTGAGATTTAGGAAGATTCAATTGGTACCAAGACTGGGAGGCTTGTCTTATAGACAGGGTAATGAAATATTCTTTATTCCCTTGATGGACTTTTAATAGATTGCTTTGTTACCTCTTCATTGTATTTTACTTACTCAGATGAGAAGAAACAACTCAGGACTGTGATAGCTACAGGTTGAAATGGAATATTGTGATCCCACAGAAATGGGGAAAGTCAGCAGTGCTTATTTTTAGTTCATGAGATAGCTGCTTTCTTACTGTAGCTGAGCTGTAAACAAAGAAACAAAAAAATTAATAGACCAACAAGTGACTGACCATGAACATAATCAGTTTAGCACTACAAGGAGAAATGTGAGAAGATTGTCCCAGGCTCGATAAATCTTCGCTGTGATTTTCCCAGATGCCAGAAATTGGACAGGAAGGTGAAACAGAGGTTAATGTTACACTTTTTTGTAGGCATCTCATTCATTATATAACCACTGGGGAAAGAAAGCTAAGAAATACATCTGGAACTATTAAAATATTTCCTATTCTGGCCTGTGGGTCATTTTTCAGTGACTATTATTTAGTCTTCTGAGGTTAGGAACCAAGAAGAATTCAGTGGCTGTTTGTTAATCTGTTTTCTTGTCTCAAGCAGAAAAATACACAAGTGCTGAATGAGCCAAGCTTTTTAAAAAAGTATTTACTGAAATTCCTTAACACATAACACGCACAAGTGCCAAAGTCACTCTGCATGCCAGGCTACTTAGACAAGAAAAGTTGCTCACATGTTTGTTCATTAGCAGGATCAGATTTGTGCTATGTAGCTTGTCAGAAATTTCTCAGATACTGTGGTTTATAGACAGGTATGTTTTGTTTATGGCTGTATGTTGAAACTCAGTTTCTTTAGTTTAGTTTCTCTTTTTTTTTTTTTCCCAGCACAGGTAAAACATCTGTATTTACCATGCCAGAACTAACCACAGGCACGTGGCTCAGTCTCAGTAAAATATCTGACAGTCAGTAGGAGACACCTGAGATACGTTCTGGTAGCAGAAGTGGGTATTACTGTAGATAAGAGTTTCTGAAAAGTTTACATGGTTTTGTTTACTCTGCATTTGGATGGAGATCTGAGCAGGGAAGAAAACTGAGCATGCTCCCTTACCCACAGAGCCACAGCAGCTGCTGTGATTTAGCGGTCTGTGCCTTTTATTTTGAATGCATTTAATTCAGCTGGATGGGTTTCTTGTTGCTTATTTTATAAAGGGGTCATCTACATTTAGTATGCAATGCATCTGCTAAACTCGGTGGGCTATTAATAATCTTTCTCTTGCCTCATGAAGTTGGTTTGTTTCTGAACTGGGAGCCCTTGTGCTCACACAGATTATAGAATAGCTAATTGGTACTATGCCTTATTCTTATACACTGACTTTTTCATCCAAGACAGTGTGTACATTGTGCAGGGAATGCCACAGCCCCATTATAGGAAGGCCCCCTGCTGCATCCCAGGGTAAGAATCAGCCAGGAAGGGTTAGTAAAATCCTACAAACCAGGCCATTTCCTTGTTTCTTCTGTCAGGTATTCCTGAGGATTAATTTCTAAATTTCCAAGTGAATCATCTCCACCTGCCCTTTTTAGTTGGGAGCACAGAGGAAGCTCCTTCTGAACTTCAGCCTCCGTGGGTGGAGATAATGCTGCTTGGGATCAGTTGGGATCTGTTCTGAAGCAGCCTGTGACCTTAATCTCCTTTCCTACAAACAAAAGGCTTCTAGCACACCCGATTTGATGCAGGTTGTGTCTGATGCGTTACATGGGGTTTTTTTGAGCTGTAGAGTTTCTAGTAGTGCGGAAGAATTTGTGATACTGACACTTCTCAGTGCATTAAACATACAACTTGTCTCTTTTTCAGACAGGATAAGTAAAATTCATTTTGGGTCTTTTTTAAATTGTGATACAAAAGCTCCTAGTTTTCCAATCTAAGCAATGTCTTCTAGTAAAACTAAAGCCCGCAGCTGGTTTTGAAATTGTTGCCAGTGTGCACAGCCCTAGCATCAGGCCCAAAAGCAGATGAGTTGGGGCAAGAGGATGCTTGGGGAAAAATAGATTTTAAAGAGGAAATGACAGAGGAGGAAGAAGGAAACACAGTTGCTTGGAAAACTGTTGCAAGTAGAAGAGATGAAAGGATATAGTCAACTACAGGGAAAAACAAAAGGGAGAGGTATGTGGGGAAGAGATGGTTTGTGCAAGATCCAGAAACTCAGCTGACTGGAGAGGCAGCTCTGGGGAGCCAAAGGTGTTGATGATTTGGGAGCCAAGTATAGTTTCCTTTACAGGGAGATAGAGATATATAAACAGGTATTTATGAATGATAGCTGCAGACAAATACTTGGTGATTTGATCATCCAGGGTGGGATTCAGCTGGCTAAATGTAGGTACCTGCAAGAAATTTTAGGCTTATAGCGATCTAGACAGGTGAATTGTATCTTGCCTTCTCCTGGCCCCTTGTTCAGTGCGCTATAGATATCCAAATACTACGAGACTAATCCCCAGCCCCTGCGTCCCCTAGGTCCTTACCATGGGTGGAGGGTCTCAATCCTTGCTCTGTCAAGCCCACCAGAACAGGAAGCTGCAGACCTTGGTCAAACGTGGAGGTTTCTTTTTTTTTTTTTTTCTTTTTTTTTTATGCAGGTAGAGAAGATTTTGCCACAATTTCTTCTAAACTGAGGTGCTTCCATGCATTAAATGAGCCAGTTTAGACAATGTGTGTGTGAAAAATCTCACAGCTCAGGCTGCCCCTCACATGGGTACCTTTTAAAGCCCTGTATTGAGACACCACACTCAACAAACAAGTTGAGTTGGTTGTTTTTGGCTAAATTTATAGAGTGCTGAAATTCCAGATAAATCACTTTGAGGGGAAAAAATGACATTTTCCCTAGTTTTGCATAATTCAATTGTGCAATTGAATTATTGCACAAATTTTTTCCTGCTACAGAATGGTGAGTGTGACCTGCATTTCATCTGTGGAAGAAATTTTAGCTTCTGAAGAATATGTTGAGAAAAGCTGCTAAGTGTCCTTAATAAAAATGAACCTGGGACCTACCTACAATTGACTTCAGTTTTATGAAAAGAACATCTTCATCAGCATGTGCCTAGAAACATGCCTTAGGAGTCAGGCAACTAAGCTGCATGAGTGCTCCTGGCTGTTGATGCTGGTCCTATCCATCAAGTTGATGTCTTTTTCAGGTACTTTCTTCCCACACTGTTCACACCAAATACTGGAAAAGCTGTAATTTACTGCAAGCCAGTGTTTGTTTTAGTGCCTCTGACTGCAGCCAAATCTATGTTGTGCACTGTAACGGAGGGACCAGTGGAAGGATCGAACCAAACCTTCAGTGTGGTTTTGCGTTCCTGAGTGCAATGAACTTTTTAGTTGGGTGTTTTGCCTGGATTTCATCAAGAGTGCAGGGCAGTAGCTGTTGATGGGTCACAGCCTGTGCTGTGCATGGATCCAGGCTCCCCTTTGAATGACCCAGACTGGCACAAAGATTTATGAAGATTTTCACGAATAAAGATCACAATTTGAATTGTCTGTGAAATTGCTGAGCAGGCAGCCTGGCTTCATCTATGCAAACCAGGGCCAGGGCTCTGCACCGTTTAACTGCCAGCACATTCCCCAACTTGGTTTTGATCCATAGCAAGCTAGCACATAGCATGATCCAGTATGGGCCTGCAATCCTTCCCAGTAGGCAGTCTGGGTGTAGTCAGCCTGTTTTGGGGAAAGAGGGTCGGGCTGAGTGGACTGATCAGAGCAGAGCTGGAGAAGGGACCGTTCTCCTCCCAGAGACCTTGCACACAAGGTTAAACAGCCAAAGGATACAGAGAGAAAGTGGGGCTGAGAAATACCGAGGAAGGTGGCAGTGGTCACCTCAGTGCATCAGAGACCTGCCCGTCATAAGGCTTCTTGCCAGCATACCAGGAGAGGAAGGTTTTAAGCAGTGATTTGAAGGACAGCCATAACATGATACCTGGGGAGAACTTCTGTTTGAAACTTTAAGGTCACCCTGCCCTCGCTCAGCAGGACCTGTCAAGCATCCTGGAAGGAGAACGGGGAAGAAAAGCCAATGTAAAGAATAGAAGGAGGTTTGCTGATGCTGCCACGGGCTTTGTGGAGAAGCCCATTCTGAGTGTCGCCACAAGGTGGAACTTGGTACATAGCACATGCACCAGAGATACACCCACTGTAAAGCAGCATCATCTTCGGGCTGAGATGCACCAATGCATACGGTCTCAGCACCCACTCTCAGGTCCCCACTTCCCTGGATGGAGCAAGGAGGGGAGCGGTGGCGTAGAGGAGTTATTAGCATTTTTTGTTGTTGATGAGAAACTGGCTGTTCTCAAGCTCTGCTGTGCCAACAAGGCCTGGTCCTCGAAGGGTGTGAGGCATGGCTGGGGAGAACAAAGCTGGGAGCAGCAAGTGGTGTCCTGGAGGTAACAAGGAAGGAGCAAGATTTCTATGGGTGGGATGTGAGAGGGCATGAATGAAGTGAAGAATGGAATGAAGAGGGAAAGGCAGGGCAGGTGGGACCCTGCAGGCAAGGAAGGAGCCTCGCTGTCCTGTCCTTCTGGCAGAGTCTTGGCTGGAAGGCAACTTGCCATTGCTGGTACTACACTGATACCAGGCACAAAACTGCTAAAGAGCTTATACAAAAGCCAGGTTGAATACAACCATGGGATGGTGGCAAATGACCAAAAGGTGCCTCTGCACTTCACAGGTGACATCAATGATTTGCGAAAGCACTGGAGAAACCTACAAAATCCTTGTCACTTGACAGGTTTGTTGCTTTTCTGAACAGCAGCCACTGCCCAGTACTGCAGCTGGTTGTGCTCGTTTCCAAGCATCTGCTGCACTGACCATATGCCTCATACTAGGTGTGCAGAATTAATCCTTGAACTTTATTTACCATCAGGAACTTGAGTTTCTGACTGATTTTTCACTCTGACAAGGGATGGAAGGTTGTTGTTTTACTACAGACCAGCTGAACTACAGCTTTTCCAAACTCTCATTGATTCTGAGTGCACCTGGACTGAATTGGTCTCACACTTGCTGAGGACTAGAAACATGTAGGGATAGACATTACAGTTCATTAATAAGCAGTGACACTCTGATTGTGCCATTACAATTATTAAAATAATTGTATTGAATTTCACTGGAAGGGAAGATGAAATTACAGTGTTTCTGCAAAGAATGGCATCATGTAAGAGATAATATTTTCTTCTTGGAAACAAACATAGAGCAAGGCACAGCCTTTGGCCCTTTTCAGTGGGAAAATCTCCCACTCCCACAAATAACATGGCACTTGTTATTTGTTATGTAACTGTCACAGGCATTATGAGTCATAATAATTTACATCATGTGCATGATGCAATGGGGAAGTGAAGATGAGGTCATTGCCAGCATAGGTATTTTCATTGCAGTCCTAAATTATCACAAGTTTGGGCAAATCAGCAACTGATTTCCATCACGTCATTTGTGTCAGGGTAGTGTAAAGAAACTGTAATCAGTATTAGGGTTGCACCGCTTTTGGCATTGCCCAAACGCTGTGGTGATGGGAGAACAAGTCCAGCCCCAAAGAGCTCAAAACTAATCTGCTTCTTCCTCTGTGAAGTGGTAATAGTGCTTACTTAGCTTCTTTGTATAAGGATGCGATAGAGATTAATTCATTTTGGAAACCGTCTGAAGAGCAGCCTGTGCATTAATAGTTTTCTCACATAGCACATTTCCTACCAGATTCTACAGCCTTTCTATCTCAAGTGCCTGTTTCCTGGATATTAAAAGCATTTTGCTGACTTTAGGACCATGTTCTGACATCCTCGTTCACATTGATCTCCATTTGCTCTGTGAGTAATCCAGCTGGAATCAGTAGGATGATTAGCACAGCCCTTAACCTGGGCACGGGGACATGAATAACTTCACTCATGTGACTAGTGCCATTTATTTCAGTGGGATTGGTTATATAGGTAAAACTGCATGCTTGAGTGTTTGCAGGCTTTGGACCTAGTCAGGTGTTACCTGCAGTGAATAAGGGTTGGAGAATTTGTCCCTAAGCCATTTGCAGGAATCACTTCCTCCAGCACTGGAGCGTGACGCAGCATCATGTAACATCAATAAGCAATGCCATGTAACCCACAGTGTCATGCTTACCCATCAGGCTTTGTCTATGAGATACGAGATTGTCTTTGAATGACCTCAAGACCACAATACATCCAGATCTGTTGTTTCCCAAAGCAGGGCATTTCTGGCCCAATGATCATATGGTCATTTTAAAAACAAGCCGATTTTAACTGCCTTACATCTCTGAAGTCCTCACAACAGTAAAACTTGCACATTGTTGTTCTGGAGAAGTATATAAACTTGGTGAATGCCGACCCTGTGCTTTGCGTGTGTGCAGATTTCAGGGATAAGTATGGTAAATATTCTCTGAGGGCCTCTGAGCAGTGCTGTCACTGGCACTACTTATTAGGAATTAAGAGGAAAATTAAGCAGAGGGGCTCTGTGTGCTCCCAAATGGATCCCTATGGGACTCTGGCTGCTTCTGGACAGGAGCGCTGGTGGACAGAAGCAAATTGTTTTGCTAAGGCAAGTACGGGAGACCACTCTTCCCCACTCATTTAATTGGCTCAGTTCTCTTCAGTACAATGTGAAATATGGGAAGTGCTCAGAGACTGCTAGCTAATAAATATCATCTAGCTGTTACATATCATGGTGCCCACCTCCTAGCCAGGGAAAAGCAAAGCTTCCAGCTCTCAGGGGAGCACTACAGAGATTACGGCTCCAACACCCAGCCCCTGTATGTGTAGGGGGCTCAGAAAAAGCTGGAGGTGTTTCCTCAATCTACTGACTGCCTGGCTATTGTTTTCTGAAATGTCTCATCCAGAAAAAGCCTTTATTCTCCTTCACTGCCTGTTATTTGTAGTTGCAATGTGTAAATAAGGTGTTATTAGTTGTACTGCTGTTCAAGGCCATGCAATGGCTCTGCCTTGTCCCCAGAGAGTTTCTTACCTGCGGCATATGGCAGCGATTAATGATTCTGATCCTGTCCTTGTGCTAGTCAAATAATCCTGTCCTCTGTGCTTGCTTGTGAATGTTGGTAGGGCTTCCTTCAGGATGTGGAGAAAGAAGAGGGAGATGGCTGGATTGCCAGTCACCAGATATAGAGAATATGTTTCTAAAACCTGTATTGAATATGATGGAGGGCTGGCGATGGAGAGCCTTCAGTAACATCTCCAGCAGAAACAGTGACATGTAGTTTGCTGTGACATTTTTTGGGCATATGCTGATTCTGCAGTAAGGGACATTCACCCCTGGTGGTGACATCCATCTCCCTGCAGTATCTTCACCTCTGGCTTGCCTGGCAGGGCAGCAGCCAGCAAAGGCAATGACAAAAAAAAACCTAGTCTATAACAAGGTCTGACCTAGGATGGAACAGCTTAATAAGCATAGCTGCTGTATTTCACTGCAGAAGGGGTCATGGCTAGGGAAGAGACGGATTTTAGTCCCAGCCATTGCTAGGGCAATGGGCAATGGTCATGAGTTTCAGCAAAGGAAATTTATACTGGTCGTAATGAACAAATTATTCACTAAGAACATCTGAACTCTTGAACAGGGATGTAGATTGGCTGTGATGTCTCCATCCTTCTATATCCAGAACTCACCTGGACAAGGCTGTGAGCAACCCAATCTGCCTTTGAAGGTGACCCCTCTAAGTGGGTGGTTGAACTAGAGAGCTCCAGAGGTCCATTCCAGACTGAATTATTCTCTGATTCTGCATTATCAGTGACTTATGAAACCACGATGGGGACATATTTCTGTACCAGACTATGGGATAAATTCGAATTACAAAAATATGACAAGAATTGTCAGAGCTATGCTGAAATGAAGGGTAAGTGACTCACCCAAGTCATACCGGAAGTCGGTGGCAGAGAAGATCTGCTCCAGAGGCTTAGGAAAATGCTCTTCTCTGGGTGGAAAAGGAAAAGCATTAAAGCACAATTTCCGAGCAGCTTTTGGGCTACGTCTGGCCTGGCTAAAAGGTGGTTTTAGCTCCCTCTCCAGTGCCCGTCGGTGAGAACGGCAGGGAGCAGCTCTGCACAGAAGGGAAAGGGTGGAGCAGCCTTCCCCTGATCCAGGCGCTTGTGGGCAGGCTGGGCTGTGCCCTGGTCACTCATTAGGAGCCGCAAACAGTATCTGGGACTCCTCCAGCTCCCTGGAAATGATGCCGAAAACCCCACTGGCATATGACTGTCGGAAAACATGTTCCTTCTACCTAGGCAGCTGCCGGCAGGCTCCTTGCTGTAATTTTGCATCCAGTGCGTGCTGGTGAGCAAAGCAGGAGGAGAGACTTCCCGCGGTCCCACCCCCAGCTGGACTCTGCCCTCCCCTGCCTTCCCCTGCCTGCTCTCCCGCTGCCCCGTTCCCTCCGTGGAGCCCCGTTTCACGCCGCGCACGCCGGAGGCTCCTGGATGAGCTGGGATCCCCGCGGGGGTGGCGTGGCCCCCCATCCTGCCCGACGCCCCACGCGTGTCCCTGAGCACGGCGCTGGACCATGCAGTGCATCCGACGGCAGCCCAAGCGCAGCGTGTCCCAGGAAAACATCCTGCGGGAGCAGAGCCGTAGAGTGGCCGCGTTGAACGGCATCAGGCTGGGTAAGGGACAAGTTGGCCAGACCCTCGGCACTTCCACACGCTGGCAGCCGCTTCATTTCTGCCTCTTTTCCCTGCGCAGAGGCAGTGCTCCACCCTAAAGGCAACTCCAAGGTTATTTTTAAACTCCCGAGGTTTCTTTTCCTTTCCTTTGCCTGTACCCACCCGCCAGATGTTTAAACCGCTTCGTTTGAGGCATCAAAGAACGTGGGACCTCTTTGGCAAAGGGCTGGTTTCCAAATCTCTTGCTGGGCTTTCTGAACTGTCGTGGGTTGAGGGTGTTTGGGGAAGGCAGTGCCCTTTTCCTGCCTGATTTTAGGACTTCTCAGTGGTATATTGCCACTTGCTGTAATAGCCCGTGGAACCACTCCGAGGTCTGCATTCACCAGATAAAAGAAAGAGGAAACTCAGGAGTTTCATATTTCTGTGTGTGGCTATGAACTTATTGCTGGTTCCTGCTCTCTGGAGAGACAGCACAAGTGGATGCCAGTCCCTTGATTTCTGTGGCTACACAGGGCTGGTAGAAATGGAAAATCACCGTTTACGCACTCGAGTTCTTTAGATTTAATCAGAAAGGCTTTCTGCCCTTTTAAACTTGCAAACCTGAGTTATGTCTGGTCTTAAAGCAGGTGGGAGAGGTGAGAGCAAGCAGGACGAGGCTTGTTTTATAGCAATTGTAATTAATGTGTTTATATAAGATCAGCAGATTTGTGAGTGAGCAATGCAGAAATATGGATTGTCACTCTTCTCTGGTCATCATTCGATCTCCTTAGTGAACTCAAAGTCTCGCTTCTACCGTGACAGCTATTGTTTTATTGTTTCCTGCTTGCTGTAAACCTGAGATTGATAAGACAAAGGTTAACATTTTCAATGTCTTAGGGCCTGAAGCTTCATAGTGCAGTATATTAACTTCACAGTTATTGTAGCGCCGTGTGTGCTTGAGGCGCTCCTACCTTTGCCAAACATGATTTTCACTCTGAACATTACTGCACACTAAATATGTTCTGTCTAGAAAGTGTGTGATTGATATTTTGCGAGGAGGGGGGCCTGACCTTTGAAATGCACTCTGCAATTTTGCATGCCAAGTATGTATTTGGTATTTCACAGAGGATGCTAAGCAAGACACATGTTTCAGGAAGGGTTTGGACATCTATTTCAGTGTGGTGATTATGCTTCTTATGCCTAGTCTTGTTATATAGTTGGAAACCAATACCCTTGTCCAGCTGCCCAGTGTTTTTAAATTTTTAAATCATATATCTGTATGTTGACTCTGGTTTCTTTCATGCAAGTCTCCATTGCTGTGAGATGAAGGTCTGGACCATAAACCTCCTCAGCTCTGTGGGGTTGTTAGACAGAAATCCTCAGGAGCTCGTTCAGGCACAAAACCTGAAATGAGGTTTCTACTGGGAAAAGGTGTTTCTTTCTAGAAAGCAGTTCAAATGACCAAGAGAGAGTAATGTCCCACTGGCACATGAGGGGTGTGTTTGTCATTCCTGTCTCAGCAGAGCAGAGCATCTTCTGCTCCATCTCTGATGTAACAAAACGCTGGTGCTTTGTAGATAGGAGTAGGGAAGCTAAGTGACTCACCCAAGGTCATTTAAAGAGTCTATGGCAGTGTTTGGACTGGGTATAGGGGGCAGGACCCAAAACACTGGTCCTCTTTAAAACTGGCCCTCTTTCCTGGCCGGTTTAGCTGTTGGAGCTTGAACTGCTGCTAGGCAGACACAAAGCAGACCTGAAACAGACTGGGCCCACCTGGCTAAGGGGATGCCACTCCTTCCTCTGGGCCCACCGTCAGGTCTTCAGTCGGTACTTGGGGTCACCACCGGCAGAGGTCAACTCTGGGTGACTGCTCTCTATCTGAAAGGCCTCCCACATCAAAGGGATGACGGAGCTGTTAGACACCCATGACTAGCCCTCTTGCCCTTTCCTGGGCAAACTCGCTGTCTCCTAGAGGCAAGGTTGTCTCCATCCCATCCCTGGCTTCTCTCACTGCCCTCTGACTCAGGCTCTGTGCCATCTTTAATTTTTGCCATGCTTTCACCATGCACCATCCCTCTTCATCTTTCCCTCTTGCTCTTGCAGAGTGCAGTGGCCTCCTTTGCTGAGTCATTTAACCTGGCCTGATCCTCAGGCATGGTGGCCAAGAATGAGTGGGAGGGCTGCTCCCTACCCACAGTTAGATCCTCTGAAGAGGAAGGGGGTTTTTGACCCACATTAATGCACTGACTGGGCTGTGCTGGTGAGCAGGGCAAAGGGCTCTGAGCTCCAGCTTGTGTCTGGCCTGTGTAGATCCAGCCTGGAGGAGGGCAAGCTGCTCTTGGCTGCTGCCTGTGCCCATCCAGGTTTGCCTGTATTACATTGATGCCGTTCTTTGGGGTGTCTAGGTAGCATGACACATTATGCATGCTGCATGCAGTGTCTGTGTAACACAACGTGCCCCAGTTCACAGGGATTTCTCATTACACACTTATGCACATAGACACCCAAAGGAATTGATGGCTTTCCTGCTTTCCTCATGTCACCCTAGGATGGCATGTCCTCTTCCTAGTCCCATGATGTCTTGCATGGTTGGGATTTGAAGGAAGAGAAGGAATGAGGCTGGAAGCCAGAACAGAAATGTTGTAGGTGAATAGAGAGAAGGAAGAGATTTGTTTCTTCTCCAGAACTCTTGAGGGATACACAGAGATGTTAGTGAGGCCTAAGTCTTGTGATACCTTCTCGGCACTTGGAAAACCTTCGCCTCGCAGGGGAAACCTTAACACTGTAAGTCAGGAGACCTGTAAAGCTGTTGTGATGTCTGTTGTTCCTCTGGTTGGCCTGGCCTCTTGTCAACCCCTGGGTATGCCTGATCTCACCAAACCCCGGAGGGTGTCCCAGATCTTATGGCTGGGGTTAATCTTTCACCCTTCTGTGTTGTGGAGGTGACTTTTTTTCTTCTCTCTGTGAGTTTCTTTCTGAGGCTTCTAGAGGAGGAAGCATTCAAATTCTCCCCTTGAGAACCTCCAGACCAGACAAGCCAAGATGCCCAGGGGATGCTGTAGCATGGGAAGACAATTAATGAGATGGCTAATTGAATGTAGAGGAAAGAGAGAGGCCACATCCACCTTTTCAGGATCTCCAGCTCCCACTGTGGCGCTTTCAACTCAGGCTCAGCTCTGGGTGTGCTCCTTAGCATCTGCAAAACCAGTGAAATGGTGTGAGCACCCCACTGAGTGAACACTGGACTCCCCTAATATTTATCTCTGGTGGAGATTGCAGCCTTTCTTTGGCAACCTAAAATGTTCTCTTTGGGCCAATGTATCCCACTTACAAACTCATGGTGCTGCATTTTGCTGCTGCTACCATGACCCCCCTTGGTGCTCTGCAGCACCTGGCACTTCAGTTTCCTGTATGAGTTGTCAGGAGTTTGGGGATTTGGATACTTGGATCTCATCCTGGGTTTGTTTTTTCAAGCAGGTCTGAAGTGATGCTTAGTAATTTATTGCCTTGCCCTGTTTAAAAAACAATTCAAGGCAGCAGTGTCTTCCAGAGGAGAACAAACCCACTGTCACAAGGAAATGCCACACTGCAATATAAATGTTGTTGCATAAATCAGTTAACTTGGATTTCTGCTTTGTGAGATCCCACGTTATATTTACGTAGCACTGGGAAATTTCCCATAATGTGAGTGTCAGGTGGCTGTGTTGTGAAGATAAGGTGAGCAAAAATCCCATTGAGTTGGGATATGTTTGATCAGTACTACAGAGCTGAATGCTGTTTCACCGGCTTGGAAACAGCCTTTCATGCAGTGTCAGAGAGATGCAAGGTGCCTATTACAGAAAGCCCAGGATGTGTTTCTCATGTTTCATGCTCTCACCCTCCCCAGCCCACACGCTCCAGATCTGTAATTAATGGTTGTTTTGAGGGACAGATTCTCCATAGTATTTAGGTATGTGGAAGTCCTATACTGCTGAGACATTCAAAACCATGTAGAATGCCAAATCTGTGTTTTCAAAGTCTCAGTAGATGCCTGTTGCCTCTCTAGATGTCTAAGTGCTTTCCTGAATCTAGATTAAGATGTGAAATCTGAAGTTCCTGGAAACAGAAGCTCTGTTTGTTATTACTTGGCAATGTGGTGGCCTAGTAGGGTAAGAAAGATAAAGGTCCTCTCAGATACTGGCTGGGCAATGAGGAGAGCATGGCTGCTACCTTATTACTGCGTTATTGATGTGATGGTACCTGCAACAGACTTATCTGTGTATGTCCTAAGCTTTATGACACTGATCTTCAAAATTCCCATGTGGATAGGAAGGGACTGCTTGCTAGAGAAAGAAGAGCGATATCTTTGTGTATTCCTGTTTCCACAAAGGAAATTTGTCAGAAAATAGATTTGAAATCACTTCAAAGTTCCTGACAGCACTCCAATTACAAGTTTTACAGCTTGCTTTCCTTTGCTTTTACTGACATGTTGTTGGTTTTGTTGTAATTTTTGCATCCTAAGTTTACTCTATATTTGCCGGGAAGAAGATATTTTATGTTTGTAAACCAACTGAGAATTGTCTTTGGAGTCAATCTAAGAAATCTACAAGCTTCAGCCTCTTTTGTGAGCATAAAGGGTGGCATGGGGGATTTCTTGGTCTCTTTCCTCTGCTGTCCTCCCCAGACCTGGCTGCACTGCAGTGGTTGTCTATGTCTGTGATTGGTGTCCTGTGGAAGGGAAAACCCTATAAGCATAATTTCTTGAGTTGACTTATAATATTATCACTACTGTTTCTCTGCAGGCCTGAAAGATGACAAGGATCTGAAGTTCCTCCTGAAAGGCAGCCAGCTGCTGAAAGTGAAGTCAGGCTCTTGGAGAAAGGAGCGGTTTTATAAGCTCCAGGAGGACTGCAAAACCATATGGCAGGAATCGAAGAAGATGCTGAGGTCTCCAGAGTCACAGATCTGTAAGTTTGCTTCATCATAGGCGTGGGGCACTGTGGGCAGAGGTGCTTAGGGTGAAGCAGGACCATTACACTTGTGATGTGGAGGTAGGGCTTGGAGCAATGAGACCATATCCTTCATACCTCCTGTAACATACAAGCTGAGCAATGGTGTCAGCTCTGGAGACAGCTGGGAGGAATCTGCCATGTCAGGAATGGCTACATTTCCCAAGCTCATGAGCTACTGTTTAAAATCGTTGTGGGGCGGACCACGCTGGTCTCAGCGTCCCTGCCTGGCTCGTTTCCTCCCCAAAGCAAGAGTTCAGGTTACTCAAGTGTCCGGGCCCTAATGCTCAGTGTGAGCCGTGGTTTGAGCATCTGCAGTGTGGTATGGTGCGCTTGGGCTGCTGGTCTGGGCTCTGCCAGAAGTCTACAACTTCTTTTCTGCCTGCAGCCCCTGGGAAGGCTAGTATTTAAGCCTCACAAGGGAGCCACAGAGATGTGGAGATCAAAGGGCTGGCAGGAGATATCTCTGGGAAGAAAGGCTTGTTCTTATTCTTATCTTGGAAACCCAGAATGTGCCCCATTGTAACAAGTCCAGATACAACAGTTACCATTATATGGAAACAGGGAAAACCATTCTGTGCCAGCATCACCCAGCTTGGGGCCATAATTGGGACCAGGAGCCCAACTGTGCAGTCAGAATGGGATCAAGTAGAGTGTGTATCTCTTTATATCTGTTTATATCTGTTTTTTCTTTTCATTTGGTATTCTTCTGGCATATTTCTCTGTCACTAATCATCACAGTCTTATAAATCCAGGAGGTAAATTAATAATGTGCAATATATTTTGTGGCATGCTGAAACGTAGAACACACTGTCCGTGTTATTTACACAATTTTTTTGGTAACAATCACATTAACTAAATGAAGGGTGGGTCTTCCAAATTACACCCTTCCCACAAGCAGTGATAAGATTTTTAGTAGGAGGAGTAAGGTAGCAGGGCAAAACATGTTTGGTTTATAACCCTGATGGCCACACTCATCTCACATGACCTTGGGCACCATCTCTTGGTGCATCCTTCCCCACACATTTCCTTTCCTCTCCTCTATCTATCTATAAAAGGCTTTAGGTTGGAGGTAGTCCCTTACTGTGTGCTTGCATGCCCAGCATGGCAGTGTCCTGGGCTCAGTTAGGCTGTTTAGGTACCAATGCAATAACCCATGATAACAACATCAAATGCAGAGGCCTTAGTGAATGTTTGAGGTCTGTCCCATATCCTTTCCCAGATAATGTCTTGCTATAAAGCAAATAAGGATGCAGTTGAGAGGAATGACTTTCAGAGCTTTCTTTCCTCTGCTCTGAGCCAGCAGTTTCTAAATTATGGGGGCTGAGAACACCTCCAGCAACAATCCTGACCCCGCCTGGTCCTCTGAAGTAAAGGGTAAAGGATCCTTGGGCTGTGGCTCCAGGGACCTTGTTGTCTGCTTGGAGAAGCACTGATCAAACCTATTGCCCCCATCGCTGGGGCAGTGGCATTGAGACCTGGCACAACTATAACTCTTTCATATACTGAGCTGTAATAAAAGCCCTGCAGCGAGATCAGATCCTTTGCACTGGCTGTTGGGCGCAGGCTGGGAGTGTGTCTATGTGGGTGTGGATTTACAGCACTCAAGATACACTTTGCTAACTGGGCACAACCGATGTTGCCACACTCATGGAGACGGAGTCAGTGCCACTGCAGGAAGGAGAGCTCGCTGTGCCCTGGGAGTGTCCTCAGTGCTAAGTGATGGTGGAGCAATACTGCCTACTGACTCACACCCACGTTTGCGTGCACTGTACCACCTCCATGCATGCGCACCTTTCCCCAGAGAAAGATTCCTGTTTTGTCATCAGGATAGCAGGAAAGGGGACCAGGCAGCTGAGACAGAGCTTGTCCTTGCTGCTTTGAAAAAGCAGGCTCTGGCAGGGCTCTGGCTGGACTGGCTTCGCACCTGTATGCTGGGCTAGCTGCGGAAGCATGCCTGGTGCCGGGTTGACCTACCAAGTGTGCTGGGGCAGGCTGTGTCCCACATGCTTCTGGGAGGGTCTGAAGCTGTGCCGCAGTTGTGGCTTAAGCTTTCAGAGGGGCACCTCAGGGCTGCTTTCAACAGGTGCTCTGGATGCATCTGAACCTGGAAGTCAACAAGAGAGATGAGTACTGAGTGGACTGGTGCCTGCCCAGTCCCAAGGCGTAACCCCAAGGACATCTATTTTCCCATGCCTTTCTCCTCTGAGACCTTCCGTTCTCAAGTTTTCAGAGTGATCACTGGGATTGAGTTTCTTTCTTGAGCTTTTAACGTCACCAGGCTGTTTTGGGTTTAGGTATAGAGAGGATTACCCCTGGTTAGTGTTGTGTCCTACGGAGGGCTCTGTCACTACACCTACCTTCTCATTTGGTCCAGTGTATGGAGGTGATCAAATGAGAGGAAGAGTGCAAGGTCATGATTTGATACTCAAAATCAGGGACTTCAACATGAGTCTCTCCAGAGGGTCACCCTTTCTTGTTAACAGACAGTAATTTTTGCCCTCCAGTACAAAGCCTTTCTGAAACTGCAGATAAGCTGCCTTTTTTAGGAAGGAAAAAGAATGAGCAGAATGGAAACTGGGAGGTTTTAGCAGCAGGTCTAATCTTATCTGCAGGATTGCTGACAGCAAGCAGATGGAGGCACCTCAGAGAAGTCTGGGTAGAGTAAAAGTTTTATTTTTCTTTGGACAGTTTCCTGTTATTTCTGTTACTGTTCGTATAATCATGCAGAAAAGCTATTTGTAAACCATTGTGTGGTGGTCTAGTAGATAAAACTGGGGACTGCCAAGGTTAGACAGACAAATCTCAGATGCTTGAAGTTAAAAAACCCCAACACATCAGAGTTGTCACAGACACAGATGTTATCTGGATCAGATACACAGGGTACAGCCAATACCTTCCTCTGTTTTTATTTTAAACAACTGGAAATTTAGATTGGATACTGTGTTGATAGCTATTACCCACAGGGCTTTTTGAGGGATAGCCAATATGGTTCTACGAAGGTAGAACATAATCCATTTGTGCCTTATTGTCCATAATCCATTATTTTTCAGTGTGTTCCATTTAGGCCCAAGGGTGGAGGTTTTTTTTTCCAAAAGCCCTTGAAGCATCTTACGTGATCAGTTTTCCAACAAATGTGTTACGCCCTGTGTGTATGTCTGGTTAGCTCCAGCAGAAGCATAGGAGTGCTGGGCACAAAGAGCTGTACAAAGGCACCTTTAAAAATCCGTTTTTCACCATAGCCTGCTACATCCTGTATCTGAGCTGCATACCAGGCCTATAAACGCACTGCTGCTCTCTGTTATCTTAAATGTTGTGTAGAGCCATGGTCAGGGTGGATCCTTGTTTGGCTCATGAGGCTTTTACACATGGGACAGCATTCTCCCTGGGCTAAGAAAATAGGGTTCAAGTGGCAGGATTAACAGTTTGAGGGCAAAGAAAAGGTTTGTGCAAGAGAGCTGGTAAATAGTTCAATCAAAACTAGTTCACTCCTGAGCATCAATATGGTGGGAGAGAGGAGAGCCAAAGGGGGAAGAGCAGAGGGTCTTGTGTTGAAAGAGCAGCAGCCTGTCAGCAACAGTCTCTTGTTTAGCTGTGGTAAAATATCAGGTCTCACCTATGTGAAAAAAAGATCAAAAAGGCATGTGCTGCTTTCAGTGAAATTGATTTTTGAAAGTCTTTTCTTAAACCACCTGAAATCCCTAGCATGAGCTCACTTAAGCCAGACTCAATCCCTGTAAAACTCCATGAACTTGGGGATTTGTAGGGATGGTTGAAAACTTTCCAGCGTAACGTCCTTTTGAGCATTTGGTGGAGAAGCAGGATACTCAAAGCCAGAAGGAAAAGACTGAATGAGTTGTTTCAGATTTAGAGGTGCTACAGTGGAGCCCTGGGAAAGCTGGTGCTTTGCTACCTCCTGCACTCTTTCTGTGCTGGAGACTCAGGGAGATGACGTATTCCATGACAGCGGTGAGCAAGCTTCAGACACTGCACCAAGGATGACTCACTGTGGGTGCATTGTTGAGTCACTAGCAGTGTAGTCAAGAAAGACATTTAGGAGTTTTGGCTGAAATATTTCCATTTCTGGCCAAAAGCTTTACATAAAAACCACTGTTGTTAGTTTTTTTCCCCTGTATTTTGGTTAAAAGAATCAATTTGGGAAGTTTACAGAGGTGAGCTAAACTGAGTTCAGTTGCACAACTGAATGTTGCAAGTGATGATTGTATGATTATTTAAAGTAATGAAACTGATATTTTGAAGTGATGATTAATTATCCTCACTAATAAAAATGCATAGAATTTCTTCCAGTTCCCCTGACTTCTGAGCCAATTATAGGATATTTTTGCATGATTTAAATGTAGTACAAAGGCTTTGTGTTTATAGCCCACTACCAGCGTTGAGCAGAAAATGTTTTCTTTCATTTTTGAGTTCTTGTGAAATTTAGGAATGCTCTTAAAATGCCATGCGATGAACATACCATACCATTTTTATGGAAGAATGAACAGTGGTCTCCATTGAGTTAATGCCCTGAACTTGCTTGCAGAAGAGCAGAAAAAACATGATACTACTCGGGGCTTGCTCAAGTCAAGAAGTGAAAACTTTAAATTGCTCCTGATAAGTGCCTAAACTCAACAGAAACTCTCAGCAACCTGTATATGTGCGGCAGGCATCTGGCTGCACTGACAGTTTCCTTCTGGAGCTGGTTAGGCAGTTTCTTTAGGAATCATTGCTTCATGGTCAGACATATATTTGTCCCTGGAAAAATATTTGCTGATGTGAATGTGTTATGCAAGGCACCAGTCAGCTGTGAAAATAAAACTGCCTGTCTGTGGGTCTCATTAGTTTTTATCAAAATCACCAACCCATAAAACAAGTCATTTCAAATGCAGAGCCGCCTGTTTTTTCGATTTAATTTTGAATCAGGCCACCGCATGCGTTGCTGTGACAGTTTTCATCACAGGCAGCGTGCTGACAAATATTGACCTTATTCTCCATAGCATATGTTAAATGCAAAGACAGAAGTGTTGAGAGTCTTAGATCCAAATTTAGTGGCACTGTACTGGCGGAAGTAGGGACTAGTTTCAGAAATAGTTTGCAGGGCCCTGGTTGTGATGTGTGGAAGGAATGTAAATAGACATCACTCTATTTACATCAACACCCTGGGCTGTGTTGGGTAGACAGAAAGATTGGGTAAAGACTTTATATTAAAAGGTATTTCCAAACAACCTGTGAAATTACATGTGCATTGCATCACTGGTTGTCAGCTGGTGACACACACCAGCACTGAGGACTGACTGCTGTGCAGCAGCTCTCAAGTTAAAACAACGTGCTGAGCAAATCAGTGGAGGGGGAGAGGAGAAGAGAATGGATGAGGAATCAGCAGCTTGGACCTGCAGTAATTCACGCACAGGGAGATGAAAGTGCAGTGTGGTCAGGGCTAAGAAAGCACAGCACAGTGGGGCTCATGCTAAACCCACCCCTGAATCATTATGTTAAAGCATCCCTCAGGGATGAGGGTAATGGATAGCCTTTGGCATTCCCAGTCCAGCAAGTTGACAGTGCTCCAGCTCCCGCTGATTATAAAGGTCCCAGTCCCAACTGCGTTTGGCCGTTAGCTTCAGCCACCTATAGTGAAACTGAAATCAACTAAACAGCTTTTTCTGGGGTGAAACCAAAAAGAGAAGCAGCCAGTAGTGCCAGTTTGCCCCACGTGCTCTGCGTGTTGTGCAATCCGTGTAGTCTTGCTGCAATCATCTTGGCTGGCAGGGCAGTCCTGGGGTCAGGGAGCAGCTTTCGTCTGTTCTTGACAAGATGCTAAGCCAGCCTGGCTGAGCTGCAGCTGCTGAAGGCCTGATCTCTCTGCAGACATGCAGTATTGTGTGCAAATGCGGTGCAAGCTATTAACAGCAGAGTACATTTCTCATCTGCATTTCCTGACAGTAAACAGAAGTGACTTACTGAGACAATTAGAGCGGGATGGAGTAATTCAGTGTGACTGAATGCCACATTGCAGAGATCACTACTTAATGACAGGGAGGTAGGATAAGGAAGGAAGAGGATCTGAGGAGTATTTCCCCAGAGTGAAAAAACTGCCCTTCTTTCCTGAGGAGTAGCTCAAGGACAGCTGTGCTGGCAGTGCCTCCAAGTGTCGATAGATTGACCCTTCTCTCCCTCTTTATCAGCAAAGACACAAGGAGGGAGGAAGCACCTTTCAGTCCTCGTCCTTCATATGCTCAGTGGTTTCCCGGATATGTGGGTTCAGTTCCTTGTTGTCTCTCTTTTCTGTAAGACTTGACAAAATATCTCCTCTCAGAGGGCTGCCTATCAAACAGGAGGAAGGCAAAGGGTGATTGCTCTCTGCCTCCATTGCTCCTTTCCCTGTGTTCCTTAGGATTACCAAAATGTTTTACTGTTGGTGCTCCCAGCACAGTCTGGACATTTTACCTGTGGAGCAGTGATGGGAGAAGAGATGGAGAGGCCAGTGGCAAGGGCTCATGTCTCAGATAAGTGCACTGATTATTAGACACCTTACCAGGCTTGTCCTTCTGGCTCTTCAGCCCTTGTATTTTTGGCTGCTCAATGGCTCATAGCGCGTACATGTGACTTGGATGCACTTCTGAAGCCTGAAAGCTCTGGGGTTATAGCTTGTAAGGTGATGGTGAGATTGACTTTATGTCCCTCTCTCTAATGCTTCCTTCATGAATGATTCTCACACAAATGGCCATCCCCTCCCCACATGCATGTAGGGCTGAAACCCTTGCACTGGGGTGTGTTTGAGGGCACCTCATGGAGGACGGTCAGGCCAGCCCAGGTCCTGTTGGAGGGAGGTGGGGAGGGACCCTTTTGTGCATGGGCCACTTGAATGAAGAAACTAACTTCTGGGGCATGGGGGAGCTTTTGGGTCAGGCAGAGGCACAGGTGAGGCTCTGCACCTGCTCAGCAAGGTTTTGTGGGTCACTGTTTTGGACTTGGGTACTTGCAGACTCTCCCAAGTCCGATTACAGACACACCAGTGTGAATCACAGCTTTTGTTTTCCTTTGAGAGGTGTTTGTCTTCCTTCTGCATGAGCAGATGAGTTTGCAAGTGTAACAGCAAGTTCCTTGAAAGCCATGAAGAGAGAAATCCAAATCAAAAGAGACACCCAAAAGATGCATGTTGGTTGCTTGAAAGCATCACGGTTGTCACAACTGGCCTCCTGCGGGCCTGACTCATACCTGCCTGCTAATGCCACGGGTGAAATGGGAGAAGGGCATGGCACTGAGAATTACCAAGGGAGGAGCACAAGGGCAGTATCCAGTGATGAAAACTGAAAGGAGAATTAAAAAGCAAAGTTCTCAACATATCCCCGAGACTAGTTCAGACAGGAATATTTCATTGGAATGCTGCTGTATGTTCATGTCGGTGGGGAGCCTTTGGCTGTGGCACTGGCTGAGCAGCATCTGCAGCAGCTGGGAGGGCTGACCAGGATGTAACCTGTTTGACTCAATGTCTGGAGGCCAGGATGGACACAAGCTTCCTTGTCTTGTGCTTCACGTTTTGGGCTTTACACAAACCACCTCTTCAGCAGACGTAAACACTCAGGAGAAGTAGATGCAAACTTTCCAGATTTTCTTGTGCTTGTGGTTACCTCCTCACTGTGGCGTGTTGGGGAAGGAACAGGAAGGTTGCAGTGATACGTGATTGATGGGTATTTGCTATAAGTGTTCCTCTGCTGTGAAATGTCTCTGTCCCCCAGTTATTTCTGATTTCTCCTTGCAGATAGCTAAGCATACAGTTAGTTTGGGACTGCTAATACAGTACACTCACTGCCTGGGAGCAGCTGATAATGTACTCATGCTGGGTTAAGATTTTCCAGAAAAGAGGTAACATTTGCAGATGGCTTGGGCCAACTCCTTTGGCTTCAGCTTTTTTATTGACAGATGAGAGCAGTACACATGACCAAGCTATGGAAAGCTTTAAAAAGTGTCCTCCCTTACCCTGCTTTTTTAACAGTTCCTGTGTTGATAGTTTCTCTCCTTGTCTCTTGCATGACTATAGTAGACACCAGTGTTGTTATTCAGCCTTCCTTGTACCTCTTCTGCATCGAGGAGCTCTGTGCCCTCTATCATCCTCTTCTCAGCATACCCTAAAGAGATCAAGGCAGCCCTTCCAGACCCAGGTTTTCAATCTTTTTTTCCTCCCACACAACTCTCTTTTCCAGTGGATTCACTTTGCCAGGTAATGGTTTCCAAAGAATCTCTTCTAAATTTCCAATATTTAACATCAGTTTTTCTAGTCTTGGAAACACTAGGTCCTTGCCAACCCAAAGTTTAGGGATTGATTGCACAAGCAGACTAGCTAGCCATTCTGAAGGGACAATAACTGGTATGAGCCAAGCAGTGGTGAGCAGTTGGCAAGTGATGAGGAATGACAGGATGATCCTTCCACTTGCAATGCCATAACCAGAAAAGACCGGGAGTGGAGGAGAATCACCTACTTATCATGTCTGCATCTGAGATGCTCAGGCTGGACTTCCTTTCTGGTCAAGGGTCCGCTGCAGCCATGCATTAAAGGTCTGATTTATCTTACCATAAAGTTTTTGTCTAAACAGGACAGAACATTTGTGTTCCAAAAGCTTCTTTTTTTCCCATTGGCTATAAAAGGAGCCTAACTAAAATTCAGACTTTTGGACTGAACTGGATCTGTCCAAATATGAGAGCATCCTTTACATTAAGGGTGTAGTTCTGCCTAAGGCACAATCACTATCATTTGCCCAATGCCCTAGTTAACAGACAGAATCACCAGCAAGGCTCTCCATTAGCAGCCCAGCTGCCACAGAATTGTAGCCCTTTTCTTTCAAGGATGGTTTTAGTACTCATAACCATAAACCTTCACTCTACAGTTAATTGGCCAGATAATGTAATTCCACAGCAGCCCAACCCAACCTTTTCCTCCTCTCCTCTCTGACTGATCAACTGTTGGCCTTTATGAAGTGATAATAAAAGACCACACAAAGATAATTGCTCATAATTGTTAGGGAGCAACTTTGCCAGCTCCAGGAAGGTCCTCATGATATGTTCTTGTATAGGAACCAAACCAACGAAGTCCTGTGGAAGATGTTTGACCACCCCAACATGTGGTAAGAATTTAAAGCAAATGGCTGGTGTTGGTTTTGGAAAGTTACCGATTTTTGAAGACTGAAGTTTTGTGTGGTTTTGAGTGGCTTCCCCCCCCCCCCCCCCCCCCCAGCAGTATCATGACTGCCCTGGGAAAAAAAGGAAAGTTTTCAAACTCTAATGAGCATCTTATGAATTTTGAATGATCCCAGGGCAGCCAAGCTAAAAAGTGCAGGGTGGATACTGACTGGTGTTTTTCTGCAGTGTTAACTTTGAGTGAACCAGGCACTTTAATGGTGAAATTACACCAATTTAAATGAAGAAGCTGATAAAATGGATGCTTAAAGGCAAATTTCTCTTATTTTACACTCTGATTTTACATACTGATTTTCAACAAAGCTCCTTCAAGATAAGCACAAACAAAATCAATCTCACACATCTGCACTACAGGAAATAATTTTTACCTGTAATTTACAGTTTGAGGTAGAGGACAGGTTAAGCTAATTTTTTTCTTTTTTCAAAGTCCTGTGGTTATATTTAGTTTTTGGCAAGCTTGTTGTAGAAGATGGCTGGATATCTCAAGTGTATTGCCTTGTCTATGTGTGCCCTGAGATGGTATCGGTAGATATTTGCAAAATGTTAACTGGCCTGTCTCCCACCCAAGAAAAATGCAATGAGACTTTCTTAGTTACGGACTCCAACACTGTTTGCAAACATTTATGCCATTTATTGTGTGAAGGTGCCATCCCTACTTTGGTGTGAAGTTTCTCAGCAGTCAAATGTGATTAAGTGGTTTCTGCCCTTTCAGTCCTTTGTAGATGTAGTAAGTGTCCCATGAAAGACAAAAAGAAACTGTGCAGGCTGCTAGGAGCTTGCTTGATTTCACCACAGTTTGAGGGTACCTCCATGCTTTCAGGGGCAATGTATGGATGTCCCTGTTACTTGTATTTGTTTAATAATATAGTCTCTTGAATGCACTGCTCCTTCTGGATTGCCTTGTGTGTGCATTTTGCAAACTTGGTGTGTCTTCAGGGCTCATTTCCACTAGCTGAGGGACAGAGATGGAAATGGGGAAGGATGGTCTTGAAAGCAGTGCTTTGATTTCTCACAGCAAAGGGGATCAAGTCTACTCTTGACAGGGGTGAGGACAGAGTATGGGTGACACCAAACTGCTCTGAAGTTTTGGTCTTTGCCTCCCTAATTTGCACTAATGTGACTGAGAAGAGTATATGGGATTTTAAATTATACCTTCTCATGTTTATTGCAAACTAAAGAATTATTATTTTAGTCTCTGCTCTCCTCTTACTGCAGGCATCTCTCATTTTCCTGTGAGATGATGTTTGCAGGGAGGCAGAGATCAAGTCAGGGATGTTGCAAGGACTGGAACCAAATT
Organism: Falco naumanni; assembly: GCF_017639655.2. Taxonomy (NCBI): domain Eukaryota; kingdom Metazoa; phylum Chordata; class Aves; order Falconiformes; family Falconidae; genus Falco; species Falco naumanni. The sequence goes on from NC_054057.1 coordinate 57,525,062, forward strand.
CTTGGCAATGATTTTATCTCATAAACATGATAATCTCTGTATGGCATCTAGTGCATATTCTGCTTCTTTGGTACATAAAGCACATGGGGAAAGAATTGTGGTAGTTTTTAAAAAAATTATTGTTATTTTCCTGCTCTTTCTGCTCCTCTAGATTTGAACTTTATTTAGTACCAAAGTTTGTGGAAGGGGGAAAAGGGGAGGGAATCCCTCAGAGGCTGCAGGAGAAGGAGAGAGAGTAATTTCTTAATATCCCTCACTGAGTAGAGATAAGGCTGACTGAACCCCTGCTGACAGCAGGCTCTGCTTTCTTTCCACAGTCTCCATTGAAGATATTCGGGATGTGAGGTCAGGTCATAAAACAGAAGGTATGGAAAAATATGCCAAGGATGTCCCAGAGTATCGCTGCTTTTCCATCATTTTCAAAGACCAGCGGAAAAACCTGGACCTCATTGCAAGTTCAGAGGATGATGCCAACCACTGGATCTCTGGCCTCGGGAAAATTATAGCCCACAGCAACTCCATGAACCAGAAACAGAAACTCCAACAGTATCCTTTGCTTTATAAAGTGATTAATCACAGACAAAGATGCACTTGTCTTTCTCTGTGGGTGGAGATACTAGACTAACCCCCTTTTTTCCTATTGGCCCTGGGCACCAAGTTTTCTCTCACACTGTTTTTGCACCCAAGTAAGCTCCTTGTTTTCCAATGCTTTTCCCCCCCTGGTTTACAGTGGTACCAGAAAAAATGGATTCAGGCTTAACATAGCTCCTTAAGCAAAGAATCACCTCTTTCAGGGGGCTCCAGATAAAACAATCATTATTTTTTGTGTTCATCAGGGGTTGGTTTCACTTGCATTGCAGTAAACTCCAGGACAGACACTTCTTGGCAAGGCATAAAAAGCCTGTACTGTTTATCGTGTTTCTCAGTAATACAAGGCGAGGGAACTGATTCTCCTCTTCTGACTGCCAAATTTATTCTGGGGTAGCTCCACTGACTTTAGTGAAAATTACTTCTTATTTGCCTCAGCATGGGAGGAAGTTTTGCACTGAAAGAATCTGCAATTGCTGTAGTGACAATGCAGACATCAAAAAGGAAAAGTAGCAGAGCAGGAAAAGAGTGGATTAGTTGTGAAATGGGGAGTGAGCGAGTTACTGGGTGAAATCCTGGCTCTCTGAATTCACAAGGAATTTTCCCCAGGGCTGCATTTCACTCCGTAAGTTGCTTTGTGACCACAGGTTTCACATCCATATAAAAAGAGAGAATATCTGTGGGTGCAGTTTTGATGGATTTTCTGCAGTTCCTGTGTGTCTGATGCCCTGACCGTGACATATGAACCTGTTGGCTGATTTCACCTTGATTTGACAGAGCCTCAGCAGTCATAAAATATTAAGTTCCTTTAAGCTCCAGAAAGATAGCCATCCAGCTATCAGAGAGGAAACTGGATAGCGCTGTCAGTGAGGGAAGGTGGTGTAAGCTTCATGCCTTGTTCAACATCAAAGTGTCTGTGGAGAGGAGGGGAGATACAAAATCCTTAGCTAAGGGAAATCACAAAGCTGGAGTCTGAGCCTGAGCAGGCACCAGGGAGTCTCGCCCTCAGTGAAGGCTTCACTCCACGTGGATTCCCTGCTGGGTAATAACGTACTGATGATGGAGGTGGCCCATAAATGATGATCTTTCATCAGGCTTTACTCTTCTGTGAATTCTCTGAAGTCTAATAAGCTCTTGCACAACAATAGTGCTGCTCATTTAAAGGAATCAGGCTCCATTGGTTCTGATGTGCATGGGATGCTGTGTTTATCTCCTGCACTATGAGTGTCTTAGATGGTTTTTCAAGGTCTGGGCTGTAAGGTCATTCCTCAGGAGTGTTACCAGTTGTGTGTCCATGGTGGAAGGGAGCAGTCCCTAGACAAGTTGAAATCTTGAAACTTTGGTGTTACTGGAAATGTTGCAGCCTGGCAGTCTTACTTTTCAATGTGAAGGCTTCCCCCACCCCACAGTGTGTGGGGAAAATCTGGACTACAGAAAGTTGTCCCTGGAGTGTGTCAAATTGAATATATTGCTGAAAAACTTCCCCGTAAGAAGAGATAAAATTGCTAAGGGGGGAAAAATAACAATGACATTTACAAAGGAAGAAGGCTGTAAATTTCCAGTGTGGAAAAGTGCCTCTCTGTCTTTGGAAAGCAGAATCGAAGCTAAATAGGGTGGGTAGGCAAGCCGTATTTCTGGAAGAGTAATTACTGTGCAGTGCTGGCTTCCAATCTGGGATTGTCTCAGACCATTTAACGTAACCTGGAATTACAGAACAGCATGATTTCTCATTTGAAATTTGATGATGTTTAATTAAAGCCTGGGATTTTAAATTTAGTCTGTCTTCACTGGGTTTGCTTGGCAGCGTGGGCTTACTCAGATCTTCTTTAAACCTCAGAAGTGTTCTCCACATCTGTAAGCACGGAAGAAAAGTCAGTAGATGAGAAGTTTTGGGTCCCCTGCCTGTCCCCATGGCCAGAGAATTGCCTTGCAATATATCTTTTCCAGCCTCCAAAACCTTGCAAAGCAAGTAAGGAATGTGCAAGATTTTGAAAACAAGTATTGAAAGCAAAAATTTTGCTAGTTTCAGATGGGGTTTGTTCAGTTTATAATATGACGGAGTTGCCTGTGGTAGCAAGGGACTCGATTTAGTGTCTTATGTGTCCTTTCCAGTCCTGTATGCCTACAAAGATAAAACTCCCACATGCTTGGTGAGTACTTCTGGTGTTCTTGTACATACAGTACTGTTTTATTAAGCCTCTGATTCAACTCTGCAATAAACTGGCATAGATTATTTAGCAAATATTGCAGGTATTTGTTCAGGGAAGCCTTTAGACCAGAAAATACAAGGGACTTTTCATTTGAGTAGTGTGGCACTGTCTGCTTCGATTCTGGGATTTATGTATGAGCTTTTATTTGGGTTGGGAAGCACTTACCAGAAGTTTTACAGTGTTTCTGTTCTGAGCACATTCATGGGATATCTGCCAGATAGTTTCAGTCATCTCTTTTTGGTTTCTAATAGAAAGCTGGTAGCCCTGGAGCTGGAAGATCCTTTAAAAACAAGAGGCAAGGAAGCAGGCTCTCTCTGGATGTACACAGGAATGGGAACAGCTTTTTCCTAGTCCACCCAAGTCCAAATAGGTGCGTTAGGTGAAAGGAAGACCCACAACCAGGGCTGCAAAATGCTGTTTGTATTGGAGGAGAAGAATTGGTTCATCCAGCTCTGCTAAGCTGTCTTAAACCTGAGGGGAGCCAGATGCGTGGGGAGTTTGGGTGTTTTGGGGACTGGTCACTGCTGCTTGCTGAAACAGCAGGCTGAGGCCCCGGTTGTCTGTAGTCTCCTTTTTTTCTCTTTGCTGCTTGCCCTTGCGGGGAGAGGGCCCACTGTGTGCCTGTGCTCTTCATGGGCTCCCTGATTTCCCTCCCGCATTGCTCAGCCTCCCTGGAAGGATTATAACAGGAAAGCACCCTCCTTTCACAGGCAGAACCCGGGCGTATTCTTTTGCAGATGCATTTACTGCCCATATGTTGCCTTCCAGAGTTGCCTTTGGGTATGTGCATGACCTCTGGGTGCTCATGATCAGCGGAAATGACTGCACTTTTAAAAAACAGGTGTGTTTTTACAGTGGTTAGAGCAAAAAGAGTAGTTTCTACACACAGTTATCCAACTGTGCTACTCATCTCTGGCCGTGACAGACTGGATTGCCTCTTGGCTCTCTAGAGTTGCATGTTACTCCCGCCTGTTATTTTTAGGGAAGGCTGTGAAGGGGAGCTGAAGTGCAGGGGTCAGGTATGAATGGGTGGCACTACTATTGGCACCATGTTGACATGCTAAGCAGACGCTCTTTGGAGCACAGCTGGTGGAGGGGGTGTTCTCTACCCCGGGATGGATGGTATTGTGCTCTCAGCAGAGCATTCTCTGCACATGGGAGCTTCTGGACCCAAACTTCATTTTCTGGGAAGAATCAGTCCAAGCCAGACCCTGGTTCAAGGCCTTAGAGTGTCCCTGGGAGCTGGGGAAATGTAGCCTCTCTTTATTTTGGTTTCCCTGTCTAAAGAAGGGGAATATTAGTATTACCCGGCTAAGATGGATGCAGTGTGAGGTCATTGCTTAGCACCTGCCAAGATTTTTAAAGACAGAAAGTTCAACTTTCCATGAGACAAACAATACTTACAAACAGCTTACACATATCTCCACAGTCATAATTCGGAAATATTTGGGTGTAGTGGTAGGTGTGGTGAATAATCTCTTTCAGGGTTATGTCTACAGCCCCTAAGCCTGTCAGTTAATGCCCTTTTTGGGGGTTATTTTCAAAGGGCTAGTTAAAATGTTCTGTTATTGCATGCCTCAGCTGGTATTTCCTAACGTTGAGATTTACTCTGCTTAACATCCAGATTGGGCATTTTTTAAAGATATTTTTTTAGAATGAGTTTGAAGCAATGCTTTCTATGCAAGATGTCAAAGGTTGCATTTGTGGAGATCAAACTGGTACTTTGATAATTTTTCTATTGAAAAATAGGAGATTTTTCTGGATGATCTTTCTTATTTGACAGTAAAGCAAATTAGAGAGAGGCAGTTCATGATGCAAAAAGCATTATTTTTTTTTGGTTTCAAACTGCAAGGTATCTCAACTGTCTAGCATTATTTTCCCAAGAGACTGAAAGAACATGGGAGATCCAGTCCAGATTATCTGGAATCACATTAAAAAGCTCATTTTTGTAGTAAACACTCCAGATCCGTATATATATTGAAGTTATTATAAACCAGACTCTTAGGAACTATCACCACAGTATGATACAGTAATAGACCCTGTGCGTTTCATGAGGGGAAGCCAAGACCTACGAAGTTGGGTTTTATTCTGCTCACAACAAAGCTCTTAAGACATATATGAAGAAATCCCTAAAGAAATACAGAAGCTGAAGGTGAGTCAAAAAATTAATGATTGTTTTTGGAGAATTTCTGTTCAGTGTTTACCTTGATATACTGAATATGGGCAAATCTGTAACAGTGAGTTTACCAAGCTCCACTTGGGAGCTTTTCATCCTTCCTCTATCCCCTTTATACATCTGGAGCAGAATGTCATAAAAGAGAAATCAGACTATTTCTAGCTGTGGCCAGAAACTCCTACAGGGTAAAGAGAGCAGATCCAGCCTTGGCCAGATGGCAAAAAGCTTCTCCTGGGTCACAATTGCTTGTATTACAGTGCATTTTGCTTCTGCCAAAGCACCATTTTGCTCTTTCAGAGCAGAAGGTGAGATGATGTAAGCTGTTCAGTGGTAGCATGCTGATTTACAGCAGCTGGAGAGGTGGTTCAGAGTCTTCAGAAGAGGATTTTCCTCCTGCCATGGGCAGCAGAAGGGTGGTATTTAGGCTAGGCACTGACCTGTAAAGATTTCCTTACATCATCCCACAGCTGGATTCATACCTGCCTGCGGAAAGCTGATAAAAACAAAGACAACAAGATGAGCTTGAAAGAGCTCAAGAACTTCCTGAAAGAAGTAAACATTGAAGTTGATGACTATCATGCCAAGAAAATTTTCCAGGTAATAAGAACAAGCCAGTAAAGTATTTGCTGTTGGCTCAGGTCAAGGTCTCCCACAGCTTTCAGCTTTGGTGGGAGACCTAAGCTAAAGTGAACTCCTAGCATCTTTTCTTGTACCAAGGAAGCACTCTTGGTTTTTGGTGCTCAGCAGATCCCCACTAACAACTTAGGTCAGCACAATGCTTTGATGAAGGTGTGTTAAGATCTTTCTTTACCATTGATGCCTAATTTTGCCAGGATTCATAGAAGATGTAATGCAAACATAGGTAATGTGAGAAAAAGGGAAAAGCTAAGTTCAAGTGCAGTTTGAGTCCCAGGTGTTTCAGGAGTTCTGCATGCCATAACCACATGTCAATGCCTGAGTCTGGCTGAAAGTGGTTTTGTTACAATTATGAACCCAGTTCCTCACCTTCTCAGAGGTGGGGCATGCCAAGTGACAGTTATAAACAAAAAGAAATCAAACTGGAGGAAAAACCCCACCCAGATTCATGATAGATGTGTAACATTGCACCCAAGCCTGAACCAGCCTGGTTGATTTAATAACCCAAGGCATATTTAATCTGGTCAGGGACATACACTTCTAAATTCGCAAGATTCGGCTTGCTGGCTGAGCTTATCAGAAGATTAGAAAGGGATGAAAATTTCTCAGTTGTTGAGCTTTTAGTTTCTCTCTAAAGAAGCCTTCTTGCTGAGGTGAGATAAAACATCTGGATAATTTCCAGATTCCATCCTGTCTGAAGCAGGATTTGAATTCATGGGTGTGCAGTTTCAGAAATGCTTTTTCTGATCAGCAGTAAACATGTGGGTGGTTTTGGGCACCGGGCAATAGTTCTCCTGCTCCTTCCTGTAAGCAGATAGCAGGAAGGTTGGCAAGATCTCACTAGGACCTTCCCCCAGAGGAGATACAATTTTCCTAATCCTTGCTTTACAGAGGTCTCTCTTTCCCTGGTAACTCTGCAAGAACTGGGGGAAGGTCATCAGCAGATCTTAAAGAATTTCAGCAAAATCTTCCAAATGTATTGCCTGCTCTGACTGGCATATCCTGTGCTTCATTCCCTGCTCAGGAAGACCCTGGAAGAATAGCAATAGGGCTTGGATTCCTCTGAATTAGGTGCCTCCAGTGCAGACTTCTACATTGGAAGTAGTCACCAACACTTACACTTCCTTTGCTGTTTGTGTAGGTCAGGCCAAAAATGGAGATCGGGGTGTGATTCACCTCATCCTAAAGGATACATCCCACATTCGTCAGCTGAATCACTCTACATCTTCAAACATCAAAACCCTGAAAAGATACCCCTTTTTTTTAGAGATGCAGTCTCCTCTTCATTAATGAAACTCTTGCTATTGCAATAGTTACAACGGAGCTCTAGGAGTGGAAACTTGATGAAGTTAAATTCCCTTTTTGTTGAAGGACTCCAAGTAATTTCTAAACCTTGATTCAACCCATCTGAACACAGGCAGCTAGTTAAAGTACTCTCATTAGGCATGTAATTGTTGTAAGTTTCCTATATAGCCACTGGAAAGAGAGGCTCTTCCAGATCCCTTGTGGGCTGAATTGCCTCCAGGAAGAGTCTGTCTTGCTCCTAAAGCAATTACATTTTCAGTTTACATACTGCCTAAAGTTAGATGGACTGAGAGACATTACAGCATATTAAAAGGGTGATCTTTTCTGTCTTAGTGAGTTTTTCTTCATTTAGTCACAGGAAGCACGGGTGATCAAGGATTCAGGAGAGTGCTACAGGGCATGTTCTTACATTATTACTGCTTTTCATCACATAATTCTGTGTCCACATCTAGGTTTTAGGCATACCTGAGTAAGACATATGCAATGCAACCAGAAACTGCACGAAGCTCCTCTTATTGCTCACATCTTTTCAACCTGAATATTCATTCTGGTGCATCAGAAAGGTTCTGACTTTTTCTGGCAGGCCAAGGTTCATTCAGGACTCATGGTTCATGATCCATACAAGTGAGATAAATCACAGTATTTTGGATTGAGATCTTCTTTCTAATTTGGAGCTCTTGTAGCCCAAGCAGAAGGAACTCACTTTTATACCATGCATCTGATCTGTCCTGGAGTATGCTTCTACCCAGCGGATTCTGAAGTCAGGACAAGTTGAACTTTTTGCTACCGGTTCAGTTTATGAAATGCTGCACATCGTGATAATTTTGTTTGGTTTTATATGTGCACCATAAACAGATAGTGAAGGACTCTAGTGGAGGATTGGCAGCGGATGAAAGTCCCTCATTGTCATTCACTTGGAGCACTGCCAAAGCCACCATGGTTATCAATGAGATCATTAGCTGAGTTAGGCTGAGATTGGTATGATGACTGGTTAAACTGAGACATACATTTTGGTCATAAAACCTAGGACAATGGCTCTGTCTATCATAGGAGATCAAAGAGGGAAAACAATTTAATTCCTCTGGTTTGAGAAGTTACTATCTGTCAGCTAAGTTGTAGTAACTGATAGTAGCGAGGGTGAAATGAAATGCACAATGGTCTCCTCTGAGTGACCTGGACCACACTTGCCATTCCAAGTTCAGGCCTGAAGAGGAGAAGTTTTTAGGCCAAAAACTTGTCCTGCAGGGGTTTTGGCATCCATGCAAAAAATGGTGTTTTTCAGACTTACCTGAAATATGTGAGTGAGCTATGTGTGATTGGGACACCACTATTAAGGGTCTGTTTGTCTGCTTTAGATATTGAGAAAATCATAACAACAAGGCATTAACTAGAAGTAAGTTGACTGCTGAAATTTGCAGGGAAAACCACTTGGAAGCAATATAATGCAATAAGTGATTCTTCTGGGATAGGTTCTTGTTTTCCATCTCAGCTTATTTTTCTCAGTCCATATTTAATGCAGAGATTTATATCCCAGAGATGACTGAAAAATAGTTGTTCACCTCTCCATGAAGAATTCTGCTAGGAAAAAACAACAGAATTATTATCAGGATTTGCCATAGAAAGACTGTAATTTCTGATGAAAAATTGAACCGGGAATATTTTAAATAAACTGGAAGTATTTGTTGTTGGAAAAGCTGTTGTCCTTCATGGAGATACTAACCTGCATATCTTAAACTCCTAATCTTTCATGGTCAGTCAAGTCTTTGACTGTCATGCTGTCGGAGCTGTTATCTACTGGAATAGTTCAAACTACAGAGGAACATGGGGGCATGAAGAATGTGAATTGCAGCTCCTTGAGAAGATACCTGCTTTGAAATTTTGTGGAGATTTTATTACTTACTGGGTTTTGGATAAGAATGGAAAATTTCCATGGAAAGAAGGATTTTTTTCATACCTAAATATGTACATGTTTAGCAGTTTTTTCAAGTTGGTTTTGATGTCATCTTTGCAACTAGCCCTACTACTAGCCTTGACAGTCTCTTGAGGCCTGAGCTCAGACCCACTAAGGTCAAGGAGAAGGCCTTACTGGATTTTAGGCCACAGTCTCTATCAGTAGTTTAAGATGCATCAAGTTAATTGTTTCCCTATATTCCTCCTCCTGTTGAGATCAAGAGTTACATTTCTCTTGAGCCTTGATTTGTATTTAGATTGATGAACTTATGGTTTGCACAGTACACAGTGCAGTGGAGCTCAAGGCATGCCTGGTACTTTTCAGCACAGTGATAATATGAGTAAATAGTAATAATTGTAACTGTTATGTGACTGTTGGCCTTGTCAATGAAAGCCATTGTCATTGAACAAGTGCTTCTTGTTCATTGCCCAGTAACTGTTTCCAATTATTTTGTGTTCTGCGTTGTGTAGCCCTGGTGCAGATTACGGCTGGCATATGCCAGAAGGAAAGAAGGTTTTCACTCCTTCTCCCCTCTACGTTTACAGCACTGTGACAAGTCCAAAACAGAGGCTCTGGAGGATGATGAGATAGAGGAATTTTACAAGATACTAACAGAGAGGAAGGAAATAGACAAGATCTTCCAAAAATACTCAGATGCAGGAGGGTTCATGTCCTGTCAAAACCTGGTGAGGTTCCTCTATGAGACCCAGCAAGAAGAAGATGCTGTTGTTGCTGCCCCTGCCTTAATTCAGAGATATGAGCCCAACGAAAGAGGTAGGTTGGAAACCCTAGCTGGTTTGGTTCAAAATCTTGCTTTCTTGATGAACTATGAATTGCTTTGCTGCTGCTTTCTTCTGCAGTCTTGTATGTCATTTTCTCCTTAGAGCTGCTTCTAAAACACCGGTCTTCTAAGGCAACATTAGCAGCTGTAGGAGAGGAGGCACAGGAGAGCCTGGGAAATATTTCTCTTCAATTTTGGCTTGGTTACAGTGAGCAGTGGGAGAGGGGTTGCTATAGAGTTGGCTAGAGGGTGATGCAATTCCTAAGGGAAAGGCTCTGGTGGCTTATTCAGATGCCAAGACCTCATGTGGCTTTGCAGGGTTAAGAATGTAGCAACATTTCTGTTCTGCAGAAGCAGGAATGGAGGCAGATGTTTTTGAATGTGGGCACTTGAAAAGCCATCAGGTGGTGAGATCTCTGACTAGAGGGCCAAAAAGGTGGCAGCTGTTCAGGAGAGCAATCACAGAACTGTCTTTCTGCTCGGAAGTTAAGTGAATTATCAGTCTGGAGCACCTCGGAGACATGTTCAAGGAACGAATGCAGCACCACAGACTGGTTTGGCACTATCCTGGTGAAGGATCTGCTGTCCTTCAGGAGAGGGATGGTGCTTTGCAGATGTCAGACTTGGGACCTAACTCACTTTCTCAAGCTGGGGAGATCTCAGTTTCTCCCCAAAGTTTGGTAATTTTGCATTTACTCTTTCCAAATCATGTATTCATTGGATAATCTAGACAGGATTTATCTGGCTGTGTTTAGACATCTGAAAGCTTCTCTGTGTTGCCATGAAGGAAGCTTGAAGTGCTCGAATGGAGATTTTTATACTGTAGATCTCTAGAGACAGGGGAAGTAAGGGCTGTCTTTGACACTTGTAAGGTGTTATCAAGGACAATAAGTGTCATAAAACCCCATGCTCGTGAAGGGGTTTTAAAAGCACTTTCAGGCAGATAAAGCTGTCATCATTGTCTAAACAACATCAGTATCTTTACTATTAGCTGAACGCCTAGGGAGCATGTTTTGCCTTTGTAGAGCAGCAGGTATGGTGAAGAGGATGGCACAAGCTGGTGGGGTCAGATTTTCAGTATGGGGTTTCTATCTATTTATCTGGCAGCCAAGAGGGGTAACGCCATGACCAAAGATGGTTTCCTGATGTACCTGCTGTCCGATGATGGGAATATATTCAACTCCTCCCACCGTAAAGTTTACCAGGACATGACTCAACCTCTCAGTCACTACTTGGTGTCATCCTCACACAATACCTATCTAATGGAAGACCAGCTCACAGGTCCGAGCAGCACAGAAGCCTATATCAGGTAAAGTATTTGTGTGTGTGTTTATACATGTGTGAGAGGTTGACCTCTGTCTGACAGAAGACATAGGGTGCCTCTATACCGCTAGATGTGAGAGGACCAAGAAGCAATCTCCTACCCCAAGACCAGGTGATGTGGACTGGCCCATGTTCACATTAGGATGAGCTGTTTCTAAACCAGGCTGGCCATGCCCCCCCTTTTCATAGCACTTTGACCTGGGTCTCTGCTGGGCCCATGTGGGGTCCACCCAACTGTAAGATGTATAATTACTACGTTTGGGAGTAGTTTAAAATATCTGCCATCATGTGGAGGCTGAATTCCAGCCCTCTAGCATGGCATTTTCAAAGCATGATGCTGAGGGGGTATGTTGCATTCCTCTGAATATGGCTTGAGAGAGTGCAAGGAGCTTACAGTAAGTGAAGACTTCTGGGATAGAGCTGCAGGACTCTGTAGGTACTGGAAGGAGCCAAAATGATGCATACTGTCATGATGTTTACAATCTGGACTGCTTTTGGAGAGTTGCCCCTGGCATGGACTATCCCTAGAGCCATGGTGGGGTTTATTTTGGAGAGACCTAGCTGGATCAGTCCTAAAAAAGAGGTGGGATGTGAGCTAATGAAGCAGTGTGGGTGATCAGGAAACTCATGCCTGGTCCCTCTTTAGCAGCTCAGATACTCCCGCAGTGTCCCTGGACAGAAAATCAATCACATGTTGCCTAATTCTGCCTTTAACAACAAATGCTGTCTGATGTCTCATGGCTAGATGTTTGCACTGGCCTTTACTAATTTGCACAGCCATCTTACATTACTTCTGCTATGACCTGTACTTTTATTAAGTGAGACAGTATTTCCTTATAAGCAAGCCAGTGACTACAGTTCTTTGTTTATTACTTATCTGATTCTCAGGGAACAATGGCTGTCTTGAGTCACAACCTCAAGAGTAGAGAGTGAAATCTGGCACAAGTTGCTTTTCAGTAGCTATTTGAATTCCTCTTACAGTATCTTAAAATAACAGAATTACTATGTTTTGGCTGTTAAAAAAAACCAAACATCCCATGTTTCTGGAACAGGTTGCCCAGAGCAGCTGTGGCTGCCCCATTCCTGGCAGTGTCCAAGGCCAGACTGGATGGGGCTTGGAGCAACCTGGGCAGGTGGCAGATGTCCCTGCCTGTGGCAGGGGGGTTGGAACTAGATGATCTCTAAGGTCCTTTCCAACCCAAACCATTCTATGGTTCTGTGATTCTATAATTCTACAAGCCTATGATTCTATGATTCTTATTGCAATGAGTTAAAGGAGTTGTGTTATCTGAAACATATAGGGAGTTACTGTAAAAGAGACAAAATCACCTCCTAGACAATACAAGTTTGTACAGGGGGAACCTACATTTTAGAGTAAGTTAAAATGAAAGTATGGGTATGTAGAGGTGGGATTTGCAGGTGGAAATTCAGTCTGTAGATTCAGTTTAGAAAACTGGCCCTCAGCAGTCTCCCCAGCTATGATGGAGCTCCCACAGCTCCCTCCCTGACAGCTCTGAGGATTCATCTCTCATGTCTTGTCAGATCTAGATGAAGAAGTTGCATCATCAACACTTTGTGACTTGACTTCTAAGGCTGACTGTCTTACTGTCTCTTCCAATGCAGCCACTCTTGATTTTCTCTGCTCTTCGCCATCTTTAGGAAAAGACTTGGGGCACAGTCATGAGTGTCCTTTCTTATCTGACACTTGCTATGTCTTCTTTGGATAACTCTTACCTTGGATTTTCACTGCCTCCTTTCTCAGATCCCACTGTGCTTTCCTTGCTCAACCTCTGAGCCCTCCTGATCCCGTCCTTTCTCCACCTGCTTTCCTGTTTTTCCAAGCTCCTCTTTTCTCCCTTGCTCCCCTAACTTCCTGTCAACCTTCCTGTGCATCACGCACACTCATTTTGAGACGGAGCAGAAGGTTTAGTACCCAACCAGGTCCATTCTTTGTTTCCAGAGCCCTCACCAAAGGCTGCCGCTGTGTGGAACTGGATTGCTGGGATGGCCCTAACTCAGAGCCCATCATTTATCATGGCTACACTCTCACCTCCAAGATCCTCTTCAGCGATGTCATTAAGGCCATCAAGAACTATGCTTTCAAAGTAAGGATGAGGGACCCTCTAAGATTTCTCATATTGCACAGTCCAAGACTGATCGTAGGTCTCTGCCCTCCCAGCAGAGAGCATAAACAATGAAGACTTCATCTTAGCATTTCTCATGGGTACAAGATGTGTCCTTCTGTCTGGGCATCCATGTTCTGCTTTCTGCAGAGATCCATTCCTGGGAGTTGCTGGACAGGCACCCTATCTGAGGATGAGTTTGGATCTATACCAGCATCCTGGACCCCACTGCAATGAAAATAATGCTCAATATCTTGAGTGTACCTGGTGGGAAATGCAAACAAGCTCATGATTTGTTGGCTTTGATGTCTCTGGGTCCGTTCCGAGTTTAGAGGAACCCATGTGCATGTGTTTTGGAGGGACTGATGCGAAGGACTGCTTCCAATCTGCTTTGAAAGGAATGAGCAGGCCTAGAGTCTTGTATGGCAGTGTTGGGCTAGCAGCCTTTAAAAACCTTGGGTCTGTCCGGGCTCACTGGGCTTTCTCCTATTTTCCTTCAGTGCACTTGAGAATTAGTATCGAGTTTCCTTTGGGGTTTTAAAGCAGTGACAACAACAATGCCTTCAGCACACAAAATGACTAGCAGGGGCCACAGGGAACCAGATCAGGCCTGTGCATGAATGGGAGAAGGATTCAAGTCACCTAAGGATTTGAGCAAACAGTGATTTCAAAGACTCCCTTCCTAGTCCTTCCTCTGAGGTAGGAAGGTGCTCTGGCCCACAGTGCCAGTGGAGAATGGAGGCACAGGGAGCCTCATCAAAGGGCCCCAGTAAGTCTGTGGGAGGCACCCTGACCCAGCCTGGTGCCCTGTCCATTGGATCATCATCTCTGGAAGGTGCCAGCAGAGATCTGAGTAGCTACTGCATAGTTAAATTTGTCCATTTTCAACAAATGCTCATTTTAGCAGAATACTAGACCCTACTGTTGAAACACTCATTTCCAGACAAAACAGCACTGGGCTTTATATCAATTGCTATAGACTGGTGAAATTACAGGGTTCACTGATGATGTATGTTACCGTCTTGTTGTAGACCTCACCATACCCTGTCATCATCTCCCTGGAGAACCACTGCAGTGTCGATCAGCAGAAGGTCATGGCTCAGCACATGACGACGATCCTGCAGGACATGCTCTTGGTTGCCCCAGTTGATGGAAATAAATCCCAGTTCCCCTCCCCAGAGGTAAGCAAGGCCACTCTAGCACTTTCTGCCTTCTGAGAGTGGAAGAAGAGAGGTCTGTCTTCTTATTGGGTGCCAAGCGGTGGATAATATGCCTGAAAACTGGTGGGAACTGCACTTGCTGAGGAACAGAAGTTGTCTGTGGGCAATGGTGAAATAAGACACAGGAGTACCTAGAAGTAACATACGCATCTCAAGCGCAAAATGTCCTGTTGCTCCTTGTGTGTTGTCTAAGCTCTCAGAGGAGACTTCCCTACAGGACTGAGGATATTCCTGGTCCATTTACCAAGGCCAGGGAATGTCCTTCATCCCATGAGGTGGTTGCTTTTCTGGCTTGCCCCAGAGGAGCTGAATCCCAAGGGTCTGTCTTGTGTCTGCCCCCCACACCCCAAAGCTAAATATGACCTCCTTCCAGCTAATCCTCTGAAGCACTGTTAGGTTGCTGCACATGCAGGGAAGGTTAGCACCGCAAGGAGTGATTACAAGGTGTCTAATGTTTTTAATTCAGCAAGATTGAACACTGCCTGATACCATGGTAAGTGAAATGTTTTGCTCTGTGCTGAGCTCTGTAGCATACGCTCTCCTCCTCCTTTAATGCCTTGGGTGCTCTACTGTGGAGATCCAGGCTGCGGATTAGGAAGCGATGAGGGCTGAAAGCTGTGATTGCTTGCCCCTCAAAACTCAAAGGGAAAACTAGTACAGGTAATCTAAGACTGTATCAAGCATGAAGTGTCCTCCCTCTGAGAACAGCCTGGGGTGGTGTGGGTGGAGATATCCATGGAGGACAAGGGGAGGCAGGAGGCTGCATAGAGATGCCCCTTTGATTCCCATGAATCAGGGCAGCTGGGAAGCTGGGAGCTAGGTTGGGCCCTGCAGGAGGAAGGAGATATACAGCCCTCAACAGTGGACCTTGATTATAAAATCATTAGCTGACAACTAGAAAAAAATGGAAATGGAATCTTGATATGAACAAAGAAAGTTTCCAAAATATATGTAAAAATGAAACATTCATCTGTTTCCATCCTTCCGGTTTGTTTTCTTTCTTTCTTTTCTCTTAAGCACTTTGCAGAAATCTAATTCTGTGTAGATAGCTAGAGTTCCCTTTAAATTGCATTTCTTTACTAAAGAAATAATTTGCCAAAAATTGGATGAGCATGCCTAGCTGGAGCTGGAAGGAGTTTGTGAGTGGGATAAAGCTGGCAGTCATCAGGGGAGAAAGGATAGGGAAACGATCCACGCAAAATGTCTTCTATATTTGTTGTCTCTCTGCCTTTTTCTCTTTTTCCTTTCTGACTTTCCCCTTTTGTTTGGGAGTGTCATGCCTTGCTTGATACAATGCCTAGCACAGAGGGAAGCTGATCTGGGTTGGTCCCTAGGCACCAGTGCAATAAATTAGGATGAATCATAATTTTTAATGCTGCTGCTTCAGCAGGACATTTGCACTGCCACAGACAAGGTGCCTCCATTTAAGGAGTGACTATAAGGGTGACAATACGCCCAGCATGGAGACAGGTCTCTGCAGGCTGTTCCCTGAGTTGGAAAAATCAAAGTCTTCATTGTCACCTCCTGGCTTCCCGATGCAGGATCAGGAAGGATGCCGACGGCTTTTCAAAACACTGCCTTGTGACTAGGGAAATGATATGAAGAGAGAAAGGAGAAACACCAGGGAAAGAAATGTGTGATGTGTGTGGCAAGGAATGACCCCAGCTTCCCAAAGATGTTTTTCCCATTCCTGTGCTTGTCTAACCTCCTGCTCCAGTTGCCCAGACAGACACACGGCCCCAGCTGGAACAAAACAGCCCAGACCTACCTTAGTGAGTGGATTTGGTCTGATATGCTCCATTGGAAGGAGTGATCCATTTAGTTTAAAGGGAGAAAAATTGCCAATGTAGCAAAACCTATCCTTTTCTCGCTGGTACTTTACCTTCCTGCTATGTGAACTGGCAGAATGTGAAAAGGGATGGACTGCTGTTTTTTTTGTTGGAAAATACATTGAAGCCGAAACATTAAGGAAAAAAAAAAAAAATCAAACAAACCAGAAATCTCTTGGGTTTTCCACTTCCTTGTGAAGCTGACATGGGGAAGCCCAGGACAATGTAGTATTTTTTATATTAGAAAAAGGGTGGGATCTGTCACTGGGAAGAGGGCTGAAAGGCTGTAAAATAAAAACAGGCGAAGCATTGCTACAGGGTGTGTTAGCAGGGCAGTGTCAGTAATTAAAGGAAGATCGACACAGTTTGGATTCATGCTAACGATTCATACTGTAGCCCAGGGTGGGCATCTGATTTATTAGGCTCCCTTCAGGAACAGTGTTGGGATACACAGAGCATCTAAATATCTCCCTCAAGCTGATGTCTTTAGGTCCCAATAGTAAATTAAAAGCCTGTAGGATGAAAGGCCAAAAGTCACATAAAGGTGCCGGGCAGTACCAGGGTTGTAGAGAACTGCTGATCCAGTCTCTGCAGCTCATTGCTTGTTGCAGGCCCTTCTGCCCCATCCCTGATGTGCACAGGGGTCTGCTAGGGCCCCTTCCCCTGTCCCTGCATTCCAGCTGGAAATGCTGCAAAAACCCAGCCCTGGAACAAGACAAAACCAGCTGCCAACCTTGCATGTAACTATTCAGCATATCAGTCATATCTGAAACCCCTCCAAATCTTTGTTCCTGGACTTCCTTGTTTACAATGACAGTGGTTTTGGGCTTAACAGAACTGCCTTGCTAAGTGACCCTTAGGAACATGAACTGGGAGGTGCAGTGCAGTGGCAGGGGTCTCTGCCATCCCACACCTCCACTGTCCCACCCGCTGACCCATCAGTCACATTCATTGCTGTGTCCTGTGCCCCCATACAACACCACTTTGAACCATGCAGCTCAGGAACCACTTGCAGTATAGCAGTGGTGGTGCAGGGCTCAGCACTACTGATCTGCCAGCAGAGTGGCTGAGCTGCTGTGCCCCATGCTCACCGCAAGGCAGCAAACCCTTCTGGGTTTGGCTCAGGTAAGTCCAGGCTGGGTTCAGTCACAGGTCTCCTAAGCCAGCAATGGACCCCAGGGACTGGCAGCCCAGGAGGATTACTTTGGCACTATGCATTTGGCATGAACGTGGCTTCAAGTCATTCTGCCTTATGCCTGACTGAACATCTTCGTAGGAAACTTCCAGGTGTGTTAAATGTGTGTATGCGGATCTTTTAAAATCCTCTGCTCTTTACAGCTTTTGCTCCTTCTGATAAAATCAACAGTGCTTTTAAGATGGTTGCCATGTCCCAAGTCACAGAATCCCAAAGGAAGTAAAGCCATGTGTCAGAACCATTTCTCTTGCAGAGCTGAACTTGTTGAGCATGCAGTAGAAAAGGTGGGAGAGCAGGAGAGCTCCACTTGCACAGAACCAAGGCAATGTGATGTACAGGGCGTGTGAGGAAAGGAAAGGAGAGGAGAAGAGAGGAGAGGAAAGGAAAGGAAAAAGGATAGGAAAGGAAAGGATCTATTCCAGCAGCCACTCCACTGTATGTTCACAGTAGAGTCCAGTGTCCTTGTAGCCTTTCCTTAGCTTACAAATTCCCCACAGCATTGTCCCTAAAAATCCTTGGCTTTCAGTGGTATCATCCCATGGAAACAACTTGGATCACTGTGCTTGGAGGCAAGGGGCTGAACCTGGTCCACCCAGGAGCAGCAGACCACATAGCCAAGGACAGAACTGGAAACAATGCTACACCAGGTGAAAAGAAAGGCTGAAAACAAGCACACCTGTATTCAACCTTGGACATGCCACAGGCAGTCAGGATACCTTTATGATCTACTTGGAGAGTATTTCTTGAGTATTTCAGCTAATGCTTCTTCCTAAGATAAGGGATCTGCTCAACAGAGCTGAACTGATGAGCTGAGTGTCTTTGCCTCAGGCTAGAAACAGTATCACGTGATGGGGATCCAAGAGAGATGGAAGAAGTGCATGTGTGTGTTTGTGTCTGTGTGTATCAGCTCATTTAAAGCCTTGTCGAAGATAAGCTCTTAAATTTAGGACTTTGCTTCCTAGTACCCATATTAAATGAAGGAAGACAATGTTTGGGACTAGCAGCTTCTGCAGGGTGGGTTCAGTGGAATGTTACTGTAGAATTGCATCTTCTGCAGGAAAAGGAGGTGAAAATGGTCTGTTTTGGGTTGAATCTCACCCCTTATTGTGGACCAAGTTAATGCTTCTCCCCTGGAGTTAAGTGGCACATGGACTGCTCTCCCTTGTAGTCATGGTGGAAGTTAGCTGTATAGGGGATCCTAAAACTCTGCTATGCAACAGGACTCCAGAAGGGAGCCAGCCTTGGGGATTTCAAGGCCAAAGGGGACCACCATAATTGCCCTATGGAGACTCTTGTACAACACAGTCTGGGCTGACCAGTGTTCCTGTGGCCATGGGGAGCATCTGGGGCATATCCAAGGTTTCCCAGAGTAGCCACAGTCTACACAGGATAACAGCAGCACCAAGGACCCACTGCTGGCAGCCTTGGTATGGGGTGTGGTGAGGAGACAAGGTGGAGGCTGTGTTGCTGTGCCTTCACTGCTGGTGTTATTCAGCCATGTAGGATGGGTTCATGCCAGAAGTTACACCTCCCACTTGCTGGACAGGCTGTTCTGAACTGAAGAAGCTTAAAAAGGGATAGTAGCCCTACTGGTAATTAAGAATCAAGCAATCTGCCCCAGATATCTTATCCCTAGCTCTTTACTGTTGACCTGTGAGGTGAGGCAGTAACACTTCTTATGGAGCATTAGAAAGCAGAGGCAGCTAGTATATTATGTAGCAGGATGCTATCTGCAGCCTGCAAAGGACAAGAGGGGATTCTCTGAGCCCCTTCTCGCTGTCCCCAGTGCAATCCCTCCGGGCTTGTCCATTCAAAGTGTTGGCTGGAGCCTAAAAACTCACACAGAACTGGATTTCACCTGCTGCCAGTGAGTGTTGTGGAAGAACAGTGGAGAGCTGGGTGTTGAGGCAGGACGGTGGGAAGAGACATGGAGCAGACTGAAGTGAGACTCTGAGGATGAGCTGACTCATCTCCTGGCCATGGATGTGAAGAAGCAGGTCACAGCTCTGCCTGGAAGAGAGCTGAGGGGCTGGAAGGAGGGAAGATGGGTCTGGGGATGGGGAGGAGGATACTGCTGTGCTTTGACTGCTCCTTTGGGCCTTTTATTTCCAGTAACCAGTACATTCCTTCCAGCTGCCTTTGTGTAGCTTTTGAGTGACAGGGAAAGTGCCCCAATGTAAACAGATTATTTGTGGTAGCTGAAGTTCTCTTGACTGCTGTCTCAGGTGCCAGTGCCAAATTTCAGCACAAACCAAGCTTCATCCACATCTTTGCTGGGTGCTGAGGGGTTGGGCTGGTCTCTGTAAAGATGTGATGCAATTAGCTTGTACCCACAAAGCAAGAATGGTGCTCTTTGAAAATGCCTGTGCTGCTTTATAAAAGATCCTTGGTTTTCCACAGTCCTGTCATTTGAGAATGGTGGGGTTTGTTGCCTTTGCTGTTGTAGTGGAAAAGGCAAATACAGGGTGTCTCTGAGAAAGGGGGAACATACCACACAGACTGAGGGGTTGCATTGACTAATACTGAGATTGCATTTTTCTGGAATAACTAAAACCTTCCAAAGCCAGCAGTACCAAACAGATCCAAGCTGGCAGCAAATCTCTCACTGACTTTGCTGAAAGCTATAGGGTCTAGGGGTGTTCCTGATTTTAAGGTATAACCCGCTCACTTAGAGACTGGACCTAGGCAGTCACCCTTCTCAGTACTGCTCCCTGCAGCCAAAATCGCTGCTGCCTTGGTTGGGTTCAAAGTCAGCCCTCTCCAGGCTTCAGCTTTCTTCCCATAGTCAGATCTTGCACAAGATACATCAGTGGTAAGGTGGTCTGTGAGCAAGCACGTACTGTTGGAGGGTTCCTTCACCAAAGAGTTTTATGTGGACTTTGAAAGAGGCTGGAGAGAGTTGATTCAGCACAAGAAATGTGCTCCTGGGGTTAGCTCAGCAGCCAGCTGCGTTACATTGGCACACGCTGCTGGTTATGGTTAGTGTTGTACCATGGTAGCAGTCACAGGAGGAGCTCCTTTCAGAAGAGGAGGTATCTTTGGGAAGGGTCTGGGAACACTCCCTTAGGCTGTCAGCACCCTGAGATTTCACTTGCCAGATCCCATACATACTAACCCTCCATGTCTGCTATGCATGAAGCACAGGTCCAGAACTTAATGGACCTCTCTCCCCACTGAAATGTCCAGTGAAGCAGAGGGCTGCGCTGTTTCAGTCTGTGCACGGATCTCATACGATTTTATAAGTTGTGCATGCGTTTATAACTATACATTGCAGAGACTGGGGTAAATTAAGTAACAGGGCCCCACAGAGGGGCAGACTTGGCCTTTTTTGCTAAGCCACATTCGGTTTTGAAAAAAATAGTAGATTTTTCATGCCTCTAACAGCACAATAGTTTAAGTTGTCTAGTTGAGGGGATGGTCAGCTCTGTATCAGAGGGGAATCAGTGGGCTATCTGGGGATTTCAAACTTGTGGCTTGCAGTCTCAGAGGCTGGCCAGAGGCAGGGAAGGGCCTCAGTGGAAAAACAGACTTATTTTTACCTATATCTATAGATAATATCCAGTGACTGATGCAACTCTAAAAGGCCCTGGCCCTGGTTACAGCTGAGGGGCTGTTACACCCTTGCTCCTTCAGGGTGGGCCAGAACCTTTTCTACTCACCAGCTAATTTGTCCACTTTTCCTTGTGCAGCAATTGAAAGGGAAGATCCTTGTGAAAGGCAAGAAGCTGAGTAGGCAGGAGGACCCCACTGGAACAAATGGGAACAACAACTTGGAGGCTGAGGATGTCTCTGATGAAGATGAAGCAGCTGAAATTGAAGATGAATCTGTAAAGACTGAGATACAGCAGAAGGGGAAGGTAAGTAAAAGAAGTAACTGAGTCCCAAAAAGGGGCAGACCTGAAAAGACAGAAAAGCTATAAAAAAAGATCTTTGCCTATTGCAGAAGGCTCTGAAGTCCTACATCAGGAGATCCTGTTTTGTTAGTCTATCCCACAATTTATGCTGGGAAGCCCCTTTCTAGGTGGGTTTTGTACCATGCCTAAAAAACCAAAACAAACCAAAACCCGATTTTAATATGCTTTTAATACGTTCCCAACTAAGTTTTCACTGTGCTTTCAGCTACTTATCTGAGGATATATAAGGGTGAGTTGTTGAAATTGCTGGAGCTAAAGATCCTGGTCCTTGTTCTGCTTCATGATCCCTGTCTCAAGCACCACGAGAGATCTTGCAGAGCCAGCCAAGCGTGAAGGGTGGCCTCTTCCCTTGAGATGAGGCTGGAGGACCCACAGCTGGGACAGACCATGTAGCATTTAGGGAAACAGTGGAAGGGCACATGTTCAATCTGTCTCTGATTACCAGAAATCTATTTGTCATGGGACCATCATGACTTTGTTTATTACCAGAGACTGGTGCTTTTCTAGTCATATTTTGGGACATACCTGCACCCTCACTGGGCCCTGTGTTGCTGACCCAGAGGAGGGAGGAAGGGAGAGAGGGAAGAGCTACAGTTCTATGGGGAAGGGGTGGCTCAGTACAAAAGCTATTGGGATGACTGTTTCTGGGAGGAAAAGGCTGGCCTTTATACCAGTGTTATGCTCCCTCATGTGAGGACATTCATTTTTCCAGACTGCAGGTCATTGTGAATGCCAATCCCTTACAGACAAGGTTCACACGTCATATAAAAACATAAAGTCCCACTGATGGCAAAGCTGATTGATGTTGCCTCTGGATCTGGTCTGCTCTATACTTCCCCTTGCTGATTTGCTCACTCTGTGAGGGTCTCATTTCTTTCTCTGAACTGTAGTCAATAATGTGTATAATTTTGAAGTGTCTCCTTTTCTTGCTTCTAATGGGAGCTTAGTGGCTCTCAATCAGCCTTGCACCAATGAATGTGGCTATGGAGTGAGATGCATCAAAGCATTGTGAGAACTTCCTAGTTCAAGGGAAAAAAAGCCTAAGCCCTGTGGAGGCCAAAGCATCCCTCCCTTCCCAGGTTGGCATGCTTGGGACCAGGACAGTATGGAAAACTCATTGCTAGGGCTCTGTTGTAAAGTTTACGAACTGAAGAGAGCCATGGATGCTGAAATACAAGTGATCATGCATGCAGAGAGCCACAGAAATGCTACCCTACCAACAAAGAGAGAATCCATCTGGAGAGCATCATGCAACAAGGGGGTTGGGATGCCAAAGCATCTGTTGTGTGAAATCCTCTCTTAGCTCACCAATACAGGTTGACTGAGCTGGTTCCTACTGTGTTTGTAGCCCTAATCACTAATGAGTTGTGATAGCCAAGCTAAAATACTTATTCACATAATAACGTGCAGATAAATGCAGAAGGAGAGATGGGCCAGATGAAATGAAATGAAATATTCTTGGTAGTAACACTTGGGAAGTCAGTGATATCATTGGACAGGCCAGGATGGGCCTGAGAGGGAAGTGATGCTCTGGGAGGAGGGATTAGCACTCTCCATACGGGGCAAGGGACATGGCAAGGGCAGCCTGTCCCTTTTCCATCCTCTCTCTGCATAGAGGTGCCACTGAAGGTTGATAGCATGCATCCTTTTCATGTGAAGATGGCAGAGAAGAGGAACCCTAGGGGTCCTAGAGAAAACATGATTATTACTTTTGAGTATGACTGCAGAAACTCTCCACAAATCTCTCCTGCTTTTAGAGTGACACCTTGAAGCTGGCCAAGGAGCTGTCAGACACAGTTGTCTACTGCAAGAGTGTCCATTTCAATGGCTTTGAGGACCCTAGCCATCCTCGGGCTTTCTACGAGATGTCATCGTTCACAGAAAGCAAAGCTCTGAAACTAGCCCAGGAGTCTGGTATGTGTGTTCTGCCCCAGCAAAAGGCCATCCCCTATCCCAGTCCCCCATAAAGGGCCAGTTAGTGGTGGTTGAGCATGAGAAAAAGGCATCCTGAAAGACATGGGCTATGATCTCTTTGCTCATGAATGTCACTGAGAAACAGTGGGAATAACTTAATATCATAGAGGCTATTACCAAGAAGAGCATTTTATGCAGGTAGTTCACATGTAGCCAGACTCACTAGGCAGAGGGGGAGTGTCTACAGCAGCATCAACAAGAGATAAAAGTAGCCCCCATCACTGAAAGGGACATTTTCTTCTTTTTTTTCTGTAGCAACCAGTTTTATTCATCACAACATCAGGCACCTGAGCCGAATCTACCCTGCAGGCTGGAGGACAGATTCTTCCAACTACAACCCTATCGATCTCTGGAATGTCGGCTGCCAGATCGGTGGGTACAACTGGGACATCAAGAGAGGGTCAGCCTGGCTGGGTCACCCATGACCTGGCTAGGAAGGGGCTTCAGCTGAGGTGGATGTGTGATCTCAAGCCATTTGCAGACAGTTTCATTGGTCACTGGGAGGGATCAGCTCTTCAGCCAATGCTCAGTGACTTTTCCTAGACCACTTTCTGGCCCACCTCAAAACTGTTAGGAGAGTCTTTCCTGCACATTAATGTGTGCATCCCTGCAGTTTCATGGGAAGCAGAGTTATTGCCATTTAACAAAGGAGGAGGGAGCCAGGAGTTACAGTCCCATACTGAAAAGTGTCCTGAAATATCTGGCAGAGATAAATTAAACTCAGCTCTCTTGGGCCCTAGGGCAAGGCCATAACCATACAAAGGCCAAGCTGTGGCCTGAGCTGTTCCCTGTAGTCAAAGCAGCACCACATAATACCTAGCCCCAGAGCACTGAGGCCCCTCCCTGGTGGTATGTTGTCTCAGAAATTTCATGAAAACAAGGGTCCCAGAGCCTGTTAAGTGGATTATGTTGTAGCTGTCATCCAGGAAACCTGGTGCAGTGGTAAGTGGGCAGGGTGGCGATGACATGCTTGGCTCTCTTGGTGATGCTGCATGTTGGAAATGTCCCAGTTGTGCCAATGTGGCCCAGCCAGACAAGAGAAGCTGCAGATGCAGGACTCCCTGGCCCCAGCCGTGTAGATATGCATGGGCTGGATGTGCCTGGCAGCATATGAACTTGCTGGGTTCTGCAGTCCCATGGAGCCACAACTAGCCCCCATGGGCTTGTATTCCCAGCACTCAGGAGAGTCCCTGCAAGGCAACATCAGGTCCCCCAGGGTACACTAAAGCTAGACCTGCATGCCTTATCTGACCTGAGTTCAGTATTTGGGCACCCAAAGTAAGATTTTTCAGAAGCCCAAGTACCTACAGCTCCCAGTAGAAGCAGTATACTGGAGTTATTAAAATCTTGCTTGCAGGTGGAAAAGCAGGGGAGTGATTTAAAATATTTTTGGCCTTCAAGTATTACAGGGTATGTAGGACCCAGGATCAACATAAATTACTGTCTGTCCTAGAGCTGTCTTAGAAGTTGCTAAAGGGGTTAGCATCACCCTTGAGAAATCAATGGAGTGCTAAGGAGATGCTGTGGTCCGTGTGTGCTCCCTATGTGTATTAGTGAGACTGTTCACAGAGACTGCTTCCAGATTTGACATTAATGCTTTTAAAAAGATAGTGGCACATCGGCAATAATACAAGAAATCTGCCTGGTGTTAGGACACCAGTGAGGCTTGATCTATTTTGGGCAGAAGACAATGAAGAGGTGATTTGATCACAGCTTCTGTGCTCCCACATGAGGAGTTCAGACAGCGAGGAACTCTCTAGTCTAACCAACAGAGGCGTCAGTGCCCCTCAGGATGGCAAATGAGAACAGGCATATCTGGGCTGGAAAGGAGATTTTATAATGAGGCTAAGTAGCCAGAGAAACAATCTGAGAAGGATTTGCTGTCTTCACTGCAGGAGATAACTCCTTCAGAACTCCTTCAGTGTAGAAATGAATAGGTTTATCTAAAAGATGCAATTTTCAACCAGGTGACATAAATTCAATGCAGGACACTTTTTGATCCTGTAGAAGGCAGGGTGACAAATGGGGTGGCTGTAATGGCTCTTCCTGTCTCTAACATCTCTGAATGCAAGAAATCCTTAGGGGTATCAGGCTGTGAGAGTTTTATCACTGCTCTTTGAAGCATGGGAAGCCAATGTTTATGTCCACAAAGTGCAATTTCATGTGAACAGAATCAGTATAAAAAGATTCCCATTGATTTATCTAAAAGTGACTGAATTTATTTATTTATGTTGCAGTTGCCCTAAATTTCCAGACAGCAGGCACAGAAATGGATGTCTACCAGGGTCGGTTCCAGGACAATGGGTTTTCTGGGTATGTCTTAAAGCCGGAATTCCTTCGGGATGAACAAACCAAATTCAATCCAAAATCCATCACAGAAGGAACATGGGGGACAAAGAAGAAGCTTCTGCTTAAAGTAAGAACAGAAGTCAGAAAATGTCTCAGTAGCATCCACCTTCAGGGGGGGTGTGTAGGTTGTACCTTCTCCTGGTCCCACCTAGGCAATGTTATCTTACCCCTACTCATTTCCCACCGCTGGGGTCTCTGCTTCAGTCCTGCATGGGCTCTCATCCTCCAGGGACTTACATGTTTAATGCTTGGCAACAGGAGAGGTTAATGACAACATTCAATGTCGTTACAGAAACATACAGGCAGACATGCAGTCAACAGTCAGCACTGTTGTTTCCAGGTATCATCTGATCACTGTGGGGACAGTTAGAAAAGTTGCCTGTCCCCTAGCCAGCTGGCTGGGCTGGAGCAATGTTCGTTACGTGCTTTGACTCATGACAACTTCTTCTGAAGGATGTCACAACACTGGCTCTGAAAGACCAGCATCAGCTTGTCACAGCAAGTCCTGCACTCCTGGAGAAGGAGAGGGAAATGTCCCAGGGAGCCCTCTTTCCTAATGATGTCCTGACCTCTTCCTCTGTTTCCTTCACAGATCATCTCTGGTCAGCAGCTGCCCAAGGTGAACAAAAGCAAAAATTCCATTGTTGATCCTAAGGTAACGGTAGAGATCCATGGCGTCCAACAGGATAACAACAAGAAGCAGACCAAAGTCATTGAAAACAATGGTAAGGGGTTTTCATCCACACTGCTGCTTCCATGGGGCAGTAACCCTTTCATTCCATGTAGTAGAGTGTTTATTGCCAAGGCCGGTGCCCTGTGGCCTGACCTGTCCAGGTGCACCCAAGCCTACCCACACTAAGCAGATACGTGAGGTCCTGTTGGCCTGCTTCAGTGCAGGGACTCTGGTTATAGACTGTTGGTGGCATCAACTAGCCCCACACATTGATATCGCTATGGAGAATTGCTTCCAGGGGTTCTTTCCTCTCTTCTCTCTCTAAGATGTTTGGAGACAGACATTCCCTGCAAAATAACGTCAGTTTTGAGGTTGGCTGCCAAATTGGCAGAGCTAGAGCTTTGGAAGTGCTCTTTGCCTCCATGCCTGACCTGGGATGGACTGGTCCCCACCAAGATCTCCCTAAAAAAGGCTTCTTGTGAGGCTGATTTTATCCTGAAAGTTGTCAAAAACTTAAAAAAAAAAAAAAAAAAAAAGAGGTTGCAAGGGACTTCGGGAGGTGTCTGTTCAGCCCCTGCCTAAAGCAGGGCCATACTCAACTCAAGTTGCTCAGGGTATTGCCCAGATGAATTTTGAAGATGGAGATTCCCCAGACGCTCTCAAGTGATCCAGTCTTTGACTGACCTTATGACAAAATAAGGTATCTCTATTCTAAACCACAAGTTCCCCTGTTGCGGTTTGTGGTCTTTATGCATCAAGCTTTTGCTGTGCACCTGTAAGAAGAGCTTGGCTCTGTCTTCTCTATAAGGAGGTCATGGAGGATAGCAGTAATAATCCCCTTAACCTTCTCCAGGTTCAATAATTCAGCTTCTCTCAGCTTCTTCTCATATGTAACATAATCTGTGCAGTAGAACATTTCCTGTACCTCCTTGCCTCCTCGCATCTGCTCATCCTCTTGGCCACAGTGGCACTGGTGGTAGATTAATGCACATCACAGCAATGTTACAGGTAAAGGGTGAAAGCCATAAGCCCCCTCCTCCAAGGAGCCAGGCTCAAGCCTTACCCAGCACTGACCTCAGAGATCAGACAGACGTTTCACATCCCTGTGGACTGTTTCTCATCGGTCAAACGTGGCTGTGATTTCCCTCTGTGCAGTGAGGGTCTGAATAGTGTGGCCTTCTGAGTTTGCAGAGGGCATGTTCAGCCCTTCCTCCTATGGGAGTAACGAGACAGTAGGAGTCTGAGAAATCCAACCTCACCCTCCCGCTGACAAACACACAGGCATGTGTGTACACACAGACATCCCCACCCCCTACCCCCACCCCACCCCCCTTTTCTGTGTAGAGTAAGAGCCAAGCACTAGAAAGCCAACGCATATTTTCCTCCCTGCCAACAGTGTTTCCCTTTTCCTCTTTCCTGTTTGAGTAAATCTGGCCTAGCTCCTAAAGCTCACAGCCGTTTCCGTCACCTACAATAATTTTTGTAATGTCTTGAGTCAAAGCTGTGTAGGCAACATTGCAGACCTGCCAGGCCTGTTCCTCAGGGCTGCTTAGCACACCCAGCCCCACAGCCAGCCCTTGGATCACTGGAGTGATACTGGAGGCATGCTGGTGTGAAGAGTGTTGTCCAATGGAAAGTGAATCAAACAGTGAAAACATCAATGTTGGAAAGGAGCAGCTGCAGGGAGAGGGTTGCGTTTCATGGGCTGAGGTTTCAGATATGTGACCATGCTTCAGCAGCTCACCTGGTTTGATATTTTATGGTTGGACTTAATGATCTTAAGTGTCTTTTCCAACCTAAATGATTCTATGATCTGTGTTGGTGGGACTGAAGGCTGTGGGCACAGATCAGGTCACAGTGGTGCAGCCATGGAGCTAGAGAGGCTGTGGGAACCTGCTGGCTCAGCAGCTCTGATCATCTTGCTATGACTCTGGAATGAGTTGAAAATCCCCGACAGATGTGAAACCTGCTGTCCCAGGGCTGATGACTTTCCCTCAGCTTTCATGATTTGCTCCCGTGGACTCAACAACACTGGGTTGTTTTTTTTTCCCAAAGATGAAGGAGGTCAGGAGCAGATGTATGTTATCTGAACAGTCCAGTTGATTTAATCCTATGAAAGTCCAAATAAAGTGCACCAACCCAGCACAGGTATTCTGCTGCAGCACTGTCCACAGGCCCATCTCAGCACCTTCAGGGTCAGCTGAAAGATCCCTGCCTCCTCCGGAATCATCCACAAACCCTCCATGACCGACAGGCTTCAGCTGATGTTTTGCTGTCCTTGGGCATCTGCTCTGCACAGGCTGGGCCAAGGGCAGCAGGATTCCCAACAGGATGTGCTCTCCTCCTGTTTGTTTCTGGGGAGTGGTTTATTGACACTGCAGAGAGCACCTGCCGTGACCTGGAGAGCGAGCACAGAGATTGCTCTTCATCTCTCCTCTGATGTGACAGTCTCAGTTTTGTTTGCTTTCTGAGTCCAGACCACAAGATCCTTATCCGTAACAGAAGTGGGGCTAATCTGGCCGTCTCAGACACTGCCCTTATACAGGGAGACATAAAACATTTTGTCCACAGACTTGATGTTGCTTTTTTTGTAATAAGACACTCCTCATTAACCTTTCTTACAGACAGGGAAACTGAGGCACAGAGTGCTGACAGATGGGTGTACCTTGAGCACTCAGTGAGGCTTAAGGTGCCAGAAGGCTGTCATGACACAAAGGCACAGCTCTCCTCTCTGCTTTCCCCTGGTTTAGGGCTGTAGGAATTTGCAGCTGGTCCAAAAGCAACCAAAGACGTCCATGTATCAGCCAGCAAGATCCTGTGGAGCGGAGCTGAGCTCACTTCCCTCCTGCTCCTCACTGCCTTCCGGGGCCATGGTGCTGAGGTCTGAGCAGCCTGAGCTGAAGGATTTATTAATACCAGGTAGAAAATCGGTATCGGAGCTGGGAACAATGGTCTCGGCACCTCCTAAGACCTTTGGCCTGGGTCATATTAGGTTGTCAGTCAGGCAAAGTCTCCATCCATTTGCAAGCACCTCTGACCTCCGTTCTCGCTTGTGAGCATCTCTCCCTTCCTTCCTTGACCGTGAGCAGCTCTGACCTCCATCCTTGTCTATGTTGCCCAGGTTTTAACCCAAAATGGGACGAAGAGTTTACATTCGATATAGAGATCCCTGCACTTGCCCTGGTCCGGTTTGTGGTGGAAGACTTTGACATGTCAACCAAGAATGACTTCATCGGGCAGTACACCCTTCCCTTCACTAGCCTGAAGCAAGGTAAGGCCCTGCTCCCTGTTCATCACAACCCCTGAGCCCTTGGGGGGACTCCAGTGTCCTAGATGAGTTGGTCCAGATCCATCACACCTCGAGTCAGAACAGGTCCTCTCTCTAGGGTAGGAGCAAAGTGATAAATGGTTTATTGGGCAGCTGTTAACACTGTCTCTGGGGAAGGGATCCCCTTGTCACCAGTGGCCTTGGGCACAATGTCACCAATGCTCAAAGCCATGCCTCTCAGACCTACCTGTTCTCTGGGGTACTGGGAGCGAAACGCTCTGAGGCAAGGAGATATTTTTGCAGGGTCTTGGCAAATGCTAGCGAATACTTTTCCAGCTGGACTAAAAGCCACTTTCCATCTGTGTCTCTGCTTCCAGGGTACCGCCACATCCATCTTCTAACCAAGAATGGAGACCCGTACTCCTCCTCCACCCTCTTTGTGTACATCAATATCCAGGACTGTGATTAGCAGCCCAGCTCTTTCAGGGCACAGTGAACTTGGTTACAGACCTAGAAGGAATTCAGCATGTGAAGTTTGCCAGTGTCAGGGTCCTGTCAAATCCCCAGTGCCTTCTCTGGAGCAGCACACGGTGTTCCAGAGGACCCCGATGTGAAATAGCCATCGACCCTCTCCCTTCTGCATGCTGGAGACATCCTAATGCTGCTGTTGAGATTAACCCTTTTGTACCAGTTTGACCAATCCAGCTGTGGTTTTAGTTCACTTTATTTAGTGTGATTTTTTAATTTTGCTTTTAGTGAGAGGATAGGGACTCCTTTTTAGCAAAGTACAGCTCTTGGGTTGGGTTTGGTCAGACATCTGGACAAAACACCCAACATCTGCGCAAGAAAAGAATCCACCCCACCACTGAAATCAGTGGCCAGATGCCAGGTGACTTTTTGTAACTTCAGATGTCAGCCATCTTTCACTGTATGAAGTCTTAAATTGGGGACACAATTCTCCTCTTTTCTGTAGCAGATTAAAAAAGAAAGCTGCACTACAAAGGCCCATGTTATATAACCCAACTTTCCTTTTGTATTATAATAAAAAATACATGAACACTTCTCCGCCTGTGTGCCTGGCTCTCAGCCAGGTTGCTTTGCGTTCAAAG
Organism: Falco naumanni; assembly: GCF_017639655.2. Classification (NCBI taxonomy): domain Eukaryota; kingdom Metazoa; phylum Chordata; class Aves; order Falconiformes; family Falconidae; genus Falco; species Falco naumanni. Next base: position 57,555,686 of record NC_054057.1, read on the forward strand.
CCTGGCTCTCGTCCTGTGGAAGGAGAAAGAAGCTGCCGAACGGCAAATTTCCCTCTAACCCAAAGCGAAACCCACTCAACGGGACCTCAGAGAATGCCTTTTGCCAGTGACAGTGGAAATACGCTCAGCTGACAGTGGGACTTATTTTTAATGCAGTAGAACTTTCTTTTTTTTTTTGGTGTTTTTGTAGAAAAAACGTCATTTTTTAACACAGAGGAAGTGGCAGTAGGAACTGTTGTAAATGTTAGCCTGGTCCCAGCTGCGCTGTCGAGGTAACCTAGCACAAGCAGGCAGGAGTGTTCAGCAACACAGTATTTATGGCAACAAGTGATTTTTCTTCATGTACAACTAAAGAGTTAAGGGAATATTGTTGAAATAAAATAATATATATTTTGAAGTGCCAACTATATTACTAACAATATGTTAGACTATTAAAGGTAAAAAAAAATCTGGAGACGTCCAATTACTTGTCGCTATTTGCCTTTCTTACTTGAACGCAACAAAGATGAAGTTGGAGACAGACCTGCTTAATTTCTTAAGGCTGTCAGTCTTTCTGGGGTTTTTCATGCCTGATGGTGGGGAGGATGAGCTGTTACCAAAGAGGCCAATGCCCCTTTAAACATATTCCAGTCAACTCACTCCCCCACCTATTTTTGAGTCCAAAATAGCCTGGATTTAGTGAGCCTTGGGGCCACTGCAAAACTGGGTGTCATTTAGTCCTACCTGGAGTTTGTTGTGCTGCAGTAAGCGTTGCTGGGCACATTGATTTTTCCTCTTCACTACAATATTGTGTGATGTTATAAGCTGTTACCAGATTAAATGTGAATTATATCCACAACTCCAAGGCTCATATTGAATTAACAACCAGCGGTTGAAAGAGTTCAAGAGTGGCAGTGGCCACCGAGGTGGAACAGGGTGTCCTGCAGTGACATGGGCTGGCTCTCAGCTCACCTCTGGGATGGGGTGTGTTGTACCAGGAGATGTATTTGAAGGTGAAGGCCGGGGCATCCTTGACTCCAACTCAGAGACAGCCTACGTTCGGTCCCTGCTCCCTGGATGCTCTGAGCATTTTGTTTTAAGGAGACATGGGGTAAAAAGCATGAACAAAGGATACCCAGGTCTGCCCTGTACCATGGAGGGAGCTTGCACCGTGCGGCCTGAGAGTGGACATGATCAGGGGATTCTTGCCCCCTCGTGTTGGTACCAGCTCTTGTGTGAGTCAGATCAGCCCCCTGAGTTGGCTGAGAAAAATTATTTGCATTTTTGGTGTTGCAGGATTGGATTTTGGTTGAATTATCGAGCTAAACCAGCCCTTACCTGCCTGCGGTGGCCAGTACTGAAGGAGTAGGGGACAGGGAATGGGGAGAGATGTGAGGGCAGGACCACACTATCCAGGGCCAGGGTGTGCTTAGATGGACTGCATAGAGAGGCCAGGGTTTCCTCTGCCTCTTGTGCACTTACAGGTAGGCAAGATCAGTGGGAAGAGAGAACATCCCTCATCAGGTGGGCACAGTTGGGGGAAAACTACTGGAGCCAGGTGGGAAAGTAGCTGAGGTGGAGATGGGATGATCCAGAGCAGGATGGACAATGCTGCAAGGTTCACAGAGAAAGGGACACAGTCCATGCCGTTGTCAAGGGACCTCATCATCGGATTAGGATGCGCAGGAGCCCCACTCCAGGGAAGAGCTCTGGTGAGGGGAGCAGCAGAAGTGGGACATGGCCCACCAGATACCACAGCGTGAAAGGGATGATGTGTGTGAGAATCTTTTCTTTAGAAATCAGAGGCAGAGAGTATGAACAGTTCTGCCCATGAGGAGAGAAGAGCAGCAGCCGTTTCCAAGAGGCCCAGATATCCAAAGGATCTATTATCTGTAAAATGCCATGCTGGTTCCAAGTCCTGGCAGGAGCACTCGTGTGTGGCTGAGCATCACGGCAACAGGAATTAAAGCAATTTGTAGCAAACCAGCCTAATCTCCCTAATCCGACTATATTTTCACTGGTCTCCATTTGATCACGTGGTGCTCGCTGGGCCCGCAGCCAGGGCTGGTAGGTGGCATTCCTGCCTTTTATTGAGGTGCACAAGCAATTCCTTAATTTTGGAGCTGGCAGGAGCATGCTGCAGCAGGGCAATGCAAATACTGCTGCTTCCAGCAGTGGCAATAGAGGCTGAAACAGGGATAATGTGCCCTGATTGTATTCAGCGTGAACACAACAGGAGCAATCACGTGGGTAATTCAGCTGATTTGTGCCTTTGCTTGACTCTTACCTTATTCTGCACGGGGAGGTTGCAGTGGGCTTTGGGCTGGACCCTCAAGCAGAAATGGGATTGCAGTGGTGGCAGAAGCACGGAGGTAACGATGGCATTGTGGTTTATTTGAAGCAACTACTAATTCTAAAACGCAAAGATCTGTCCAGAAGACCCCGTCACCTGGAGGCGTCTGCCTCCAGCCCGTCTAGATGGTGACACTTCACCTCTACTGCATGGTCCTGGGTGTTGAGTGAAAGCCCTTAGCTCCTCAACCAAGGAAGCTGCATCTCTTCAGCTCCAAGCCCACATCCCTGCAGCAGTGGTGGGCAGCCAGGCCAACTGCTGCACAGCCAAGTAGTCTTGTTCATGGGCAACGGAGGGCTTCAGGAGCAGGGTGTGTAAGTATGGGGAGAGAAATGGTTCTGGCTATGTTGTGTTTGGGAACAGAAGGGGCCCCATCTCCTCTGTTTGTTCTTTTCTTTTAAAAAGAAATCCCCCGTTCCATTAAAGACCAGGTGTTTGAAGGACTGGTGGCCCTGCAGAGCTTTGATCTACTGCCATCCTACCCCACACGTTGATCAAGGACACTTACAGTGCTGATGCTGGCTGTTTATTTGAAATCACTGATCAGGTGGGAAATGGAGTAAAGCTGCAAAACCACATCTTCTTAAACTTATGTGATTCTGCCTTTAGTTTACAGTTGTACCCCTTAAACACTGATTGCTCACATTTCCCCCTGCCCTCCCTCCCCAGTCAGACTGAGCTCACACTGTGGAATGAGCGCTCTCAGCCCCACGGACATCACAGGGATGGAGCCCTGGTAAAACCTTCATTTGGGACACCCTCTGCCTCAGGTCATACCCAAATCTCTCCTGGCTTCCCCAACCCTCTGGTCTGTGGGCAGGTGGACTCTTACATTCACCTGGTCATGCTCAGGGAAGCCAGGTGAGATTAGAGATGCTGTCTGAATAATAAAAATGTAGTCTTCTCTGGCAGTCAAAATCAACAGCTGTGTCTAGCCCTCAGGCTCATCATTCCCTTGAAACAGATCAGCTAATAAATATATTCTTAAGTATTTTTTTTTCTAGGCCAGGTTCTCATTTGTTTTACCTGCACTGGGCTATGCATGTGCTACAACTGATTCTTGCGGTTCTTTGGCGAGTAGTTTTTCCACAAGGTGAGAAGTGGCAGAACTGCCTGATGTCACTCCATGTGCATTCCCATCACACATCTGGCTACTCCATCACCTTTTCCTGACCTCAAGGCTCCCCCTCTGTCCTCTCCCTACCCAGAATTTACATAGCAGTTGCAAGTAGCCCTTGTCTTACCCAATTTTAGACTTCTACAAATGAAGAAAGATCACGACCTTGTGCACGTGGCAATTTGCAAAAGGGAGAGGAAAGAAGAGGCTACAATGCAGTTGTGTGACACGTGCATGTCTTCATGGCTATCAGCAATAAAGTGGCAAAAAGAGGCAAAAACATCCTGCAAAATCATTCCTGCAAAAGGTTTTGCCTCCTTAGGTTCAGGGTTTGCAGGGAGAAAGGAGCCATCCCCTGAGCAGTGGCTGCTGGAATAACTGCGTCGGATCTGGGCCTGGCTGAGATGTCGGAGTGGGTTCATTGAGCAAGTGTCTGTACTTCTTCCCTGAAGCTCCTAGGAGAGCGAGGGTTGGTCCCAGAGTCCTGATGGCCCCTGCGGTCTCAGAAGAGTCCATACTGCTTCTTCTCATTCTGCTGCTTCCATTTGGGCATCTGGTAGAACTCATCCTTGGTCTTCCCAAAGATATCATGGAAATCAGCATCAGAGAGGTAGTACTGCAGCGGGAGAGAGCAAGGAGGGGTCAGCTTTGGCTTTTACAGAGGCTGGGACACCTCCGTCAGCTGCATCCCTTCCTCACTGTGCCAGTGCTGAGCCCTGACTTCAGGCCAGCAGCTCCTGTCCTGTCCTCCTGTCCAGCTGCCTGTCCTCATGGGGGGATATCCCAGCAACTACTCCGCATCCCACTTCCCAAAGCACCAGGGGAATAAAAGCCCACCAGCCCAAAGCAATGCTAGGTTTGATGGGTTAGCACACTCTGGCTGGAATTCGGTCCCTGCTAAACATACTGAGGCCAGGATGAATCATGGTGCATCGGTGAAGCTTTGAGTGGTTTCTTGGGTAGTGATTCACTGTGAAAGCATCTTCCCCTCGCTCAGTTACACCCCCAGCCCCCCAAAATATTCCACTGGAAACGTTCACTCCTATTCCTGGAAAGAAAGAAAGTTCTGTAGATAGCGGGCTCGTCAGTGATACTGAGAAAGACCCTGTGGGAGATGGAGGTTGAGTTTTCGCCATCGTTTTGGGTAGAAGAAAGCTCTTCTGCACAGCCCAGCTGAAGTACAGCCATCAGCACGTGGGCATCGCCATGGGGCAGGGCTGCTGGCGCAGCTGTGGATGAGCTTCCCTGGCTGCACGTATCAGCCTTTGCCAGGAGAGCTCTTGGGGCAGGACACTGCTCAAATGTGGGTTGTAGAGAGTAGAGGAACTCAGCCCCTCTGTCCCTCCCATCGGCTTGCTTGGGCTCAGTTACAGGTGTTGCCAGAATCCTTGGGCTGATCAGAATATGAGATGTGGCATTCCTCCCTGCCCCTGGATGGGATCTGCTGAAATGCAAGCTTTCTGACCCCCCCCCCACCCCCCCCCACCCGCACCAAACTTCATTCTCAGCTGTGCCACCTTGTGTCGCAGGGGAACGGTGCTTTTGATTCTCTGTCCCTCCAAGGAGGGACGTTGGGTGGCAGGATAAAACAACTCTACGAGAATAATTTTTTTTTTTAAATGACTATTTAAAATTCATTTTTCTGCCATAAAAAAGTAGAAATATTTCAACTAGGGTAAAACTACCACAATTTCCTCTCATGTGAAGCTCCTGCTTTTTGATGAGACCTACGTGTCCAGCTGTATCTCCCTGAGCCTGAAGCAGGACTTAATAAAGTACTAGTGCACTTAGGCAATGACTATGTTCCAGGTTAAGCTACAAAGGCATCAAACCAGCAATGCTGTCACCTCTTTTTTAGTGGGATCCACGCCTTCTGGAAGTTCATCCACTGTCTTGTTCATCAGCACCTCTCGGGAGTAAATTCCTTCACCGTTGGGCACCAGGGAAGGGCTGCTGTTGCTGTTGTAGTTGCTGCTGTTGCTGTAGCTGTTGCTTTCGCTGTGGTTGTAGTGTGATTTATAATCTGGGGAAGCACTTGCTGTACTTGAACCAGCCGAGCTGGTCATGCTGAGGGTCCTCTGGTTCAGGCTGATGTTGTTAAGGTCCTGTCAAATGGAGGAAAACATGTCAAGACAAGAAGCTCTGGCAGAGCAAGTTGGGGGTTATCCCACAATCTTTCTCTCTGCTGGGGCCCCTGTTTCTGGCTGTTTCTAGCACAGACCATCTGTTGGTCTGTTGGTCCAAAGATGCAAGGAGAAATTCTGAGCTAAACCACCAGTCCCACACCTCCATCAGTGCTGCATCTTGGTGTTAGGACTGCTAAAAGCACAGCGCTGATGAGAGCCCTTAGAAATAACTGAAAATACTTACAGTCGTCTCATTCTTCTCAAGATAACAGCAGGGGAAGGTACATGTGGGAGGACAGAAGGTGAGATTAGATATCTACCATGTCTAAAACTTCTGTGTTACCTGCATACCCCTCCCTGATATGCCATTTCTCCTTGCTCAAAGCCCCTGACACTTCCTTCCAGCCTTCCTCCTGCCCCTGGCCAGGGCAGAACCGATCCCATGTGACCGTTACCTTTGGGTCTGTTGGGACCTTGTTTTCCCTGTGGTTTGTAGGATCCCTCACTGGGCTGTGCCCTTCTTGGCCAGGAGCCCCTTGTCCGGCGTCTCTAGAGCCCCACCACTGCGCAGTGCTCACACAACGCTGAGCACACAAAGCTGTGCACGCTTTGGTTTGCGTGTGTAGTTTGGGAAGCAGCTGGCCGACCTGCTCACAGATGCCTCTGCACAAGGCTGGAAAAGGCCCAGGAGATCTGGGTGCATTTAGGGGTTATTAATCCCGTCTCCCTCCGCTTTGCACAGAGGAGCGCAGCAGCCTGACCCTGACAGCCTGAGGTCCCCTTGCCACGCCCTCTCCTTCGTGCAAACTGGTGGGGGGGATGCAGGGGAGTTGAAACTCGGGGTTTTCCCACCTGTATGGTCGAGGAGCAACTCACCACTTTGATCTCGGATATAGCTGACACATCTCCTAAGCTGTTCTTCATCTCCTCATAGGACTTGCCATCCTAAAGGTAAAGAGAGTTGTAAGAAGCATGGGCTGCCTTTAATTAGCACATGCTCTTGTTCTTTAATGAGATCAGGAGATCTTATGATTTTTAAAGCCCAGTGGTGCCCATTGAGGTGGCAGTTGGTGCCTCCTGCAAATGCCAGCTCCTGGAATCAGGAGACTGTGCCAGAATCTGAGCTTTCACTAGAAAACAAAGAAACAAATGGACTTTCGCCAGTCTGTGAAAATAGGAAGTTTAAAGACTTCAGAGAGCAGAAGGCAAATGAACAGAAATCTTATTTACTGCTGGATTTAAATCTTTTACATTTGAAGTAAATCTTGCAATGCATGAAAATGTTAGGATAAAATAATATTCCTTTTTCTCCCTTCCCTGACTCATTTAGCTAAAGCAACAGATTTTTCATAGCCTCAGTCCCTGACTTCTTGTAATTTGGTGCCATGCATTACCAGCTACCTCTTCTTTCCTGAAAATAGGAATATGCTAGATACATTGGCAAAGCTCACGACTGTGTTTTCCTAAGCAGCCAGGAGATGTCAGTTCTTAGCAGAATCATCCAACAAAGTTCCCCAACAAGAACAAACAACATAAACACATGGACTGCAGAGCAAACAGATTTAGACCCAAAACTGAGCAATGAACACACACACCAGATGTTTCTGGGATGTCAACAATTTGGATTGCTTCTCTGCAGTTGCTGAAGCTGCCTACGGGGGATATTTTTAGAGGCACATATTTTATGAGCTGTATCCTTGTTTTTCAGCAGTTCCTCAGAAAAAAAATATCAGGTTTTGACCTTTGTTCTAAGCATCAACATTGTTTTAAGGGTCATTGCTCTGGGAGTTGCTGTCTTATCTGTCCAAAGCCTGCTGTCAAGACAGGCTCTGTACCACCACACCAGCTGTAAAGAAAGACGATGCAAACCCAGTGACAGGAAATAAAATACTCTGTATGAATTTTCCTGCAGTGTGAAGTCCCCTGGAGACCTTCACGCTATTGTCCCAGCTGTCCCACCCGCAGGCTTCAGCGTGGGACTTCACTTACAGCCCTTTGGGCAACTAGAAGATGGGATGGCTTGTGAACTGGATGAACACCAACGTTCACAGAAAAAAACAGCCCAGGAGAGAGAAGGGACAATCAGTGGCAGCCCACTGGGGAAGGCTCCGGGAATACACCACCTGGGAGCTGAGCTTTTCACAACTGCCCATCATCTTCTGTGTTTTTTCTGTGGTGGTGGGTTGTGGGTTTTCTGTTTGTTTTTTTTTTCCTCCTCTTAAGCCGTGCGCACCAGTGCCATCGGGTGGCACGAATATAGGTGCACAGCCTGGCAGCATTGCTTCCACCTCCCTGTTCACTATAAACTGATGCTCTGGCTCTCCTAACCACCAAAGCCCCTCCAGGATTGTTCTTTATTCCAAATATACCCTGTGGTGCAGCACAGAGTCCCCAGGGTGGCTGTAGCAGCTGGTGCATGGTCTGCATGGAGCTCCTGACAGCGCACGGTGGGGCCTCGTGCAACACAAGCAAATCTCAGCTCCGCATTATACTCCTGAAATGATTTGAAGCCTGTGTGTTTGAGAGAGGAGAGAGAAAAGACTTTCTTCTTTTCCAGGCATCTCCTGGGGCGGGTCTCCATTTCTAGATAGCAAAGAGCTGGTATTTGTAAATCAGCTTTTGAAAAGGAGGCTTGTATATTGTAGGGACCTTGCTCGGGAGCTCCTGGGCTTGGATGGGCAGATACAAACCTGGACACAATACCTGTCTGCTCGTATCTTTCATTTCATCAAAGATTGCCCTTCAAACTGCATCATATTTTTTTATCTGTGGCTGCATTTTGAAAAATAAATATTTTTTTTCGTTTTTCTTTATGATGTGGGGTGCTTCTGTTTTCACTCTGAACTTGATTTTACTACTAGCAGCCCCAATGCATTTTTGGCTGAAATCACAAACCTGATTTGGAACCTGATCTTTTCTTAAAATAAAAATCTGAATACTGTGAATTCAAGTATGTTTACATGTATTTACAAAAGCCTCATTTTCACTAAACAGGTACTTCTTGCTGGTGAAGGTGTTAGAAGCTGCTCAGGTAGCACCAGGAAACCATGAAGCTCAGGACCATCACAGTGAGATTTCGTTCCATGCACCATAGAGGATGTGTTCGCCAACGATAACACCCTTTAAGCACTGCTGAGCACGTGTGCATGTCTCAGGGCTTTTCCAGTAACTTACGCTCCATTTGTAGGGGTCCCAAGCGTTGAACCATCCTGTGAAGTTGAGGGGTTCATAGCCCTGTTTCACCAGAATTATTGGAGTTGCCAAGTCTCTCCCTGCTGGATGGGTCTTGAGATACTCCTTGGCTGAGGCAATTGCCTCATTCCTCTCATATGTGTTGGAGGTTTTGCCAATCCAAAGGAAAATCTGCAAGGACAGAAGGTATTGAAGATCAGTGAGGAGTTCGGACCTGTGCAGAGGTGGCTGTTTGTCTCTGCCAGCTGGAGCAGAGAGAAGTGTTTCCCACTTGAAATGGTGTTTCCCAATGGTCCCCTGGGATTTTGATCCCAGATTTAATCCCAGCCAAGAAAGATTTTACTTCTGAGACAGGCATAAAGCATAAATAACTCGGGAAACAGCTGTTGTACATTTCAAGGTAGCTAAACCCAGTCTTTGCATGGGCCAAAACTCCAACTAAGAAAATGAACCACATGGAGACAGTTTCCGATAGTCTAAAGCAAGTCACCACCGGTGCTGGGAAAGGAGGGGGAGAGTTCCTGTGTGCCACCCTGTTGTATGAGCCAGCAAAGACTGGAGCAGGTCCAGTTCTTCTGCCCTTGGAGCAAGGCATGGACCAGGTGCATCCATTTCCTCCATCCCAAAACAGGGATAGCAACACTACCTCACCCATGTGTTCTGCACCTGGGTGAGAAGGACTGGGCACACTCCCGCTTGTCTGACCAAGCGTCGTGGAGGGTTTGGAGATGGGGCAGAAGGTATATTGCTCTTGGTTTCACATTCAAGAAGGGATTCAAACCAATTAAACCATAAAGTGCTGGAAAATATGTTTGGGGAGAAGGGAAGGGGGAGTCTGTGCTGACCTCTTCCCATGTGTCTAGCAGCATGACGTCATCTTCATCCAAGTCTTCCTGGCAGAAACCCACCACCTCTGTCATGATGAACCGACCCGTCTGGTTGGAGCACTCAAAGAGGCGAGGTTGGTAGTGTGTGGTCTGCTCTTGAAACCTTCCTCATGCATGGCAGGGAAAGAAAAAGCACAAGAGATGGAAACCTTTCCCTTGTGGTTACTGCAGGGCCCTGCCGCTACTTGTCATGACCTTGATGGAAGAGGTGGGAACATGGCAACACTCATCTGAGGGCCTGAAGGTCAGCAATGTCAGGTTCTGGGATTCTCAGACCATTTTAATAGTTTTTAAAGATATCTCCTTCTCCATCCAAAGAAGGCAAAAGCAGACCCCTTCTCTCATTGTGGAGGTGAGCTTGGTGTCAGGTGAAAGCCACATCAGATCACCTGGTTGCAAAGAAACCCATCAACCTGCCCAGAGGGTTGGAGAAATCCAGATTGTTCACAAGCAAATTTAGTTTCATGAACCTTCTGGGGCTGCCCATAAAGCTAATAAAGGCTGGAAATGGAGCATGTGGTTCATGTGGCCCTTATGACAAGGTATGGGATGGATTTACTGCCGGGAAAGGAGGATGTAGCACACCCTTGACTGCAGGGTTTGACTCTGCAGCTCCTATTTCACAGAAGGCCTGACCCAAAAACTAGGAAAGAGGCATCTCACTGTGGGTTCTGACCAAGCTTTTGGGGATATTGTGACCTCATGCTCCCTTTAGCAAGGACACGGTATCAAAGTGCTTACTCCCTGCAAAGTCTTGATCTCTTGCTTAAAGTTGCCTGGCCAAGCCCAGAGGAACAGGCAGGTCACTATTACCTCTTTTCACTGGCGTAAGGTGCTTTGCCTCCCAAGGCTTCCCAGAACTCGGCTGGCTCTTGTCCTTCCAAAATGGTGTGCTTGTCCCGTTTGGAAACGATGTCAGCTACCATTTTTGCCATCTCCCTCTCATCTCCGCTGCATCCCTGTGTTCAGGACATAAGATTGAGGTGGAGTTAGGGACAGACTGGCAAAACTTATCTGTGGGTAAAAGCTGGCTTGGTCCTACCCTCTGGAGAATTTCAGAACTGCTTGAATGCTTTTGAGGGTCTCATCTGAGCTGGTCACTCAGAATCCATTTCTAGTCCTTGAGGGGACATTCGGTGCAGCCAATGGCATCTAGAGTAAAACTCAGATAATCATAGAATGGTTTGGGTTGGAAGGGACCTTTAAAGAACATTTAGTTCCAACTCCCCTGCCATGGTCAGGGACATCTTTCGCCAGACCAGGTTGCTCAAAGCCCATCCAGCCTGGCCATGAACACTTGAAACGATGGTGCATCTGCAACTTCTCTTTGTGCTTTGGTTTCATCAACCATCTCATCCTGAAACATAGGACTGAAGCAGGACAAATTAATACGCTAAAATCCTGGCTATTTTCTTACAGCTAGAGAACCTGGGGTGCTTTATTCAGCTGAAAGCTGTGTGAACATCTAAAATGATGTGAGATGAACCCCAAGATGGATTACTTGTGTAGACAGAGGGCTGCCTTACTGCTGATCCTCCATGGACAGAGCCTTCTCCTGGGTGTACCTTTCTCCACTGACATTAACAGGCTATGTACCCAAGGAGGTACATCCACAGCTCCGTGGAGGTGGAGACTCAAGCCCCACATCAGCAACTTTGGCTCCCTTTGGCTTCCTCCCCTGGACTCACTGCATCCTCACCTTCCCGCACCACAGGTAGCAGACTTGGCTGGTCGTCAGCAGAAAGACGTCATTGGAGTTAAGCGAGGAGGCCCGGGCTGGCACCTCTGTGGCTTTTGTGTTCATCTCATCTGTGCCCCTCACTTGGAAGAGGCGGATTGCTGGCTCGGGCATGCTTTTCTGAGCCCGGCTCGTGCCGCCCTGCAAGGAAACAGAGGGAAGGATGTTATCGGGAGGGGAGGAGGACATGCAAATCCAGGGCACAACTGATTTGAGGAAGAAGGCTTTGGGGCTCACAGCCTTCCATGCTGCTGCAACGACGGACCATGGTCTTGTGCAGAGCAGGTGAGGAAATCCAAATAACTTCTGATTCCAGGTGAGAATAAAACCCACATGGCATAACTTCCACATTTCTCCCTGATTACTCTGACTCTTGACCAGCTTCCATCAAGATGCTCAAGTTCAATGTGGGTAGATCTTAGTGACTGCAAGGCATTTGCCCTGTAAATTGGGCAAGGCAGCTGGACTCTGATTTCCAGCTGTGCTGGGGTTAGCTGAACATCTGCCATGGAATCCTGTTTGGTGGAACCAACACTGAGATCTGGGGGCAATCCCCCTCTTCTCCAGCCATTTACAATGTCTCCACCACAGATGTCGGCAGCCAAAGCAGCAGGTGAAGTGGGTTAGTAGTTAATGTGATGTAATTTAGGCAGGGACAGTTCAAATAATGTAACTGTAGGATATTTTGGAGGACCCTCTCTGGATAGTGATATCTAATTCACAGGATGATTGTCTTATTGCAACTGCAAAGTATTTGGAGATGGAGTTGGAAAAAACATCACACATTAATGCTGGAGCTTGGGGATGGACAGCTGAGTCTGGGTCAGTCCAGCACTGTTTTTACACACACAGTATTCAGACTACTTGGGAGAAGTAGCAGAAATGTTCCACCTCTCCCATCTGCCAGCCCATGAAGACCTGGCAGGCTCCTTTCCCGAGTATCAGCCTGTTTTTCTGGACTATTTCCAGTGCAACTGCCGAGTCACCGTAGGTGCTTGCACCTTCCATTGCCCAGGCGCACAAAGCCACCTTACCTCGTAAATGATCAGCTTGCCCTTGAAGATGGCCAGGAAGTGGGTGGGCTCCTTGCCCATGGTCACGCGCACCTGCACCGCCTCGTCCCCGTACTTCTTGTCCAGCTCGATGGCATTGAGGGCACAGGCGGTGATTTCATCCACAGAGGCATGGCGACCCTGGAGGGAGAGGGAGATGCCACGTGCAGTGTGGCGAGATGAAGGGTATGAAGCTCTGCACAACATCTTGCCAACCCCAGGCCCTGCATATGATATCATGAGACCAAAGTTAAAACTTCCAGATGTTTGAATTTCACTTGCATTCTGTTTTTGGAGACTTTAGCATCCCATTTTTCAAAGCTTCTCTCTGCATTCCAGGGAGGAAAATACACTTTAATTCATATACCCACATGACTCCAGGAGCTGAGGCTTTAAGGGACAATCTGAAAGACTGCAAAGTTTGACCTCAGCACTGTAAGACCCCATAATCACTCTTTCTGTCTGATGCCAGCTTGGGCTCAGTGTCCACGCTGCCTACAAAGCACAGCTTGGGATATTTGCAATGGACAGCTGCTGAGCGAAGGGTGGATGAGTTCTTCTGGATGCTTGGGTTGGGATTCCTGTGTGCAATTGCTTCTGTTAATTTTAGGCTTCCAGCAGACACAGCTCAGTCCCTTCTGCTTCGGTTTGACCTACCTGCCACATGTAGAGGACATAGTGGGGCCTGCCTGATCTCTGGTAGGTGTACAGGACCAGGTAGCAATCACCCCCGTAGAACTGCCCGTATGTCTTGGGATTCACCGGCTGCATTTGCAAGTCCTCAATCCTCCACACCTAGTGAAAGAAACATTTTGGTGAGCAGCAGCAGAGTCAACGTGAAGACAGAGCACAGCCCCTTTGCTAGTAGGCCACTGAAGTTTGGGTCTTCAGGTGAAAAGACAACACTTCCTCTCTCTCCTGGATGTCACCTATGTTCCCCTGGCTTGATTAAGTGCTTGCTGGCCAAGTTGGGCCTCTCCAGTGACTGTAGCCATACATGTGCCGTTAATGGACTTTCAGCAGCCAGTGGCCCTCAAGGAGGAGCAGCCTCCAGGTCCCTCTCATCCCCACAGACCATCTCTCAACCAGCTCCATCTTCCATGGGAGGCCACAAGAATCGGAGAGGGGCCTCTGCTCTGCACAAGTTTGGTTGGTGTGGACCTAACTGGGAGATAGCATGAGAAGGAGATTGACTGTATTGGTTTCATAACCCAAGCACATGGCAGGAGAGGAGTCATCTTGGTGACTGCTTTGCTCCAGTGGTCATGGGATGGAGGAGAAATGCCCCTGAGCTGCTGTAACTGCTGCATTAGAGTCTGCAAGCACTTTGCTCTGGCCACAGCCATGCTTGCCTTGGGGAGGGTAGCTGGGCACACCTTCCCAGCTCCGTACAGCTGCTGTGTGTGAAAAGGCAGAGATGCTTGGAAACACACCGATTATTGCATCCTCTGTCAGTAAAAGGACCTCTCTTACCTCTATCTCCCCAGAGGCATCATCTACCATTCTCTGCTCAGCAGCCAACTCTGGTCTGGCGTGGAGTTGCGTGGTGTCAAACTTCACCTGCTCCACCTTGGCTGCATGCACCAGCAAAATAAAAACAAGAACCCAGTGAATGTACAATAAAACACAAACCCTCTGCATCACCCTCATGCACGCAATCGTTACACATGCGAGAAAAACCTGGTCCATGGTTCCAAGAAGCCAGCAAGCCAATGCTGAATTTGGAATATGCAAGAGCTCACGCATTCCCATGTTGGTCTGTTACAGGCTGGCAACTGGCCATATAGTGTGTTCCAGTGATGATTGGCTTGTAAAAATATTACTTGTCTCCTGACTGAAAAATCGTAATTGTTTTCAAAATCTATACATATGTCCCTCCTTTTAAAAAGTTGCTTTCAGAAATAAAATGGCTATATTTCTCCAGCTCATGATAAAGAAACAGTATTTATGGGCAGCAACAAGAGAGACAGAGGAAAAAATTAAAAGAGAACTTGCAAGGGAAGGAGATTTGCAGCTCTCGTACTGTTACTGATGGACACATTCGGCATCTCTGTCACCATCCCATCATTCACCAACAGGTTCTCTCTTTGATATTGTTTACTCTTTGGGGTTAATGCATTGTCATATTCATTTCAGCAGCGTGATAAATTGAGGCACCGTTTACACCTGGTGCAAATACGGAACAATTCTATTGATGTCAGGAAAGTGTTGGGTGGGTGCCAGTGTAAATGAAAGCAGAATATTGTTCAGCACTTCCTTATCAGGTTCAGCATTAGCGCTTTATAAAGAAAATAAGGAAGTTCTGCAAAGGTGAAACTTTGCAGAAGTTTTTCAGACAAGAGTGATCTTCTGCCAACATTTACATTTGGAATAAGTGGCAGTTTGGTTCATATAAGAAGCCTCAGCACTTCTGAACTTTGTTCAGTTCCTGAATCCTTTGCATCTAGTGAAGAAGTGGAAAATACAAGGCATGAGAAGCATGTGCACTGGATTTTCAAGACACTAAAGGCAGGAGACAGTTAATGTGAAGGATTCAGCTGTTGCTTAGCACAGGTAGGAAAGCCCAATCCAGGACAAACAAGCTCACCAATTTTGCCAGTAGTGTAGACTTTGCCAAGTCCTTGTGCTTCGTCCTTTTCTGTCCACCTCTGGAAGAGCTGTTTAAACATGGCTGACTCTGCTCCATCATTGATCACTTCAATATTGGTGGATGAAGGATAGCCTTTGGCTTGCATAAAACCCTAGTGGGGTTGGAAAAGCGTGTTAGTGGAGACACACTGGGCTTTTTACAGACATGAGAAGAGGGATGTGGACCTGAATCAGCCCAAAGAGTGAACATCCCCCACTGAACACAGTGGCATGACCAAGAGCAGGATTCACCCCAAGACTTGCATTCAGACTTACAAATGGAGGTGTCTGCAAGCTCTCACTGCAGCATCCATTATTTCTGCATTTAGGTGACTGACCCCTTTCCCTAGAGGCTGGTGACCTGGATCACATCCTAAACTTAATCTCTACCTGGCACTTTAGTCTTGAAAAAAATCTCACTCAATAGGTCTAATGAATAGCCTCCTCCTCTATCTCAGACAGCTCTGTAGATGGCTTCTAGTGATGGATCTAGAAGAGAGGAGGGAATAGCAATTGAGTGTGCCCATCACCCAAAAGCCTGGTTCAGTTCTTCATTTTTTTTCCAAATTGTTTGTCCCTCTCAAACAGGGAAGACTTTCCTCCCTGTAGCATGGTAGAGAGCATGCATGCCAAAGTAGTGATGGGATGGAGGCAGCCAAGTACTCCAGTGCATGATGTGTGTCCTGAAGGGGCTAAACTCTCACAAGTCTCTGGGTTTTTGTTCTGCAGCTCCCCCCCTCCGCCCCCCCCAAAGAAATTATTTCTTTGCAAGAGAGCTACTACTGAGTTTAAAGATTACTTCAACAGAGGTGCTTGATAAAATATGAAAGGGAAGAGAATTATCTGCATTGTGCCACAATGCCAAAGTCATTGTTCGGTTTTGGGAAATGCTCTTCTGTTTATCCCAGCGGGCTCCAGCATGATCTGGAGGTACAGTGCTGACAGCCCTGGTTTGGGGAAGGAGCCTGATTGTGGGCTTCTGAGCATTCATCTTCTGTTGTAAATACTGCAGCCACACATTACCCCCAGGGAAAAGCAGAGCAGATGGTCTTCCCATCCCTCCCACCTGCCACACTGAAAGAAAGAGATATCTTTTGTTCTACATGTGTAGCTCAGGGCCAGAATTTGCAGAGCTGATTGCCTACTAAAAAGCATCTGAGTTAAGCTTTTGAAAGGAGCATAGAGGACTGTAAGATAAGTTTTAAGGCAAAGATTTCTAAGTTTTTCTTCTCTGAGACAATAGATGTGATTGGTATTAAAGCTGGGTGTCTCCAGGTAAGACTTTATTGAAGGTGGGGCCAACGAAGTTCAGTATCTCCTGGTAAGATCTCATTGAAGATGAGGCTGTTTATGGTCTTCATGTAAGTGAATAGATGAATTAAAAGCTAAGTTCCTTTGTAGCCTTCACTTCAGCCTGCCAACTTAACTACCAAATACCTTATTTGCTAAGCCTCCCTTGAGGCTAATTTTTTGTGAAAGGAGGTGTTGAGCCAGAAAATAACTGCACGGCAGCTCATCTGGAGGAGCAGCATGTGTACCAGGGCACCATGCTGGTGTGCTCTACCTGAACATGAGCCCTGGTCTTGCCTCAGGTTGGCCAATCTGAATTAATAGCAGCTAATAACAGATCTCTTTCTACCCAGTCAGAGGAAGAGCCCCGTATCATCTTCAAATTCGCATGCAGAACCTGGGCCCCGACCCACTGATGGTGTGCAAAGACTTGTTGCCTGTGATGGACTTGCAGTTAAGGACTGTAGCACCTACATAAAAGGCCTGGCTTTTCCTGGGAGCCCAAATAATCAAGGTTCCCACTGACTTGCCTGAGATGTTACTCTGGGGAACACAAGAGATGCCTTTCAGGGTCCGAGCAGTGGCATTAAGAGATGCCATTCAGTGAGCGCACCATGGGCTTGGTGGCTGTCTTCCCTGTGATGCCTTCACTCTCCCCAGTGTCCCCAGTACTGGATCATGGATGTTAGGATATAAGAGCCCCTTTAATATATCTTTATGGACCTGTTGACCATGAATTTGTCTAATCCCACCTTGACTCTGCTGACACTCTCTGCCCCCACCATCTCTTGAATCAATGAATTCAGAAGTTCACCATTTACTGTGTAACAAAGTATTTTCTTTTGTACTTTCTTTAACAAATTTCTTCCTAGTTTTAGTGGCAAATCTTAGCTCTAGTGCAATTTGGTGACTGATAATTGTGTGTTTACATTATCATGCCTCCCTTAGATGTTTAACTTCTCTCTCTGTTATTACACAGACCAGCTCCTCAAGACCTACGCTTAATTGTAATTAGTGGTCAGACCTAGACTAGCACTTATATATAATATGACATATATTACAACTCACCACAGCTCGAGTGAAGGCTGCTTTTTTCTCTTCTGGGCTGGAGGCTTTTCCTCTCCAGACGTAAATCTTAAAACCACCTTGGTCTAAAATGTAGCAGTCCTGAGATGAAACAGAAAAAACAGGCATAAAAAACTCCGTGCAGGCAAAGGTCCTCATGTGTAGCCTACTCAGGTTGGATCCTTTTTGAAGATTTAGATTAGATGTAGATCTAGCTCATTTGCTTGTCTTGCAGAGCTCTAACCCTGGTGCAGCCCTTAGCAGAGGCAACAGAGGATGGATTTACTGTGGTTTATAAAAGGACTACAACTACCATCAACCCTACAGGGCAGGGGTTTGGGGATACACCACCTTTGCAAGGACACTTTAACTGTAATGAGTTAAAATACGTGTTTTTCTTAGGCATTGCTCAAAACTGGCCATTACCATCTCATGAGAGATGGTCCCAAACCAACAGAAACACCAGCTCCAATAGGCTCCAGGAGAAGCGCACGCTGAAATATCAGCCTCAGCCTGCTGTGCTTCAGCTCTGCTGATGGTGGTGCTCCTTAATCTACATCTGCTACTAAAGGAGCAGGAAAAGTCCAAATTAGATATCTTCTGCGTATCTATTTTGTGTCCTTGATGTGGAGCTAGAAGTGTTCCATCGTTGTGAACACAGTAGGATCCTGAACCCGAAGGGGATGAGATGGCTGCCAGGCAGCCTGTCTCTGCTGCAGAGAGCTGCTGCTCCAAACTGACACCACACTGTGCGACCAAAGGCTTCTCATTTTTCAGACTGAACTTTGTAAAGAAAAGTAAAAGCTTCATATGCCTGTAAAAGGAGACTGAGATTTAACAAGGCTGACACTAGGATGAATAAGGGAGCTGGAGCCTTGCAGCACAACGCTGTTTTGGAATAGGTTGGTTTGCACTGCAGAGAATTAAGGATAAGCAATTCTTTGCCAGATTTTAGCCAGAAGGATATTAGGAAAGCTGCTGTTTCTGAAAGCATTTGGACAGAGGGTCTGTAAGGAGTGTCCTCCCAAGGTGGGTCACTGAGACCAGCCACTTGCTACTGCAGGAAAACATCTCCATGATTTTGTGAGCAGAATATTTATTTGCTCCAAGTTCTGCAGATGGAGGAGGGCTATCCCCAGACATCAGGTATTAAGAAGCCTTATTTCCATCTAGAATTTATTCCTGGCCTGCAGCTCTCCTTGACTCTGATTGCCAAGCTAATAACATCCTCAGCTGAGAAGACCAATTTGCCATCTCTTGTTAGAGCAGCTTCAGTGCACCACCGACTTCTGGCCAGGCTGTGGCA
Source organism: Falco naumanni (assembly GCF_017639655.2). Classification (NCBI taxonomy): domain Eukaryota; kingdom Metazoa; phylum Chordata; class Aves; order Falconiformes; family Falconidae; genus Falco; species Falco naumanni. The sequence goes on from NC_054057.1 coordinate 57,574,419, forward strand.
GGGCTAAGCTGTCCTGTTTGCAGAGGACACCTGACAAATCTGAACAATGCAAGGGCTGATAATTTTCAGGAAATGGGGTATCCCGTTGGAACAGGTGCTCAGATAAAAACAAAGCAAGCCACAGCACCCTTTTCCCGCTGTAAAGGCTGGTGGCTTTCTCTCACCTCGTGCTGGAGCAGATCCTGTGTCAGGGGCCGGGTGGCTATCTCCTGTACCACCAGGTCACTGTCCTTCTCGTAGACGCTGAAAGACAGAGCCATGGAGTGGAGTCAGGCTCCACAATGTTCATCATGAGGAAGGGCAGGGTTTGGAGCCCACCCCCGGACTTACTGGTAGAGCCGGACATTTGCTTTCTGCAGCTCATCTGCTTTGGTATCTGGGATGGCATCTTGGAGCTCCCTGTGCCTCTCACCCAGCACCATCTTCATGATCTGCATGAGGTCCGGGGAGTCCTTCTCGTTGTCAATGATGCCAATTTGAGCACGGCCACCTCTTTCGCTGTCCCTGATGCTGCGAGCCAGCGCCAGACCCTGCACAAAGATCAGCGGGCGGTAAATCCTGACGCAGACAAATTGAGTGAGCTTTGACCTAGAGCAACGACTGAGCACCACTGCTCCAAGCCAGATTACCACAGCTGTCTGAAGCTTCTAGTGTCCTCCAAATTTAGCTATTTACAAAGCAGATGTGTCTGTATTGCCTGCTTATTAACTATCTCTCAGGAAAATACTGCTCATTATAGTCACTACCAGCGCTTGCTCCTGCCGGGCACAGGCGTGCGGTAGCCACAACAGGGGTTGCCGATGTACGACTGTACATAAGCAGTTCCAATAATCCTGTGAGATGGTTTGGGAGAGAGATGCACACACGCTGAGGACAGCAAGGCTTGTTGCTGCAGAGCTGCAGGACCCTGGGTGCCCCGTGGTGACATTTTATATTTAAATGATTCAAGTATTCAAAAAACCGTGGATGTTTTCTGTGAAAAAGCAGCGTGAAATGCCAAGCAACTAATTAGGCTGAAATTTCCATTTTCCATTGATTTTTTTTTTCCCCCATGACTCTTACCACAATAGCTTTGAAAGAGGCCCCTCTTTGTTAGACCTAGGAAACAACGTGCTTGGTTGCCAGGCCTGAGATGAACCATGACCTGTTCCTCACTGCAGCCATTCCTCTACCTGCTCCCCCTCCTCTGTGTCCTGAGGGGTTCTTTGTCTCTTCTCCACTCTCTGTTGGATCTTCTCTAGCCACTGATTCCTGGAAAATTGCCTTCCCTGTGAGGCCTCCCCCTTCCTAGCTCATCAAGTGACACCATGTGAAGAGCAGACCCACCTGACTTTTAATATTTATAATAATTGGCTATGAGTTTGGCCACCAGCTTTGCTGATGACATATCATGCTTTATTACATCTCTGTATCTCAGTTCCTCTATCAGTAAGATAAGGATAATGACCCCTTTTGCAAAGGACCTGACATGTCACCACTTGGGTTATGTATTCCTACTTGTCTCATACTGACCAAGCTGGAATTCCCTGTGATGCTGTAAAAAAAATATTAAAATTCATCTACTCCTGGAGTAGTGACTGCAGCTAAACCTACTAGCGTTGCTGACTTTTTAGTTCCATGTCATGCAAACTGCGGGGTGCAGAGGGATGGAGATGGACCTCTCTCCAGAGGGAGCTGGATGCCTTTCTGGAGCTGGAGCGATGTGCCCATGGCTGCCCACGAAACCCAAGCTAAGGCCAGGCTTGAACTGGAACACAGCACTTCCCTGAGTCTCTGATACCAGCAGATGGGCAAGTAAAAGATTTAGGATGATTTTTTACCAAGATTTACCACTTCAAGAAAGAGATTGAGGTGCTGGAGCATGTGCAGAGAAGGGCAATGAGGCTGGGGAAGGGGCTGGAGTGCCAGGCTGATGAGGAGCCGCTGAGGGAACTGGGGTGGTTTAGCCTGGAGCAAAGAAGGCTCCAGGGAGACCCTATAGCTCTCTACAGCTGCCTGAAAGGAGGGTGTAGTGAGGTGGGGTCTCTTCTCCCAAGTAACAAGTGACAGGACAAGAGGGAACAGCCTCAAGTTATGCCAGGGGATGTTTAGATTGGATATTAGGAAAAAAATCTCCACTGAAAAGGTGGTTAAGCACTGGAACAGGCTGCCCAGGGAGGTGGTGGAATCACCATCCCTGGAGGTGTTTAAAAGACAGGTAGTTGCGGTGCTTAGGGACAGGGTTCAGTGGTGGGCTTGGCAGTGTTGGGTGAATGGTTGGACTTGATGATCTTAAAGGTCTTTTCCAACCAACATAAGATTCTATGATTCAATTACTTTCTACTTTCATCTGTGCTGCTGGTTTTACTGAGATTTTCACTGTGCAAACACTGGGTGCTATTTTTCTATTTTTTTTCCCCCCAGGCATTAAAAAAGACCGCCGGTAAATGAAGTGGCTTTTGCCTGTACTCACCCTGGATTTCTCAGCAATGCTGCAGCTGGGTCCATTCCACTGAATCAGCACTTTCCCGAGGTCCAGCAAGAAAACATCACCCTTATTGAAACTGTCCCAGGAAAGCGCTACCTGTCACAAGGAAATGAAAGCATTTGGCAGGCTGGGGAGCACAACAAGAGCTGCAGAAGACATGTTGCAGCCATGGCAAACTTGCCCCTGGGTGTGTAAGAACTGGTCTGCAATGACATGCTCATTTTTCTAGCGCTCAGCTATTCACTGAACCCAATGGCTTCTCTCATGGTAATACCAGCCCCCCAAATGAGGTCTTGAAAACTATCCTGTAGTAGGGGTTCTTGAGCTATCTAGCAGGCAAACCTGGTCAAAAATGAGTGTAGGAGGAGAGGAAAGATCTGTAAGGAAAAAGGTTTCTTCTTCTTACCTCTGTGGCTGACATGTGCTTCTTCCCCTTGACATGAAGAAGACGCTTGATGTTGTACATATTGGTCTCCACATGCTTAAATCCTGAAGCCACTCCTCCCTTCTTGTAGCTGTTGTGTAGCAGGGAATAAAGAGTTAGAGCTGGTTAGAAAATACCTCAAGTTTTTGGCGACAACTAAAAATTCCAGAGCCAACGTAATCCTAGAAATAGAATTTCAGATGCTGTGTTGCTTATTCTACTGTTCACGGTCCCTGGTCAGACCATGACTTCTCATGGTGCCCATCCAGCTGTTATGGGTGTTGCGTTGCTGTTGAGCATCTTGGGAGAAGGTGTGTAGATGGACAGGAAGGTCAGGGATGGCAACAGAAACATAACGCAACCAAACTGAAGAACCCAATAACCATGGCAATGGCATCTCACCACTGAACTATTCCATAAACATTCAATTAATAAATTGAATTGATTTGCAGAAAACATACTTTTTGCTAAAATTTGGTTTTATTCAAAATAGCTATTCTATTAAAAGTAGCTTAGATAGGAAATTGTTGCCACAAACAGAAAAATGCTATCATAAACAGGTAGAGAACACTTTCAGATTTAATCTGTGAATTTTGTTCTTCCATCCTTGAACACACACTTTGCACCAGCTGCTGCTAGCACTGTGTTGCCTCGCTGCACAACACCATTCCCTGCTTTCTGGGCAACTCTGCAAGGAAGCCATAATCACATCATGAGAGGATACAGTCCCCCGGGGAAGTCCCAGAGCTTTTTAAATGGCTTTAGGGCAAGTCTAACCCACTTCCACATATTCTAGACCATTGTAAAAAACAGATCAAATGTTCATACTACAGTAATAAGTGAAGCAACATAATGGTCATTTATGGGAAAAAGAGACAATTGCTGAGAGTCGTATAGTTTTCACCATGTGGGTAATATATGTATTTTATCACAGCTAAGAAGAGACTGGCAAATGTGGCCAGGCATGTGAGTGATTCACAGTACTTTGGACCTGTGTGGCACAGTTTAACATGTCCACAGAAGGATACTCTGGTGATTACTCCACCTATCAAGCTGTGGAAAGAGCCTGCTTTAATTTCTCATTCTGCCTCAGGCTTCCTAATTGACCTTAAGGATGTGGTTTAGACCAAGATGAAGTCTAACTCATACTGATTTCACAGGCAGATAGGCTTCCAAATAGACTTCTAAACCTACGTGGTTTTGAAGGCCTGAACTTTAGTTCTTCATTGTCCCTTATTAATCCTTAAGATGAGGGTAAAAGCACTCTTCCATCTCACAAAAGTCCTAAGGAAACTCAGCAGAGATGCACAATGCAGAGTAGCAGAAGTCAGACTGGGATATAGGGTATTGACCAAGGATGGGTTTTCATCTGAGTTTTCTTCAGCTGTTTAAAAGCACAGCACTCTGGATGTTTATTGCCAGTGAAGGTCCTCCTGGAGGATGGCTATTTGAGTCACCTGCTGAAGACCCCAAAGTGAGGAAAGACCACAGGGCTGGATTCAACAGTATCTTCTAGATGGCAAAAGTTCAGAGTCAAACTTTCCTTCCACTACGGGACTATTACTCCCACTATGAACCAAATTAGCACTTCTCTTCAAGGTAGGATGTTAGTTTGAAGTACCCTGTACAAGCATATTAATACGAAGTGTGTGGAGGAGAGGATGACCCTAGGGTGAGCAAAAAGGAGGTTAAGATGCACTTACTGCAACCACCTGGGAAAATGACCAGTAGAACAGAATGACATGGTTCCAGACTCAATGCTTATTAATAATTCTTTCAAAACGGGAAGTTTTCCTTCTGAATTTTGACCAACTTCAGTGCTGATCTATATTTTTTGGATTTTTGAATTATTGATGGCTGAGATGTAGAGAAGCAGAGGGAATCCCAGGGACCATGACGTACCATGGTGCAGGGTATTTTGTGCTACTCACATAATGCCGTTGCGGAAATAGCTTCGGAAGGTCTCAGACTCATGTTCTTGCACTTCCCGGTGCTGCACAGGGTTCCCCCTGAGCGCATTGTCCATCTGGGTGACGTACATGGCCGCGGCACCTTGCTCATCCTGAGATGAATCCTTGCCAATCCAGTAATGCAAGTCCACAGAGGAGCCACGAGAGGTTCTTTTGGTCTGGAAGAGGTGGGAAAGATGAGGTGGGATGAAGACACAGCACATATATACGTTCCAAATAATATCTCTGGCCAGGGAGACCTGGCAAAACCAAGTGACCATACAGCATTTTCCTAGGGCCTTTCCCACTTCTGCCTTTGTCCTGGGCGAGGGGAGGCAAGATGGAACCTCAGGATGCTCCCTGGGAGCTCAGCCTGGAGCCAGGGGCCTTGCTCAGGAGAGCATTTGTGGGTTTTACGTACATATTGAACTGAAGGATGTTCCTGTCTGATCCTCTTTTCTAACTCTTGTTATCAAGGAAAACTGAGCACCTGTGCAATTACAAAAATTAATGCATTCAACCTGTCCTACTTTTGTAGAGTTTGATGTTTAAACTTTACTCTTCTCACAGATCACCGTTTAAAAAGTTATGTACACTGCTATTTATTTGCCTGGAGATACTCTCTTACCTTTCTTGTTGTTCTCTTTCTCATGTCACAGGACATAGTAACACAAACTGCCTCTGAAATCCTGCTGACTTGCAAAACAGACATAACTCCAAATGAAGCTGAGCCTGCGTGTGCATGCTGTGATGCACCTTATTACAGAAAAACCCAACAGCCTAGAAATAGGAGGCAAGTGTTCTGAGAACAGGTGTGTGTGTCGTTATGCGAGTCGTACCAGTTATTTTTTAGCACCTACTGTGTTAAACCCTATCATGGACATCTGGGAAAGGCAATAAAAGCTCATTTTATAAACTGGATTTGACACTAAATTCTGTTTATTTGCTTTGTGCAGCGATACCACAGTGAAACACAGTAGGTAGAAGAATAAAATACAGCTCCTCTGTTCCTCTAGGCGCAGATAATTAATTTTGGGGAAAATCACTCAATTTATTACTTTTCTATTGAAGATGATCAAAGTCCCATTGTCCTGTGGACAATCTTTGTTTGGAGAGCCTCCAGTGGAGATGAGAATGCAAAGATGAGTATTTTTACCCTCCCATCTGCAGGGGCGAAAGAGAGGAGTGGGCTGGTTACAAGCTCTTCTACCTGGGGAAGCTGTTGCAACATAAGCCGAGTCTGTGAGCATCAAAATCTATACTGATATCTACTTGTAAGGTCATTGTAAGGACATTCATATTCTGCTCTAAGCATGTCTTTGGGTACCTGCTACCACATTGATTCAGTGCTTGAAAGGCAGCAGCATAAAGGCACATACATGGTGAATTAGAGCAGGAAACTCATTCTGCGTTGCTATCCCAGCTCGATGTATATAGCAGATGTGCATTTGTTTGTTGTGGGATAGGGGAGGCTTTGCTGTCTTGACTGATGGAGACAATTGCAGGAGGGACACTTAGACAGAGGAAGGGGGAAATGATTCTGATTTCCACTGTATGGATGTTTTTTGATACAAGGGGGCCTGGACTTCTCTATGCAGATGAAGAGATTTGGAAAGAATTCTAGCAGCTGAGTGCAACACATCATCCTTCCACAGAGCTTTGGGAACACAAGGTCATAGAGCAGAGTTGGTTCTCAGAAGTTCCTCACGCTTCTGGCTAGCCTGGGTTTAGCTGGTTACAAGTAGGTCTGGATCAGATTTGGGTGGGACAGATGAAGCATCCTAATGGGGACATGAGGGGCTGCAGAGCCTGTCTGCTGCTTGCATAATGCAGAGTAGGTGGCACACTTCCATAATTCACATCATCTGCTGAAAATGAGACCCTCCAGTTGGCCACCTCTCACATCCCCAAAAGACTCCCAATAAGCCATGCAAATGTGGGCCTTTATTTAATTTGCCAGGAATGTACTGGCCATTTCACCATGTCCGGACATAACTCCATTACAATTAGATATCTTCTAATCAACTAATTACGGAGTTAATGGCTCCTCTGGACTTCTGATTTACTGAACACACGGTGGTGTTGCAACAGCCACATTAAACTCAGGTGCATGATTAAGGTGGTGGACGTACATGCACAACCACTTTACCCACAGTGAGGGTACCTAGGATCAAAGTTGGAGCTAAACGAAAAGGGTCGACCCAGTTGCCCACCAAAGAGACCAATGCTTGTCAGCCTTACTTACGTGCAGAATTATGTAGCAGTCTCCTTCAAAAAAAGTCCCATAAGCCTTTTCAGGTACAGGAACCATCTTCATATTCTGTAAGGAAATGAGTGTTTGGGTCATTGATAGTACTTCAGAGCCAGAAGTTGATGTGTGTGAAGCAGGACAGCTGGGGTGCATGAAATATTAAGGTGACGATCAGGGTTTGGAGACAGAAGAATTAGGAATGTGCTTGTGAGCTGGGAAAATCCACTTCTGGGGGAAATGCCAAAGTACTGAGGGGTAAGAGGGGGCAAATGATAATGCTGCTTGGACAGATTGACAAGTATTTTTTAGTTTCCTTGCCCTTCTGCAGTCCTGTATGCCCCGAGTAAGGAGACCTGGAGGTCAGGCTGGAGTGCTCCAGAGCTTGCATTTATAGGGAATTTTCCAAGGGAGTGAGCACATCTCATCCTAAGTTTATTTTTGTGACATGGTTTTTACTCAGTACCTTTAAGTTCAAGGATAACTTTCAGAGCTTTGTTAGGATGACCGCTTTGCCAGGGATTCACAGCAACTAGGAGTGCCGAGAAAAGACAGACCTGAGGTCACCATCATGTGCCTCACCCCTCCAGACCCTAATTGCACACTTCAGCTGGTGCAAGTGCACAATTAACCAGCCATGCCTGCCCACTGTAGGTGCCTGGATGTGCCACCCACCAGTACACATGCAGCTCCTGGGCCTGAACTGGCTCTGTGGTTCCCTGGAATTAGAGACATACATTCTTCTGGTGGCCTGACTTGTTTCCCAGCATACCAGCTTGACCCTTGTGAACCAACACGTCTCTAATTACAGATCCTCTGGAAAGAAGCTTAGTACAGTGCTTTGGAGAGAAATGGAAAGGCAAAAACCCGGTGATATTTGGAACATAACTGGGACCTGTAGAGGGCCACCACGACCTGGAGACCTGTGTCGATGCCCCTTCCCACTGCTCCCCTGAGTGCACCTCAGTATGTACCCCCTCTCACTGAGGGGACCCCTTCTTATTGCAGGGGGATGTTCTTGGTGAACGGGGCGAGAAAAAGGCAGAATTCAGCACAGCCCACATCCAATCCAAAAATCAACCACCACGCAAGCAGAAGGTGACCTTGCAGGCTGCAGTATCTCTCCATGCAATGATCCATTGATCAGAGCGGGAAAGAGAAAGATGAAGTGCAAATAAACCCCACGGGATGCCTTTGCTGCAAAAATGGGTGCCTCCCCCGCAGCAGCTGTTGGTATAGGCTGAGGTTACCTATGCACAACCCCTCCTCTTGGCCAGACAGGGAATTCACTTCTGGTGTGCTAAAGCAGCCTTGTATTGGTTTCGGAAGCAGGTGAGAAAGCCTCCAGTGCTGGAGGAACAGCTTCACTCCCACCACGTTCATGTTTTCTTAGTCAATATTATCCCTGTTTTACAGAGCAGGAAACCAAAGCAATAACATGCTAAAAGTTGCCCAGGGAGACATTGGGTCTCCTGTTTCCCGCCTGTATCTTGTCTGTAAGACCGTCTTTTCCTACTCTCATTACTTCAGGAATCTCTCTTTCTTGAAACACACACACACACACACACAGAGGACATATGTAATCATTGCCTCTTGACATACCTCTATGCTCCATATTTGCAGTCCCAGCTTTCTCTCGATAGTTGGGAGATTTGTGTCACCATCTGTCATCCTGCAGTCTGAGCTAGAAGGGAAAGGAAGAAGAAAAATCAAAATAACTATATAATTGGATACAACAGTAAGTATGCTAGCCGGCTGGGTTCCTCTTACTGTCAGTGGAGTTTTACTACAGATAATCCACACCTTGAAGTGTCTCTATCTCTTTGCTGACTACGAAGAGAGCACAGCTCTAGTTATCAACAGTTAGGTGGGATGAACCCCCATTCCCAAGGCTATCCATGCTCAAGGTGGGGCAAGCAAAGTGTGGGACCACAGCCCAGCAAAGACTGGATAGGATACTGTTATTCTGGTGTGCGATTTTGAACAGGTTGAAAGGATTTGCTGGGGTATTGGACCTGACATCAGGACTGCTTTGTTCCCACCATGGCACAAGGGGTGGCAGAGACAACAGTGGACCTCCAGGAGACCCATGCCCTCCTGCAGCAGTCACTGGAGGTCAAGTCAGGTACCCTGGGGCACTGGGAGCTTAAGGAATGAAGCCCTTCCACTTCAGGATAGCATTCAGGTCCAAATTAAGACAGGTATCTCAGGGCAGGGCACCAGGCTCTCAGCTTCATAAAGGTCAATGGGCACGGCATAGTCACCAGAGCATATGGAGTGATCCAAATGATGACCCAGGTGTCTACTTTGCACATAGCCAAGCAGTTTCCTATGCTCTGCTGCCTGTATGGGCGAGAGGTGCCTTTCAGTTGCCTGTACAAAGGTGCCTGGGGATATTTGACATGTTTTTGGTATCTCCAGCTGCCCCCCTGATGGACAAAGGTCTCCTATCCATCCTCTCTCCTATCTACTATCTGTGAAAAGAAAAAAGGACTACCATTCACAATGCTCCCTGTTCCTACTGCTTGGATAGCAGAGGATTTGCTCAAGAAGCAATTTCTGAACCCAGCTTGTTTACAGGGGAAGCTCCTGAAACAAACCGAACCCCAGCCCAACGCAGATGAAAACAGTGAGTTACACCCCAGCAGAGCTGGCTGGCCCAGGGGGCTTCGCAGGTGCCTCCTGAGCAGCTCGGCTCCGCTGCAGTGGCCACGGGACACGTTGTGTTTGTGTAGGGGCAAGACCCGTATCAGCCTTTCCCGTATGAGTCAATCCTGCTCACAAATCGAGGCCCAGCTTCGAGAGAAAACACGGCTCACTGATTCCTGTGTTTTGTACTCATTTGCTTCGCCAGTGCGCTCCCCTGATTTGCATTTGCTCATGACAGACGGAACGATTGTATTATGTGAAAAACAACTTGATTGACTGCATTTTCTGCTCTGTCTCTGGATGAAAAGGCTGCCCTGATTGTAGGCCACAGCCCCCCCCCGCGCTCCTCTGCTCAGCTGTAGGAAACCGCCTCCGAGAAGGAACGGTGCCACGGCTCGGCACAGCGACGGAGCCGCCATAAGATGAAAACCAAACTGCATACAGCCATGGAAGAAACTTCTGAAGGAGGAAAAGAACAAAGGCAGATGATCCCCTGCCAGAAAGCGCCTTTATTGCTCGTGTTACGAGAGCATGGAGAGACGTGCTGCACTTGGCACCGTAAAGGCATTGCTGAGCACAGCCCCAGCGCCGCTGTGTGAACTGAGCCGGCACCTACGGCCTGGCAGCGCCCTGCAGCAGGAGTCAGACACGCTCACTCCGTCCTGAACACAGATCTGAAGGACTCTGGAAGACTGAGTCCACATGGCTTCATGTACCTATCAGGAGCACATTCAGCAACCTTCATCTCCCTCTCAGGTCCTCCAGATAGGATCCAGGCAAGAAGAGAAATAGCAAGGACGAAAAAAGACATTTTTCATTTCAATTCCCAGAAAGGTAATTAAGAGCCACACAGATTAAAAGCCAGATCCAGGAAGGTATTTCAGTGCCTGCAGAGGACCTAGACACTTTTCTGAATGGCGTCCTGACTCACCTACTGTGAAGCCCAGGGCTATCAGAAACTAAAGCCAAAAACATGATCCCTGTTCAGATCTTTAACCAAAAGACTTTTCTTTTAGCATGGCATTCAAAAAGTCCCTATCAAAGAAAAACCCAAGCGAAGCCTCCTTCCCTCAGCCATCTTTTACATTTATTTAGGGTTTTTCCTTCCAGCATCAAAATAGGAACAATCTGAAAACAAAGCCAGCAAAGACATTTATATGTGAGGGAGGATGCAGGGGGGTAAAGTTTTTCAGCAAAACTGACATTGCTCCCTGTGAAAGGCAGCAGGGAACCAGCAGCTGGCCAGCTGTGAGACACAGCTGGCTCCCTGCTTCTCCCAGCCTCTCCCGTTGGAAAAGTTAACCCAAAGGATGCTGAGATTCCTCTGAGCAGACACAGCTACGTTGGACAAAACCCCCTGAAAGCCAGCAGTGTTCTACCAATTCCCACCCAAACCTCTGACTCAAAACAGGAATCTTGGATGTTCTCTGCTCCTGAAACCTGTCCATTAATGCTGGTCCCCACTTTTCTGGGAAATGCTGTCCCTCCCTTGCTCCTTAGTCATCAAGCTGGGGGGAGTGTGAAGCAGACATGGTTGGCTGTTTCTTTGGACTTCCCAGCTTCTTTCAGTTGGTGGCCAAGTTAGAAATAATAGGAATATGACTTATATAATCAGACAGCTCATTTCATTAACGATTTAATGTGAGCTTTTAATCAGATGATCCCATAATTTGACTCCTGACCAGACACAAACCCCAGTATTTATGGAGTGCAAACTTCCCATCTGTGCTTCAGGAGGAAGGGCAGAAACTTTTCTAATTTAAAAAAAATAAAAAGGGGGTATTCAGAGGCTTGGGTTCACTGTGGGGTTTAAGCAGCAGTGTCTGGGTCAGTGCCTAGATCAATCAAACCAGTTTGGTCCAGCACCAGGTAAAATGCTGATTAGCAAGAAGCAGGAGCCAACTGCCTCCGGGGCAGGAATTCACCAGCAAAAAAACTGGTTACAGGGACGGACATTTGCTTCCTTGTACACAGACACGGCTTTACCTGTGAAGAGGGGAGAGAGAGACTAAAGCAGCTGTAGCTTACCTCTTTGCCTCCATGTTAGTAACATGCAGCTGCCCAATATCCACCTCCAGGGCCACCTACTCTATTTTCACCATCTTCAGAGACTCCCACAGCCACGGTAAGAAGAGACAGGTTCACACCATTAGCACAGGCTGAGACGTGGCCACTACATAGCAAAGACAACTTCTGGCTTGGAGCTGCTCTGCTGGGTCACCATCCCTCAGTGAAGATGTATAAATTAAACTGTAGAGAGCAAATGTTGCTGTTGGGTGAGGGCTGAGGACCTGGAAACCAAATGTTGGTGTCTGGCCTCTTAGCTGGATGTCACAGCCAGGACAACCTGAAGCCTCCAGAGCTAAAAGCAAAGCCTTCCCTGATGTGGTCTAGGTAAGAAAGCTGGTGGCTGAGGGCAGATGGGTCTCTGCTACACCCGCTCCCCTTCACCCACTGCCAAAACCCACAGCTATGCTCCTGCTTGCTAAATATGATCTCCATCCCCTCTCCAATCAGCACAGCGTGGGGAAAAGCTTTGCCTTTAGGAAGGACTAGATGACTAATTAAGTGTGAAGGTCACTCCCAAGATCAGTTAATGAATAACAGTTGGGGTGGAAGTGCCAGCATTCACGACCTCGTTTTGTCCACCTGGTATGTGTTGAGAAAGCAGACCTAGCAGGACATTTCTTCACGGAGACTCGGGCTGTTTGGGTGGGGAGGAAAAATAAGGACTCTGAAAGGGGATAGAAGATAATTTCAAACTCCCCAAGTACATTCTGAATTAAGCCTGATTTGGCTTGTCTGGGTTTTGGCGGCACACTTACTGGGCTGTAGTCACGGTAATTAAAAAACCCCAGTGAAATGACTAATGCTCTGTACAGCTTCGGGAAAATAGGAAGCAGCTGTGGCTCCAGCCTTTCCAGGCTGAAAGGCCTAATTATTGGGAATACTTGGACTGGCATTAGATGAGGTAAACCAGGGCAGTTGAATTGCTTTCATTGTCTCCATTATAGCTGGGCATCTGGGCCCAAGTAGGTGCCATGTTTTTGTTTGCAGAGAGGACAGCAGTTAACTCTTGTTTTGCCCAGAGGAATGAAATTCAGCGTTGGGTTACCTTGTGTGGCTCATCAGCTTCAGCTCAGGACTATTGCTTTGAACGGTGACTGTCCCTAGCGAGTGACTGTCCAGAAGTACAGCACTCAGCCAATGGAAGCTGTCTTATTTTCTCGTTGCAAAGGGGAGAAAAAGTAGCTTTTATCTCAGGTGGAAATGCTAGGGAGAGAGGCTCAGCAATGGGGCTTCTCTCCCATGTTGTCACACCGTCATATAATACCCTCCTCCGATTTTTTGGCAGGAAGGCAAAGTTTGCATAGGCAAGAGAACCTGCAACATGCATATCCATATGCCTATGTGTGTGTCGGTGACGGCTCCTACCCTCTTGCACAATCACAAGCAGGATTGCAATCAGAGAAGCTGAATTGCCTTACCCATGTTGGATGTGCTGGGACACGATGATGAGGCAGGGAATGGGATATGAGTTTTGGGGAGTGGCAAAAGAGGAAAAAGCCCAGCTCGGTGCACCCTCCTCCTCTAAGTCCCGCAAGGTTCAGGAGCTCAGTGTGGCCAGCATGCTGAGGGCTCTGCACAAACGCTCGTGACTGACCACAGAGAGCACTTCAGCCTTCTTGGGAAGAGCTCTTGCATGGCAGCTAAAATTCACATAAAGCAGGCCTTGAAATAAAGTGCCATTTCTGATCACAGTGGGCAATTGAATATTGGAACAGCCTATTAGGGAAGCTGGCAGGCTTGCCTTTACTTAATGTCTTTGAAATGAGATGGCGAAATGGCTGGGATGTGCTCTCTTGGCTCGTCTCCGCGGGGTCGGTGACTGTGAGCCCCTGTTCAGATACTGCCCTTTCAGCAAGCCTTGCCCTCCCATCAGGTTGGCATTAAGGCAATAACATGGACTGACCTTCATGCTTCACCTGCCTCCGCTGGTCAGAAAAGATCCCGTATCCATGCTACCAAATCATCTGTGTGGATCATGAAAGGGGTTGAAGGGCTTTTTTAGTCTTCTCTTAAGTAAAGGTGGATCAAAAATTGAGATGGGGTGTTGGACAGGATGAACTAAGATTGTGAAAAAGCTTCTTGCACACCTTCTCAGGCTCAGTGGCTCTGGAGCTAAGAAGGGACTTCACTGGGTTCAGATGGGCAGGTTTTGCCTTTTTCCATGAGTGGCTGCCAGGGATCACAAGACCACGTCTCATCCAAGCAGCTACCTGCTATCACAGGTGACTGGTCTTTTCTGTTCTTTGCTCATGGGGCAAGGGCTGGGATGCTGAGGACTGAGATGCTAAAGTCTGTTCAGGGTGTGAGTGAAGATTGAAAAGCTTGGGGTGAAGAGAACCACTGAGATGAATTTATGCTAATAATGGCCTTTCAAACTGGAAGGGCTCTACATCCCAGGAGATGTTTGATTTCCCTTTTCAGTAAATTTGAAGGATGCACAAACCTGGATCCACCTAACCAAGTAATTTCTCAAGTTCTGCAAGAACAATAACCATTTTGCCCTGTCTGAAAAAAGCTGACCAGTCTCTGCAGGACCCACCTGGTGTGTCTCTTGAACCCTGGAAATCCACCCCATCTCCAACCACCATCCCAAGAAGCAGACCTCTAGCTTAGGATGTCTTCTTACAACCCGTGCCTTTGCCCTCTGTCTGTTTCTGGCATCTCTGACTTAGTAGTGTATACATAGTTTTTCCCAGAAACCTGCTGGTGCTGAGCAGCCCTTTCAGCCCCCTGTGAGCCACATGCAGGTGGGCTGGGCACTAATTCTCCTATCCCACCATCGATCCTCACTTAAAAGCAAGGAGCACAAGGAAATACTAGGTTCCTGGGGAATAACCACCTTCCCAGCTGCAACAGCCCTTGATCTGTATCTCATCTGTCTCCTCAAATTTCTCCGAGGACATCTGATTTCGAAGGGCAGGCAACGCACGATTTATCTCCTCTGACTTTGACTAGTCCCTGCAGCTGCCTAATTTCCACCTGCCATAAATTCTAGCTCGATGCTTCACTCCATCCAGAAGATCTTTCTCATCTCTCCACACCTCTCTTTATGACCTCCTTTGTCCTCTCTATTTATCTCAGTGCTGGTAGCTTTCCAGCAGTCTGATCTTCAAGCAGATGGTCTTGGGAAACTGATTTGTAGGAGTTTTTTCCAGAACTGCTGCTATTTCTGAATCCCCCCTCTAAAATTTTAACAACTGACTATTTGTCCTGGGAACAGTAGAGCTGTATTGTCCCAGCAAACTTCTCAACAATGTAAGAACAATGTACTGACAATTAAATCAGAAAGCCTTAACACCAGCCACAACCCCCAAGTCATGCAGTCTGAGTTTCCACATGCATCCCACTGGATGTACAGCCCAGTGCTCAGCAGTGGCTGGCGCTGGGAAAGGGAGAGCAAACTGGCTGAACGTGGAGGCTGGCAGTCCTTGCCTGGGTGTCCTATAAAGAAGGTTAGAGCACCCATGCAGCTCTTGGCTGTTCTCCTGGGAAGTCCTTCTTCCCCAGGATGTCTTTGAAAGCAGCGTGCTCTCCCGGGCAGGTAGCATCTCTGCAAGGTGAGGGCAGCCCTGTTATACTCAAAGCTTTCAGAAGCAGCAGCAGAGTCTGAGCTGCAGTAACTTCCCCCTGAGATCGGCCCCAGTGATCAATAACAAACTCTTTTGCTGCAAACCCACCTCTCTCTGAAGATCCATGAGAAAAAAACAGTGGCACAAGAAGCTGTTACTCTGCGTGCAAGCGCCTTGCAGCAGCGTTACCTCTGCTAAGGTGCCAGGTGAATTCTTTTCAAATAATAAAATGCAGCCTGGCACACACCTACTTCAGAGGTATCCATTTCACCTCTGGCTCCTCTTTGTGAGGTTATTGAGTCGGTAACGGTATGGAGCCATCCCAAGGGAAAGGCAAGCGTGTAGCTTGCCAACTCGTTACGAACAAATCTCTCCTTTCTTTCAGCTCTTTCTCCCCTGTTGAGAAGGAGAGATCGCTGACTCGGGACCAGCACTGCATCTGAAGGCAGGGCTTCATGCCACAGTGAGGGCAGGAGATGCACGCAGGAGGAAAACAAAGCTGAAGCCATTTTAATTCCTCTTCCTGGTTTCCAGAGAAGTCATTAAGGTTAGAAATATTCTCACAAACTAACTTCTAATGACTCACCGCCTCCAAGAAAAAAGTTACAATTCTCTCCTACACCAGCACTTTAATGGAGCGTTATTTAAGCAAATGACTGCAGCTAAGTACAGCCAGAGCTGAGACATCAGGGGCGAGAGCATGGGTGTTTGGGTCACCTGTGTGAGACCTACCTGAGCTTTGGGGAGCACCTGAATTTCAAAAGCTTAGGGGAAGGGTGTGACAGCTGGGACTTGAGGAGAGAGCCTCAAAAGAAGGCATTTTTCCAGCTGAAATTGAGGAAAGGCCACTGCTTCCTATGTAGGGTTAAAAGAGCCTGGAGGGAGGCTAGGAGAGCGGGAGAGACGCTGGGATTCATCCATCCTCACTTGGGCCTCTTAATTCTGGGTGCTTAAGTCTAAGAAGGACTCTCCCTGGGTGGTTCATCTCATCCTGACATTGAGTCTAGGGCAGATGCAGTGGGTCTTGGTCAGGGGGGACTTACTGTCCCCTTGGCTGTGGGGACCCCCTGGGTGCAGAGCCCAACGTGCCAGGCTGCCCTTCACCTCCGGGTGTGGGAGCTCCATCCCATCCATCATGCCCCAAGACTCTGCTTGCCAGACCTGTCAGTGTGAACTCAGCCAAACACCGTCAATAAAGCTGCAGTTAAACCCAAGTACCGGTGCCTACCTGGCCCATCCTTCTCAAACCCCAAGTATGAGTTATGATTTTTGCTGCTGCATCTAACAGTTTTATATTTACTGTGAGAATGCGCATATGTGTGTATGTGCATACTTGTACGTGCGCAAGATAAAAAGCAGGTTTTCCCTGGTGCACAGTTTAACTAGTGGAGCTGAATAAGCCCTGACTATCAGGACCATTGTTTGCTGGTGGTGGAGCAGGGGTGCTGGTCTGGCTCCACTCAGACCAGCTGAAGAACTGGTTCCTACAGCATTGGCTTCCCAGTGGAAAGCAGCAAGACTGATATTAACTATCAAAAGGAAGGGGCTGTTGCAGTTTTGCTCCAGGTCAGACCTGCAAGCATCACATGAAAACTGGGAAGAGAAACCCAAGACTTCTGGAAAAAAAACCCACCAGGTTTACATTTCAGATTGCAAATGAAATGACCTGGACCTAAGCATGGTGCTCTGTGCGTAACTCTGCATTTCCATCGCTGGCCCAATGAGATGCAACAGATTTATTCAGGGGGGAAGGTTTGTTTCTCGAGCTGCAAAGGAGAGCTCACCTTTTGTGTATGTTGGCTGACATACCTCTGCAGAAAGACACCGAACTTGTTGTGCTTGTTTTGGCTGGGGTAGAGTTAATTTTCTTCACAGTAGCTGGTATGGGGTTATGTTTTGGATTTGTGCTGAAAAGAGTGTTGGTAACAGAGGGATGTTTTTGTTATTGCTGAGGCCCTACACAGAGCCCAGGGCTTTTCTGCTCCTCACCCACCCCACCAGCACTGGCTGGGGGGCACAAGGAGCTGGGAGGGGACACGGCAGGGACAGCTGCCCCCCACTGACCAAGGGGACATTCCATACCATACCACGTCATGCTCAGCACATAAAGATGGGGAAGAAGAAGGAAGAGGGGGGATGTTTGGAGTGATGGCATTTGTCTTCCCCAGTCCCCATTACTGGTGCTGGAGCCCGGCTGTCCTGGGGGTGGCTGAGCACCTGCTTGTGGTGGGAAGTGATGAATTAATTCCTTGTTCTGCTTTGCTTGCATGGCTTTTGGTTTACCTATTAAACTGCCTTTATCTCAGCCCAGGAGTTTTTGCACCTTACCCTTCCCATTCTCTACCCCACCCCACCGGGGGGGAGTGAGTGAGCGGCTGTGTGGGGCTGAGTTGCCGACTGGGGTTAAACCATGATGCTTGTGCCAAAACAAATAGGTAGCAACCAACCCAACCCAGGCTTCCACTAGAACAGGCTGCTGAGCCAAGGTATGGGTTGCCTTTTATGATCTTTTAAGTCTTTGAAACAGAGCCAGCCCTTCACAGCATCTTCTCTCAAGGGAACACCAGAAACTCCCAGTTTTTTGGTAGCAGTCACCCATACTAGTGTTAACCTCTAGGCTTGCATTCAGCACCACATATGTCATGTCTTTGTTACTGTTTCATCCAGCCCTTCCAGCCCAGGATGAGCTGCAAGGTCACTCTTGGTCCTTCTGTGGCTTTGTGGGTGCCACTCAGTCTCCACCTGCCTCTCCTCACTTTAAGCTCCTTGAGGAGCACCATCTCATCCTCAAGAGTCCCCATGGTTGTGTCTCCTTCCCAAGGTGAATTTTGGTGGCTGTTCTCTCTTGTGCTAGGAAAAGGGTCCAGGGAGACAATGGGGTAAATGGAGATGGGGTGGATTACTGGGAATGAGGGGCAGAGGGACATGGGGCAATAAGGAGGTGTAACTTTGCCCCTGTGGTATCATGTGCTGTATGATGGATGGTGTTGGTGCACCAAGGTTTTATGAGCTAAACCCTATGCTGCCCAGCTCTGGGGCTGCTGCACACCTGAGCACAGCTCTCCACTCACAGCACAGCAAGGAGCACAGCCCCGGCCCGGGGGGCTGCACGTCTGGCACTCGCTTGGCATAAGGAGTGAAACTCCGTCCACGCAGGACCACAGGCCGCGAGCGTGGGAAGCGTGTGTGATCCCCTCTTGGCAGAAATGAAGGCAAGCTTTGAGAGAGTAGCACGTCAACTGCACAAAGCCGAATGAATAAAACATCCCTGAAAATCCTGCAAACAGCTTTAGAAAGAGTCATACATCCAGAACGGCCTTTCGCGCCCAGAGCTGCCAATGGGAATTTTGTCTGAGCACAGGGAAGGGAACCAGGCATCTGAAAGACTGGGATGGGTGGGATTTACTGGGACCCAGACAGCTATTTCATAGGCAGCAACAAAGCATAGTAATTCAGGCTCTAGCACACTCCCAAAGGGAGAGTGGTTACATAGTTTCCATCACCCAAAAAAGAACATGATTTCTAGTGCTGCCTATTTCTTACCCTGCTCAGTTTAAGAGCAGTTTTAAATAAAAGGCCAGACAGAAACCTATTCTTTCATCCCAGGGCATGGCAACAGGACATTTTTAGGTAGGGGAGGGGAGGTCGGCTGCTCTGAATAGCTCATTCCACAGGCACTGCCCAGGACGGAGCTCAAGCATAGGATTTAACATCCCCTGTGTCTCATGTCTTTGATGTGGATATAAAGTAATAACAAGTTTCACTGTTACTCTACCCAGCACGGCCTCAGATAAGCATGAATAGGCTCAGATAAAGACAGATAACAAACGGTAGGATTTCTGTTTCAAGTAGAGGTCCCTGGAAATCAAGGCAACTGAATCAAATGCACATCATCTGATGCTGGAAATTAACATTACATCTCACAGGACTTCTCAGAAAAGGATGGCAAAGACTTAGTGACAATAAGCACTTCTTTCTGCATTGCTTTTACACCCAGAATGGGATGAAATGTATAATCATCCAGGATAAATCATAATTAGGCCCATTTCCAAGGTTATATTATGGGGAGAGGGAGGACACGAGAGGTTTTAATGAGTCGTAGGAGCGTATATCCCCTTGTGACTGTATGATCTGCTCCTCTGAGGAGCCAACAGAAGGTGAAGAATACATGTGAGAAAACAAAGAGCTGGAGCAGAGATATTTGGCGTGTGTGTCGAGTCCTTCCTTGTGCTGTTGGGCTTTTCATACATAGAAAGCCCAACTTGTGGATTTGTGTCAGTCCAGGACAAATCTCAGAAGGCTGCAAAAGAGCCCATTCCCTGTGACGAAGGAGGGACCTTGAGGAGGGATGGTGGTGGCACATGTGTTCCCCAGGCGTGGCTAAAGTGCCACCGGGCCAGGTAGAACAAAGGTAGCACAAAGGCTTTCACTGTGCCTCGAGCTTCTCCTCACTGCACAGGGCATTCCAGGGCTCTGATAGTGGGCTACCAGGCATTGAGCTCTGTTAAAACTGAGGGAAGGCCCTTGGTCCAGCAGGACATGCCCAGTACAGAGCAGAGCCCCAGCATCTTCCAAACATGGGGCAGGTGTCTGAGCCGGTCTCCTCCTCAGCTGGGGATGAATGATCACAGCATGGGTGGTGCTGGAGGAGCGGGCTGCAGGGCAGGTCCAGCCTCGAGTCACAGAATCCATGGTGCATCTCATCCACATGACGTGTCCCACAGCTCCCCGGGGGGTCCGTAGCAGAAAAGCTAACAACCTCCTTGCTTAAAGTCCAGAAAAACTTGTGCAGCTCCACAGTAAAGATCAGGAGACATTGTGAGCATCTTCATTTGGCCATGCAAGAGCAGAGTTTTATTATCTCAAACTAACCAGGAGCCCCAGGATACAGGGGAAGGCAGGAGACCAGGGTGACACTGTTTGCGGCCATGGCATGAAACCTTTGCTCCCAGCTGGGAGACCTTGGTAACTGCTGCTGCAAAGTCCTGCCTAGGAAGTAACATCATGAGTTACTTCCTAGGCAGGAAGTCTGCCAGTGGGACAGGGCAGCCTGCTTCTGCAGGGAGTAGGAGGAGATGGTGAGGTTCACCTGGCTCTGCCAGGAGGAAGGCAAGGGAAGATTGTCAGGGCTTTCCTGATGTGCACTATGCAGGCTATTGCCTGTCCTAGCATTTGCTTCCAACTGGTATCTCAGCCCATGCAGCTGTGAATGGTAAAACCCCACCAAAAAGGAAGGCTGATGCTCTGCGATGGTCTAATCTCTGTTTTGCAGGCTCTGTTCTTCACATTTAGTGGCAGCCTGTAAAGAGCACCTGGATGATTCACCACCCAAGTGCTGCTCTGGTAGGGCCGGTTCCCTTCTGCTGTCGTAACATTTGTTTACACCTGTGCTATGGTAGCCTTGAGTAAGTGTGAACCTCCCACGGATGCTAATTCATATTGGTTCTCCTTTGTGTTAAATATTTATGTTCTTAATAGGCACACCTACGAAAAATACTGGCAAGTAAGCCCGCAGCTCAACGCCATTAGAAGTCAATTTTATCTCAGTGCGATTTGCATCTCAAATGAACAGGATGAGAAAACACTCTGTGCTTATAGAGCGAACCAGCCCAGCAGTTCAGCCATTAGCAGATCTATCGATTAGACACAACAAGACCTATTGACGAGAACTTCCAGCAGCTTTTTGTCGCTGCCTGGCCGTGTAACCGGTTGAAAAAGCAGGTGAGCTTTAAGCAAATCCCCACAGCAGCAAGGCATAGAACAAACCAGGCCAAAACAGAACGCTGTTAATTGCTCGTTGCATGAAATCAAAGCCAGTTTGTGCAGAGAGCTAAATGAAAAGCATGTGTCCTCAGAGCCCGTACGTAGCCCGGGTGGGTTCTTGGCGAGCTGAGCGAGCTGCTTGTTCCAGCCCTGAACAGCGCAGACCAGGATGGGCTCATTGCTTTCAGTAAAGACCTCCTGGCTTACGCCAGGTGAGCAGTTTTTAACAAAATATGAAATCCATTAATTATCTTTTGTTGTTGTTTCTTACTATCCGGCAAAACAAAAGTCCTTAAACAGTTCTGGCCTTTAGAAATAAATCTAAGAGGGGTGCAGGGAAGCTCCTTACCTCGCTGGGAAGCGCGCGGTGTCCTCACAGGTCTTCCTCCTCCACAGCCCCCGTGCCTTCTGTCCTCTTCAGTGAGCTCGTTCCAAGGCACTTTTTGTTTGCTGTTCTGCTACCTTGTCAGCTCGGAACAGCAGTGTTCGGTAATTCAATCCTCTACTTAACCGCAGGGACACTCCTACCCGGAGAGCACACCCATTCCCAGGCTCACAGAGGGAGCCGGTGTGAGAGAGTTTCAACCAACTTTCTGCTTGCATCAAATATCCACCAGCTCTGCATTCACGAGGCAATAATGATTAAGTGCTGCTTTAATTAGAAACCTGTTTTGTCCAGATTGAAAAGGGCAGGAGAGGATTTCCCCTGCCTCCCTTTTCTCTGTCTCTGCTGGACAAAGCGCAGTGGGGTGCTGCCCGGTGCCACGCCAACGCTTGGGGCCAAACGTCCCAGCTCCCGTCCTTGACTCTGTCCAGAATTTTGGCACAGCTGGCCTGAGGGGAGAGGGGCTCAGCCGGCTCCTGCGCTCCCTGCAAGGCCAAACTGGGCCTGGCTGGGGCCCTGGGTATGCAGCAGCCCAGAGTGATGGGGAGCAGGGGTAAGGGTTGTCACCAAGGTGCCTGGCTGACACGGGGATGTGACAGAGCATTGGAGCATGCAACCAGGCTGCCCTCCCAGGAGAAAGGTGATGAATGATAAACCAGAAAACCCCAGCGGAGCTGGCAGCGTTTGCATCAGCCACCTTCTGCAGTGGAAAGCTGCACCTGTTGATACTCATTGCAATGTCATAGCTTAGCGTTAAGAAAAAAAGTATCTGTGAAGGGCAGCTGTAATACGCAGCTACCTCTTCCAACAGATGCCCTGATGCTTCTGGCTGAGGGTGACCTGAAGACAAACCATCTCCTCTCATTCCCAGCTGCTCCTGCCTGGCATCTGCACCGTGCTGCTTGCTGCTGGTGGAGGGAACAGCCCTGGCTGGAGGGGGATGGAGGCATCACTTCTTACACTGTCATCAGGCGGTGGCTCTGCCTTTGGGGCACCCAGGGCTGTGTCCAGCTGTGTTTCAAATATCTCCAAGGATGGAAACTACATGACCTCTCTGGACTGGGAACTATCCAATTCCCTCCCTTCCTACACCTCAAGTTTCTCTTGCCATTTCCTTAATTTTTTAGATTAACCCACACAAACTGAAAATAAATATGGCTCAGCTCATCAGCTAAATCAGGTGTCAGAACGGGTTTAAATCTACAATTTCCACAGATCTTGTCCACTGACCACTCTTAGTCCTGTAATGGGAAGAGTGCCCGAAATACCTGTGCCATTAGCTACAGACCCGTGTACCACTGATGGCAGATAGCTGCGAACCAGGGCATGCGCTGAACCTGCTCACTCAGCCCAGGTGTGCCCATACCCCAGAGAAGCACTTCAGAGATCTTAGTTTCATGGTTGAAGATGCAAAACTGACCCTTAGAAAGCAATTTATCCTTCAAAGTCAGCAGGCTACAGCTCATAAAACCCCTAACAGCCTTCACCTTTCATTTTTTGCTCTTTTCATTTCATCATGCTGAGTGGCTTCCTCAGCTGCAGGGAACAGAGGAATGATGTTCTGTCTTCCTCCAGTCTGCAGAAGATGGAGACCTGCGACAGGGCTGCTTTTATCTTGGGAGTCAGCCCCAAGCCCACTGCTGGCTTGGGTGATACGCGGTGAGAGTGATACACTGGCAGCTGTGGTGGGAGGCACTGGAAGATGGGAGATCCCAGAGGATTGGCACCGAACTCCATCATGTACTGGTTCCCCTTTCGCCACACGACGTCATTAGCTCCAGCATCAAGGGTTTCGTTAATAGCTGCTGTGTGGCTGGCTCCTTTTCAGTGCTGATAGATGCTGATATAAACCAACCCATTTCCATGGCTGCGGCTACATGAATTTGAGCTCTGGGATGAAGGATGTCATTCGCATACCCACAGCTTTGGGAATGCCCTTCAGGCTCATGCACAGGTGATGTCTGAGCTGCCTGTCCCCACTCCTTTCCATCACCACAGTGAAAAAGTAGTAAATAATCCTGGTAAGCTTTTAAGGAGCCCAGATCTGCAGAAATATATGTAAAGCAGTTTAGAACAGTCAATGCCAAGAGAAAAGAAAATGTTTGTTATAAAACATGGGCTCATTTAGTGCTGAGCTGTAGGCACTTTTGCTTCCTGCTAATACTGGGCATGCCATGGGGTTATAGAGCATAAAACATTATTTCCGAGTAGTTTAACTCAGTACTGGTAGAAAGCAGAATAGCCTGACTTTCATAACTGAAACATTATCTGAGATGTTCCTGTCCGGCTGTTCTTCCCATGTGCATGACCTGATGCACTCATGTTCTGGTCCTAAGCCTTGACTCTGTTCCCAGAGCTCAAAGACTTTGCGGTTTAATTTATTTTTTTTTTTTTTTTTATGCATACAGATGGCAGATGAGGCTGTTTTCAGTGTCCTAGTGCAAGCATAAGACACTGAAGACATTGTCACAGGTTGATGCTGCTGTAAATCAGAAGCTGCTGGGAGGAAGACTGCTGAAGTGCAAAAGCAAGGTTTGGCAGTATAATGGCCCACATCTGCCTCAGGCTTGGCCACCCCACATGCCTGTGGACAAGGTTAACATTGTGCATGGGGAAACAGGCTCTGCCAAGGATGTATTTGCAAAATGACACGTTGCAAAGGTATTTCCACCCTGCTTTTCCATTTGGAGCTCTGGGAGGAAGAGGGGAAAGGCCAAACCCTGCAGATGAGATAACATGGCAAGGGCCTCACCCTTTGGAAAAGCGAGGGAAGGAGGTAAAAAAAAACCCACAAAGCTGCTCAAGACAGCGGTGCAAAGACCCATCGCTACTTGCTTGAGGTTAAATGTCCTGAGTTGTAGCTGCCAAAGCTTTGCATGAATTTCTGAGAATGTTTCAGGAGACATTTCCTTGACCCACAACCAAAGCATGTGACATCTTACTATAGATCCCTCACGTAGCCTCGCTCAGGCACTTCTCAGCCCTACAAAATCACGATGGCCAAATGAAAATCTATAGTGCCTCTTACAGGTCTGCCTATAGACCTGATAGAGGAGAACTGGTTATAATTTACTGCTCCCTTATCTGCTGTGCTCCTGGGGATGGGGAAAAAGTTGAGGAAGCAGTACACATGCATGTATATTGACCATAAGATGTGCGAAGATCTCACTTATTGGGGCATATACCTTCCCGAAGCAAAAGACCCTCCTGAGAAGTACATCTCAGCCAGCCATGGCATCCAACCTGTGAGCAAGGCAGGGATGACTGGCAGCTGTGAGGGACTGAGCACCAGCTTCAGGATTTGGCCCAGCTGCCTGCAAAGGGAGTGTTAATGTGGGGAAGTGAACACAGCTTTGCTCTTTGGCCTGGTGGGCTCGGACCGCTGGAGATGGGGGCTTTGCAGGGAAACAGTTTTATAGGGCAGTGCTCCAGCTGACCGGGCAGCACAGAGCTGCTGCTGGCAGCTACCAGTGTGCTGGTTAATGGTTAATAGCAGCAAATGGGAATGTCTCAGGACAGGGGAAGGTGCTGGGCAAGTGGCTGAGGCGTGCTCCTGTGCTGCAGTGCCATGATGCAGGCGTGCGCTGCACCGACAGAGAGACGATCCCCTGGAGCTGCAGGGAGCCATTGCATCCTCCTCTGGGCACCTCGCATCAGTCGATGGCTCTCAGCACCCAGAGAAGCCTTGATCCTGCAAACAAGCCCTTGCAGCACAGCTCTTGGGCAAGGCTGTGCACGGAGCCGTGTGAGCGACAGATACCACGGAGGCAAATCCTTTTCTCCTGATTCAGAAGAAAGGAGTGGCCTTGGCAAGCCAAGGACAGAAGGGTAAATGCTGATCCAGGGCAGGAATAATTTTGGTGAGAGCTCTAGAGGTGTAGTTTGTCTTCCTGGAGCCACAAGCTTGCAGCAGGATAAGACAGGAGCAGTCGCTCTGGCACAGGGGTCACAGCACTGAGGCAGAAGCAGCCTGTAGCCATTGCTCCAATTTATTGCTTGGCAATCTTAGTGCAAAAGCCATTTTAAGCCAGCTTGCTGGGCTGTGAACTGGGGATATGGGGCTCATGTTTCCTCAGGCTTACAGGAGAAAGTACCCCCCTATGAAAGAAAAGGTGAGAGGGCCAGGGAGGATGTAGCATGACAGCAAGGTCTGCCAGGGCTGCTGGTCAGTCTTGAACCTCTCTTTTATGTCCTAAAATGTCTATAACCCATCTTGAAGGTGGGAGGCGCAACTTTAAGTCTCTGCTAGCAAAGAAGAATACTTTGGTGAATATAACTGCACTGACTATAAATATGGGCTATAACAACACTGATGGAAATGGCCACCCCATGCCAGACCCCCCCCAGTCTTTCTGTGTGAGCTCTGGCTGCTACTGGAGGCTTTGCAGAGTGATATACTGCAATGCGTTTTCTTTTCCAGAATTACATTTAGGGGAATGTGGAGGAAAATCCTTGGGGAGGGTGTTTCTTCCAGACCCCTGCTGGTGAATGACTCCTGCCTTGGAGCAAAAGACCTAGCATCACCTTTCAGGAGGTTCATCTGCAACTCGTCGGGGCACAGGGCTAGCTGGGGAGGTGGCCACCTCTGGGGGTGGCTGGTCCTGCCTGTGTGCACTGCAGGGTGTGGGTTCCTCTGATCCATTCTCCATTTGCTGTCGCCCGCTGCCACCAAGAATTAGCAGGTGCACTGAGAAAACAGGATAGCTGAGGTGGGAGGGTGACGTGGCATGGGCAAACAGCAGCCCTGGCTGCCTGCCAGCCAGAGGAGGAACACAGGGGCCTCAGTTCAGAGCTGGATGTGTTCCCACCATTATTTTATCTGGGGAGACTTCCAGAAGGACCACAGTCCCTCAGACCCATCACCCCAAGTTCGCTGTCAAACCCTACGCCTAATGCTGATGCCAGAGTTTGGGCACCTGCTGTTTTTCAGGCTATTTGCTGTCTGCTAGTACGAATGAGGTTTGTGCTAGAAAAGCTTAGATCTACTACTTCAGAAAATTAGCCTGCTTTTCCAGAATGCCAAAAAGCTTTAGGGAAGTACCTGATGGCAATGAAGACTCAGCAGGAGCTGGCCCTTTATTGTAAATAGATGGAGACTCTAACGGGGTGAGCATCAAGGCAGCGTGGTGGACTTCACAGAGTCTAACCATGGGGGAACGATGTGCAGGAAAACAAATCTATTGTGTTCCTGTTCCTGAGTGGTTTTCTTATTTTTACATAAGCCACAAGCAGGCGAGCTGAGGATCTGGACTATCAGCTGTTGATTACTGTTATTAAATTACAATCTTCTTCTAGAGATCTTAAGTCCTGATTCAGCCATTCGCAAAGCAAACGCAGGTGATTTACAGACTTAATCTCAGGATAAGGCATCGTGGGAGCCCTGCATGGAGATGCTTACCTCCCTCATGTCTGCCTTAAGATGGTAGCAGGGATTATCTCTCGCTGTTATAGGGATAATACCAGGGAGGGAGTACAGGATACAGATGGATAAGGTTTCCCAACCAGCATCACTGCAGGAACTGGGCAGTAAAGGAGAAGAACAAACACAGGTCACCCATGCTCCAGCTTGGGGATTTGTTCATGAAGCCTCCTGAGCATCCTGTGGCCACCCTGTCCTCAGACCTCAGCCATGGTACGGAGCAAGTGTTTCCCCCAGGTAGAGCAGCACGCTGACCTTGAAGAGGAAGACAGTGAGGAGAGGCAGACAAAAAGCAGAGAGGATCAGTGAAAACAAACATCCCTACGAACGGGGCGGTGTTGCAAATCACTGAACAGATACTTCAGGAGTTTCACAAAACCTCAGGGGCTCCCTCTCCACCCTAATGAAAACCATATGAAACCCAGCAAATTCCAGCATGCTTTGGTCAGGGTCATCAAGCAGAGCCTCCGCGATTTCCAGCGTCAGCTGATCTGGCAGAGAGGAGACATTTGGCAGCAGAGGCCATGCAGGCAGGGGCGGCACAGCCGCGCTGGTTGATGGGTGTGCGAGCCTGGCAGCGGTTATCCCGGGCAGCCCTTGGGCAGCGGAGGAGCAACTCACTCGTGCCATGGTGGTGACACCCCCTGAGGGCCAGGCTCCTTGGGACTAGGCATGGGAATCACACCACAAGCCAGCGAGATGAGGGATTAATGTTTTGTTCTCCCGTGGGAGCCGGAGCTAACAGAGGTTATTTACGCCTTTTGGATGAGGTTACGTGGGATGCCCGTGCAAGAGCCAGAAAGTCAACTCAGGTCCCCAGCAGCTCGCCCGCACCCTGTGGGAGATGTGACCTGGGTTTCTCTCCTGCAGGGTACAAGGCTGGTCCTTCAGCACTCAGTAAGGCCAACCAGTCCCAGTGGTTTTAATGTGTTTCAGGATCCCTGGATGCTGAAAGGTGTAGCTGCAGGACACGCTAGCTTTACTGGCAAAGGCTGCTGGAGCTCTTACTCTCTCTGTTTATATTTTTTTCTTTTAGCATTCAAGAAGACCAGCAGCTTTCACAACTGTGGGAAACCTGATTGCTCACGTTGCTGACCATACCTGAGTGCCCACAAAATAACTCCACCCTCCCTTGCAAGCTTAATTTTTAACCTCTCTCATTTCAGTGACCCAGCTGCACGTGTGACTACAGAAAGTTGCTCTGTTAAGGGCTAGGGTGAGGGATGAAACCCTGAAGCCCTTCCCTGCTTCCAACACACACCAGCCTTCCCCATGAAATTAGTGTCACAGCAGCTGCCTGTCTCCGGTGCCCAGACACGGACAGTGTCGGGGATGCCCATGTACCATGTCAGGTGGCAACTGTGCCCTGGGAGAGGATCTGGGTTTTTCTCAGGGAATTTTGAATTGGTTCCCGAAGTCTTTCCCCAAAATAGAGCAAAAATTTCCCCAGGACAGGCAGTCTGGTAGCTGAGCTGAATTTACCAATTTACCATGTTCCGTTGTTCACATCTGCTAAACAGAGTTAATGAATTTCAAACCTTAGGAGGCAAAGGGGTGTGAGGAAAGACTGTGCCGGGTGCTGAGCCCGAGGACCTGCCGGCAGAGCCAAGACCAGGGCTTGGGATACAGCAGGTAGCTGGCGCTGGGGCTGGCCAGGTGGCAAGTTATTGTCTGCAGGAATGCAGCCCTGCCTGTGCCAACCAGGAAGAAGCAAGAAAAATCAATCACCCCAAAGGCTAAGAAACTGTCATCCTGCTACGTGTTGCCCCTCCCTGTTTTCCACGGTCCCCAAGGGCACGGAGCCCCATCTACGCCTGACACGCGCTTGGTCTGTTAACCCCACTCATCAGACGGTCATGTCATGCTGCTGGAGAAGCTCCAGTACTGCTGCAGCAAGCATGAGGAGGGCACTGATACCCATCACAGCCTCGGTTCAGGTGATGAACGAAGATCAGGCACTTTGCTGGGTGCAGTAGGCACTTCCCCCTGTGCCCTCTGGCCTTCTGCACCTCATCTCCACCTCCTTCTTGTAGACCAGCCCAAGGGTCACACGTAAAAGACCACATGTTGAATGGGCTGGATTAAGTAGGACCCACAGAGCTTCTTAAAAACTGGAAGATGAAGGGCTACTTGAGGGGAACAATTTTATTTTTATGATTAAGTTTTTCAATGATTGAAGAATTCTTCCAGCCACTTTTTAAGCAACATCGCAGTCTGGAGAGTCAAGGTGCCTTACCAGAAATAAACTTCAGGAAGACAAAGGCAGAGCTGAAACCTAAGGCTCTTGTATCCCTTGGGCCATACATCCTACTGTGTTGCATTTGGAGCTAAAATGCTGCCTACAGGCTTGGGTGCCCACAACAGATGGTGTCCCCCAGCTGCCACTAACCCCTGTGCGAGAGGCCGGGGAGGAACAGTGGTGCTCATTTGCAGGAAAAAACTTGTGGTGAGGCTGATACACCCAGGGGTGCTTAATCCGTGCAAACACCGACACCACCCACTGTTAAGAGGCTGGAGCAACGGCACCGTGAGTTGCTCGTGTGAGCCCAGAGCCTCCTCCCAGGCAGTTCTGGTGACTGTGGTTGAACACTAAATGAGAAACCTGCGATACTTCTGCGTGAGGTGGGACTCTTTCTAATACAAGTGAGAGGTCATGCTTGGGGCATCCTTGTGCTGCTCTCCAGTGGAATTTGACCAGTGTTTCTCCTTCTGTTTCCTTGTTTTTCTGAACAGCAGCACTTGCATGAAGAGCTCGTCCGGCAAAGGGCAGTATTATCTTAGCAATTTTTGGCATGAAGGGAAAGCATCAGAAGTCACGGAACTGCCTCCCTTAGGCCCAGGGCTTGGCCTATTTGGATTAAACATACTATCCAACAGAGCGAATGGACACCAGCTCTATCTGTAGGCATCCGCACAGTGCAAAGAGCAGTTTCACTTCTTACAAAAACTGCTTGGGGACAGATGATAATCAGGTGCCGGGGATGTTGCTGTGCACGTGATGCCACCAATGTATGCTCACACATGGGCTCTCTGGCTGGGTTTGCACGGGTTTGGCCCCGCCTGGGGTCAGCAGCATCACCCCCTTTGCAAACAGGGGAGGAGGAGGGTGGCAGTGAGGCTTGGCAGCCTGGGGAGGAGGAAAGGGCAGGGCACTCACACCCCAGTGGCAGTTGGGTCCTGGGCCCTGGGGGCAGATCTGCTGCACCCACCTTTGGTTTCAGGATATTTTCACTCCCTGGTGAGGATCTGGATGAGACCAGGATTTGAGTCCTCATTACTCAAAGATTTACTGGGGAGGATCTGGATGAGACCGGGACTCAACTCCTTTTTGCTCAAAGATTTACTGGGGAGGACTCTTCCAGACCACATTCCTTCCACACAGAAATCCAGCTCCAGAAGAGCATTTTGGGAAAGGACCACAAACGATGCCTCCAGGGTTGCATTCCTGGGCGGGTGGATGAATCATTTTCCAGTCCCACAAGGGAAAAGCCCATCTCTAACACACTGAAGGCCGGGAAACAGGTGAGGGAGGGGATCTGAAGGGGATGGACTCGCTTCCAAGTTCCAGGCAGTGCGAGGGAAGGCGCAGGAGAGCAGTCGGCAGCGCAGTGAGCGTGCTCGCACAGCTCCGCTGGCACTGGCCATGGCAGCTGCATGAGGCGCAGGGGCTGCTGCTCCACAACCTGCCCGTGGAGCAAAGGACCTGCCAATTTAAAGGGACCGCACTTTACACATAGGGAGCGCATGGCCCACATTTGCTGTTTTGCATGAACGACTGACAAATTAAAGATTTCTCAGGAATGTTTTCCACTTTAGCCAGAAAGAAGCAGTTATTCGATAAAAACCCACACCCCAGCTCTCGGCCGTTTCAGCCAAACTCCAAAATACTTCAGAGCTCCCATGATGTAGGCTTGACGCTATTGCCTTACATCCCCTTTCTCTCCTAAACCAGCCTTCCCAGCTGGATTACACTTCCCGAAGGCTCCCCTAATGCAATTTTTCTGGGGTGATTTGCACCTCATGCTCCCTGAAAGCCAAGCAGCAGCAGATCAGCATCCTGCCTGGCCACTGGGAGCTTTCTCAACACTTGCTTTTGATGATAAGTCCAGATACATTCATGCCAG